>NW_006408805.1:606748-643340 GCF_000296735.1 Chrysochloris asiatica
GTTCTCTGGCCTTCCTCACCTGCAGGTAAGGAGGCAGGGAGATGACTCTCCGAGGTGGGCACTGATTTTTTTGCTGTCATCCTCTCTTCACAGCTTGCTTGAAGGTTTTCTTCCTTGAACTTGGCAGCTTCAGCTCTTGAGTCAGTCCAAGATTCATGGGTGACTGAAGATTGAAATGTAGACTGCAGCAATAGTAATGACTTGTCCTTTCTTGCCTTAAAAAAATTTATAGTCTTAAGGACTTTGAGTGGTAGACTCCATCTGTGCTTCACTTGATACTTTACAATATGTGCTTCCAGAACCTGTCTAGTGTCTGGACTGAAAAAGGAAATTTCCTGGATGCTGTTTACACTGTATGCCTGACTCTCTGATGACACCACATTTTGAGTTTTTGTGTAAGTGTCAGACTTAGGCAAAGTATGGTTGACAGAAAGCCAAGAGTGATGTACACTCACAGGGATGCAATCCTTGACAATCTGCCCCAACTTGTTGCTCAAGTGGACTTTCAGGGTGTTTTCTAGTTGTTTCCTGTGGGGCACCATTAAAGCACAATTTTCTGAGTTACTCTCTGCGTACTTTAGCAAATCATTTTTTGATTCCTTTTTACAGTCTGCTTCCAGAACCTTCTCTGGAGCATTTTCTGAACTCTGGGGTATATCATATTTTGGGACCTTCCCCAGATCTTTCCCCAGATCCCTACCTCGCTGGAAATTTGCCAGGCCACGCACATGGAAACTTCCTGAGTGTTTAGATCTTCCCGGGTGCATGGATCTCATCTTCTCTACATCCTTGATGCTTTCACCTGTATGTACCGAGGTCCATGAAGGTCCATCCTGGTCCTTTGCCTGGCGTGTCCTTGGTAATTTCACTTGAGGCTGTTCTAGAAACCCCTGGATACTGATGGGCAGACCCCATTTGTGATGCATGAGCCTTTTCCGAAGGTGTTGCTCCAGTTGCTTCCGGAGCTCAGGCCTGATACAATCCCCAGGAAGGATAGAGTCTGACTTGTGGGCCTGGAAGGCCGAACTAACTTGGAGAAGGCTGGGACTTACAGGATGAAAGGTTTCCTGAGATCTTTTGGCCACAGATGATAAAGCCGTCCCACTTTCTAATTGTTTATGCAATAAGGGCTGTTGCAGGCATTGAATTTCACTAGAAATGAGAGATTGTGCCTCATTCTGGGTTGTAGGGCAAGATACTCCACAGGTCCTAAACTGGGGTAAAGAAGGAGGTAGGCCTGGGAGTGAGGATGGGAGATGAGCTTGGATTTGACCCTGAGCCAGAGGTGGGGCCTGGCATTGGGATACGGTTAAAATCAAAGGTTGAATTTGGGCCACAGGGTGTGGCAAGGACTGGGGCTTGCAAGGAGATACTTTAGTCTGCATTTGAATTGGTAAGGTATTAGGGACTGCATTGAATAAAATAGAGGGGTGCTCCAGTGTGGAACCGGAGACCCTGACAGTAGCCACCAAGGACTCGCTATGCAGGAAAGGGAGACCCCAGAAGAGCTGGCTGCATTTCTGTTGTAGGTGGTTCTGTAAGGTTTTTTGATATGAAAGCAGCTGCTGTGGTTTGCCTTTGGTGCTCCAGGTGGGTTGGGAGTCTGTAGTGTCCTGCTCATCGCCCAGTGATTTTAATATAGTACTCAAAGAATTCAAGTGAGAGCCTGAGCTCATTTGATTTGGAAATGACTCATCTTGGTCTTTTTCCTCCCAAATCTTGAACTTGACTTTCTTTGTGACTTGTATTTCCAGGAGTTTCTGGACTTCTGGGTTGGGGAAAATGGGGTTTACAGTCTCTAAGTTCCTGTCTGCATGGCCTCCCCAGAAAGCAGCTTCTTGTTCATGGCAGGAAGTATGCTCTTGCTGGGACTCACAATATTTCATGGTGGAAAGGCCCAAGGTTTTGGCAGCCACCTGCCACCAGGAGAGGGTCGAATTGGGACAGCTTGAGGGGTCAAGGCCTGTGATCATTGAGGTAGTACCAGCAAACCAGCAGTCATCTGGAAAGGGCTTCTTTGCAAGAGGGCTCAAGGGGTGCATCATAGCCATTGAATCACGATGAGAAAGGGTCAAAGTGGCATCTGGAAGTGGTGAAGTAGAGAGGACTGGAGGTTGAAGACAGGCAAATGAACCAGGGAGGTGTGGTGGGGGAAGAGCAAGTGGTGGGGGTGAAAGATCAGAAATGGAGGGGTTCATCAGGGCCCGTGAAAGGGCAGAGGGCAGAGGTTGAGCAGGCTGTGTTAGAGGAACTGCAGAAGAGGAAGGGGGTACCACAGACACCAAGGAAGCAACACCTTCTGAGGGCTCCGCACATGGCTGATGGGCTTCAGCAGGCACTCTTTTATGCACCCCATCAGAGGCATCTTGACATGATGGCTGATGAAAGCTGCCCTTGTCAGGGAGCTCTCCCAGGCAACTGCAGAAGACAGAGGACCAAGCTTTAGACAGGAGCCAAAGAGCAACCCCACACCTTGATGTCACCAATCTCCTGCTATCCCTCCCCCAAGAGCTTCCATCACAGTCCTTCCCCACAGGTGCCCTCTTATGCCAGCCCTAGTTACACTACAACCATGGAGTCAGACAGGAGACCCTGGTAGGAGGGACATAAGAGAGAAGGGGAAAGGTTACTCACTTTTGCAGTTGTGGAATCACAGACACCAAGGAAGCAACGCCTTCTGAGGGCTCCGCACATGGCTGATGGGCTTCAGCAGGCACTCTTTTATGCACCCCATCAGAGGCATCTTGACATGATGGCTGATGAAAGCTGCCCTTGTCAGGGAGCTCTCCCAGGTAGCTGCAGAAGACAGAGGACCAAGCTTTAGACAGGAGCCAAAGAGCAACCCCACACCTTGATGTCACCAATCTCCTGCTATCCCTCCCCCAGAGGCTTCCATCACAGTCTCTCCCCACAGGTGCCCTCTTATGCCAGCCCTAGTTACACTACAACCATGGAGTCAGACAGGAGACCCTGGTAGGAGGGACATAAGAGAGAAGGGGAAAGGTTACTCACTTTTGCAGCTGTGAAATCAGGCTCCCAGTTTCATGTAATTCTTTCAGGCAACTTCTACAAGCTGGAAATTAGGAGAGTGGGCTACTATGGTAAAGGTCCAGGTCTATGAACTTCACAGGAAAGTGAGTGAACTATGGTATTGTAACCCCAGGCAGAGAGGTTAGAATTCACAACACATATTTTGGGAGAACATGATTCAATCTATTAACAGCATGTGCTTTTTTCATTTACAAAATGCATTCATGTCCCTTATTTCCTGTGACATCTGAGTCAGGAAATCAGCCTTGGCAAAATTAAAACAGCTTGTCCTAGCTAGAATTGGATGTTCTGACTCTAAATCCACCAGTTATCCAATCATTTCATTTCAACACCGCCCCCTAGTGGGCACCATTGTGACGCCAATTATGGTTGATGTCACTGAAACGTATCTGTATCCGGGTTCTGATATCACTGCCAGAAGCCTCCCTTTCAGGTTATTTCCTAATATGGGAATATCAGCTCCAGCAATTGGTATCTTCCGGGACTTAGGGCAGGGCCTTAGACACAGGAAAAGTCAGTCAGCGTTAACTCTTGGGAATACAGTTACGTGAACAGAACCTTACCTTTCACAGCTTTACTTTTGTTTCTCTTCCTGACCCTCCTCGTCTCCACTTGAGGCTGAGATACAAGAAAAGAATGAGGGGCTGGAACGCTATATTCTCAGTTTACTCTCTGTGTCACACTGCAGAATTCTAAGTGCCGTCAAGTCAGTTCCGACTCATAGGGACCTTGTATAGGGCTTCCGAGGGGCAGTTGGTGAGTTTGAACTGCTGACCTTGAAATTCAATGCTTATCCTACAGCCCCACACCAGGACTCCAAACATGCTGTATTAATAAATTTTACATTTAATTAATAGAGCTCTATGTTTCTTCCTGGAGTCCTGGTGTAGCGCTATGCGTTAATGAGCTAGACTGCAAAGTTGGTTTGAACCACAGTGCATCATTTCGAGCTCACCAGGAACAACTCAGAAATCCTATAAAAGAGTCGCTATGGGTTGGAACTGACTCGAGGGCACTTAACAACATGTTTCTTCCTTTTATTCATTTTTACATTAGATAAGAATATGTTTTGTTTTCCTTCTTTGAAAAACTCAGATGAAGAATTTTTCTATATGAGATAAAGCCTGCATTTCTTCAGTCACCATTCCTTTGCTCCAGAAGGGTGCAGACTCTCTGAGTACAGCTGTTTCTGTGTTATGTCAGGTAGGATTCTACTTCCCAAGGCCAGATCTGGACTCCAGTCCCTGGTCAGAGGCCCCTAGGTTCAGCCCTGTGACCCCTAGGTTCAGCCCTGCTTCAACAATCAGGCCTGGTCCAGAGAGACACCTGTGATGGGAAGGTAACTGATAATCCATTGCTGAGGGCTCTGGCCTCCTGAACATTTAGGAATCCAGTCATTGAACAGAGGCAATGTGTTTGGGGTTTTCCATGGAGCATTCTACCAAACCAGCAAATGGGCTGAGTTCATCAGAAGTGCCCATTCTAGCTCCTGCCCTGCTTGACTATTCTGAGTAGACTGATAGTCTATTCTTTCCTGAGGTTTCTCATCTCAGGAGTCTCTCAACTTGATACAGAAAATGGAAATAAGAATAGAAAAAGGAGTCAGAATCCATCTTTGTCCGAGCTAGGCCAAGGGTTTCTTACCTTTTTGATGTTTATATTTTTCTTAGGAGGTGGTAAGGGTGGATTACTCTGGAGGTAGGGGAATAACAGGAAGAAGAGTCCCACTCCACACAGGAAGCCCAGGACTATTTCAACTACCCAGAAAGTAGAGCTAGAGCTCATCCAGGTAGCACTAAAACTTTTCAGAGGAAAGAGGTAATTATTCTCCATCATCAAAATCGCACTGCTGCTCTCAGGCAACTGGGAACTTCCAGTGCGCTCTGGCCTAAATAAAGGTGCAGAGAATTGTGACCTCAATATTGTGACATAAAGGTCTAGTTTCATCACAAAGGGCTGTGATGGGTGTGGGAGGAGACAGCCCCTCCCCCATATCTTAGTTTCTTAGTTTCTCCACTAACTTAGGCTACATTCTCTAGAATCAGCAAAGCTGATTATATATATATATATATATATGTCCTGGTGTGGCACTGTGGGTTAATGCACCAGACTGCAAAGCCATTTGAACTGCAAGGTTAGTGGTTCAAGCTCACCAGCTGCTCCTCAGAAACCCTATACAGGGTCGCTATGGTTCAGAATTGACTCCATGGCACTTAACAAAATATATATATATGACAGATAGATTTATCTCAAGGAATGGCTCACACAGTTGTAGAGGCAGGCAAGCCCCAAATCTATAGATCAGACATGAAGCTGGAGGCTTCCTTCAACTCACATGGCCACAGGGACTGATGACCCCAAAAGTAACAGGT
Source organism: Chrysochloris asiatica (assembly GCF_000296735.1). Classification (NCBI taxonomy): domain Eukaryota; kingdom Metazoa; phylum Chordata; class Mammalia; order Afrosoricida; family Chrysochloridae; genus Chrysochloris; species Chrysochloris asiatica. Next base: position 612,172 of record NW_006408805.1, read on the forward strand.
TCAGACAGTAGGCTGTTGGCTCACAGGCTGCAAAGGCTGACAAATCCAGGATCAGCAAGTAAGATGGCAGGTTGTAGGCATATGGGCTGCAAAGACTAACAAATCCCAAGATTGACAGGTGATACAGTAGGCTGCTAACTCAAGTCTCAAGAACCAGATATCATATGGTGCGAGCCAGATGTAGGATCCAGAGAAACCCAAACACTATCAAACTTTGCCAGAATGTCTACATAGATTCAACGTAGGCAACAATTTCAAGGGAATTCCCTTTCAACTGATTGAGTACTCAAAAGAAAATCATGGATGTGATTGCACTATATTACATCTCATCATGGGGGTTAACTAAATCAAAACGGCCAAACCAGAGTTATGGCCCAGCCAACATGACACACTTAACCATAACAGAAATCATAACAAAATATCACACACTGGGTGGCTTTAAACAACAGGAATGTATTGTCTCAAGGTTTTCAAGGCTGAAGTCCAACTTCACAATGTTTTCAGGACTATGCTTTCAATATACGCTCTAGTGAAAGATTTTTCCTTATTTCTTCCAGGTTTTGGTAGCCTCAGTCTTTGGTTTGTAAACTATCTTGGAGAGATGTCTTTCCTAAACTGTGAGTTTTTTCAATGTCTGTTCTTCACTTTTATATAATTTCACTCAGAAGGGATTAAGACCCACTCTACTCTGGTATGACCTTGAGATAGTCAATATTATGTGTCATCTTGACTAGGCCATTTATGATATTATATAATCATCTTTCATTGTGATATTATATAATTATCCATTTTATGTGCTGGAAATTAGGAAAATGTGCTGGACCAAAAGGTCAGTTTGAACAGTAAGGTGGGTGGTTCAAGCTCACCAGCCACTCCTCAGAAACCCTATACAGGGTCACTATGGGTCAGAACCAACTCAACAGCACTTTAACAGCAACAACAACATACATTAATGAGGCAGGATTAGTGTGAGATGTACCTCGAGTGAAAGCCTTACAAGAAGGCATGACTCAAGTCCCATCCTTATTGAAGCCACACTATTACTAAAGTCACATCCTTACTTTGATTTAAGGAACGTTTCCTTGGAGCAAGGGTGTGTGTATGACGTGCTCTGGATCCTGCATCTAGCTCAGCATCATCAACCTCTGGTTCTTGGGACTTGAGCTGGCAGCCTGTTGTCTGAACAGTGATTTTGAGATTCACCAGCTTTCACAACCCCATGAGCCAACAGCCTGTCACCTGACCTGCCAATTGAAACTACATGCCCCTGAAACCCAGGGAGGAAAAGCCCCCAGTATGACCCCTGACCCAGAATTGGGACTTGCCAGCCTCCATAACTGTGTGAGCCAATTCCTTGATATAAACCACTCTCTCCCTTTATCTCTGTCCTTCCATTCCCACTCCACCTCTCCTTATATACATATATGTTATACATATATGCATCACCACCATGAACATATATATGCATATTGTTGTTATTGTTGTTAGGTGCCACTGGGCAGCACTGACTCATAGTGACCCAATGCACAACAGAAAACACTGCCCAGTCCCATGCCAACCTCACAATCGCTGCTAAGCCTGAGTCCATTGCTGTCGCCACTGTGCTAATCCATCTCACTGGAGATCTTCCTCTTTTTCTCTGACCCTCCACATTACCAAACACGATATCCTTCTCCAGAGACTGGTCCTTCCTCATAATATGTCAAAAGTAATAGAGATAAAGTCTCGCCATCCTGGCTTCCAAAGAGCATTCTGGCTGTACTTCTTCCAACACAGATTGGTTTGTTCTTTTGGCAGTCCATAGAACTTTTAATATTCTTCTCCAACACCAAACTCAAATGCCTCAATTCTTCTATGATCTTCCTTATTCACTGTACAACTTTCACATGCATATGAGGTTATTGAAAATATGTTGGCTTGGTTTAGGAGTACCTTAGTCCTCAAATTGACATCTTTGCTTTTGAATACTCTAAAGTGGTCTTGTGCAGTAGATTTGCCTAATGCAATACCTCATTTGATTTCTTGAATGCTGCTTCCATGAGTGTTTATTGTTGATCTGAGCAAAATGAAATCTTTGACAACTTCAATCTTTCCTACATTTATACAGATACTGTTTATTGGTCCAGTGGTGAAGATTTTTGTTTTCTTTACATTGAGATACAACCCATACTGACGGCTGTGCTCTTTGATTTTCATCATTAAGTTCTCTTCACTTTCAGCAAGCAAGGTTGTATCATCTGCATATTATTGTTGTTGTTGTTATGTCCCGTGGAGTTGGTTCTGACTCATAGCGACCCTGTACAGGGTTTCCGAGGCTATAAATCTTAACGGAAGCAGAAAGCCTCATCTTTCTCCCGCGGAGCAGATGGTAGTTTCGAACTGCTGACCTTGTGGTTTGCAGCCCCATTCGTAACCACTACACTACATATTACAGGTTGTTAATGAGTCTTCCTCCAATTCTGATGCCATGTTCTTCTTCATATAACCCAGCTACTTGAATTATTTGCTCAGCATATAGACTGACTAAGTATGGCGAAAGAATACAACACTGGCACACACCTTTCCTAATTTTAAACCATTCAGTGTTCTGTTCAAACAATTGACTCTTTTTCTATGTACAGATTTCTCAAGAGCACAATTAAGTGTTCCAGAATACTCATTCTTCTCAGTGGTGTTGATAGCTTATTATGATCCATACGATCAAAAGCCTTTGCATAATCAATAAAGTACAGGTAACCATCTTTCTGGTATTCTCTGCTTTCAGCCAAGATCCACCTGATGTTAGCAATTATATCCCTTATTTGATGCCCTAGTCTGAATCCAGCTTGAACCTCTGGAAGTTCTCTGCAAATGTATAGTTGCAACTGTTTTTGTATTATCTTTGGCAAAATTTTACTTCCGTGTAATATTAATGATATTGTCTGATGATTTCTGCATCCCGTGGGATCACCTCTCTTTAGAATGAGCACAATTATGGGGTTCTTCCAGTCAATTGACCAGGTAGTTGTCTTCCAAGTTTCTTGGCATAGATGCATGAGTGACTCCAATGCTTCATCAGTTTGTTGAAATATTTCGATTTGTATTCCATCAATTCCCTGTGCCTTGTTCTTTGCCAATGCCTTCAATGCACCTTGGACTTCTTCCTTCAGTATCACTGGCTCTTGATCATATGCCACTTCTTGAAATGGCTGAACATGTACCATTTCTTTTTGGTAGTGACTCTGTGTATACCTCCCATCTTTTGATGCTCTCTGCCTCATTCAATATTGCAGGTTGAAGCTTTAATTTTTATTCAGTTTCCAAAAAACATCCCATTCTTCACTAGGTAGGGTGGGAGTTTCTCCTTTCCTATGATAACTAAGGTTTAGAGATTTGGGAGGGTCATTAATTTTTGTAAGTCTGACAGGAGTAGCCTGGCAAGACAATGTCCCAATAATAGCATTAGCAGGAAGCCTCAAAAACAGCTGGATCTGCCATGCAGAACCCCACTCCACCTGAGTCCAGTAATACTTTGACACTTCTGGTTCTAAAAGTCAGTCCATACTTCACCCACGGCAAGAGGAAGCACCTAGCATTATGACAGTGATTGGACTGCTGATGTCCTAAGACCAAATGGAGCCTCTTATGTTACTAAGATGTATGCAATTGTACCATATGAACTCTGGCTAGACTAGGCCCTTAAGTGTGTGGCTAAAACATCTAGACAATGAGCCCACTTGGCTCTTCTCTGTTTGACTTGCTTAGAACTTGGCTGGCTACTAGAAGAAGATCCTAGCTAAAGCTAATAATAAATATAATAATGCCTGATGACACTGCTTATGGTAGTCACAAAGACAGGGTTCAGGTGTACAGACCCTCTATGGAGACACACTTCTGCCCCCATTCTCATATAAGGAGTGGTGGGTCTATAAATCTAACCATGCTTACTGAGAGCAGGTAATAGCAGAGGGGTGGACTCATCCTGTGTATTTTTCATCATTAGCATTTTACAGCATTCATGGCTTGCTCTCTCCACTTAGGATTTCCTCTACTTCCCTGAATATATAGGATAGAGTTTGTAAGGGGGTAGTCCTTCTGTCAAGCCTGGAGGACATGACTTCCAGTTCCTTGACCAGCCAACACTCTTAGGACTCAGACAAAAAAAACACTGCACACCCATTCCAAGCCTGATGTTTTTCATTCAGTTTATATACCATTCCAGACTAACACCAAGGTGTCTGACCACACTGCCCAGCTCAGGTGGTCAGACTGGAATATCTATACAGTATATACATAGAAAGTCACATAGGGTTTAAGGTATGAAAATGGCTGATGGATGGACTTTGGAGGACCCTACCTATGGTGCCAGGTGGGAGCACATGTAGCAGAGCTTTGCATCCCACCTAAGTATCCTACCTAGCCAGGATTCATTTTAAGGAAGACCCTTAGAAAGTCTCGCATAGACTTAAAAACAGAGGCACATGTAGAAGAATTCTCTGTCTTCACAGAAGTAACTTCCAAAAGCCAGAGGGACCAACTCATAGTAAATCTATTTCCTGATTTTGCAGAGTATGGGAGCAAGCACAGAAGTTTTCCCTCTCTGCCAATCCTATACAATTTTGAGCAAGGGGCACCACTTGCCATGAAATTATTGCTGTGCATGCTACTGGTTGTCTGTGAGTAATTTAAAAGGGTTTTAATTTGCGAGCATGGTGTCTCCTGTGTATGGCTTGCTCAGACTAGATGGGCATAGCACCTGTACAGTGGTTGATACCACTGGGTGAATCCTCACCCTAGCAGAATACTCACAATACTGTTTAGAATTTTGAGGTGCTATTCACATGTACATGGAGTCCTGGTGTGGCACTGTGGGTTAAGCTCTGGACTGCAAAATCGGCTTGAACCACAAGGTTGGCAGTTCAAGCTCACCAGCTGCTACTTGGAAACTCTATACAGGGTCATCATGGGTCGGAAGCGACTCAATGGCACTTAACAACAACAGCATTCACATGTAAAAGTGACGATTTATATTGATGAACTGATGTCTCCCATGTTTATGTTGTTATGTTCCATCAAGTCAGTTCCAACTCACGGTGAGCCTGTATAGTGTTTCCAAGGAGTGTCTGGTGAATTTGAACCACTGACCTTGTGGTTCAAACAAACCTTGCAGTCCAGTGCATTATCCTGCAGTGCCAGTGTTCCACTCATTGCATTTGTTCCTTATTTATTTCCTACTCATTTTCTGCCTTGACTTTAATTGATCATTTTATGATTCATTTTTGTTGTTTTTTTTAAAGCAGATTAATGAACATATCTTATGAAAATTTTTAATGGTTACCCTACAGTTTATAATATACATTTCTAACAAATCTAAGGCCACATTCAAATAACGCTATATTATTTTACACGTAGTGCTGGTACCTTATAACATAGTATCCCTAAATCCTCCCTCCCACCTCTGCGTGACATAGCTATAATTCATTTCATTTTTCTATATACAATAATTACCCAATACATTATTATCATCACTGTTTTAGTCAGTTTATCTCTTACCTCAATTAAGAATTTTAAAAGTTGAAAGCTTTCATTTTATGTTAATTTATTCCTTCTCTGGCACTCTTTCTTTATGTACACATTTCTGGACTACACCGTATTCCTCAGAACTGTACAATGTGACTAAAGAACTTCATTAAACATTTATTAAACATTCATATCCTCACATGAATTCCTTTAGCTTCCGATTGTCTAATAAAGTCTTCATTTCTCTCTTGCTTTAAAAGATAATGTTTGGACTTGCTGCGGCATAGCAAATGTGAAATGCAAGTTGTGGTGATCTGGGAATCATGGCAGGACAGGCATTTAGAAAGTTTCTTTCCCTCTTTGATTGAGTATTGGTGGAAAGGAGTGCAGCTGAAACTGTAACTAAAGGAGGCATTATGCTTCCAGAAAAATCTCAAAGAGAAGTATGACAAGCAACTGTAGTAGCTGTTGGATGCTGATCTACAGGAAAGGGTGGAGAGATTCAACCAGTTAGTGTGAAAGTTGGAGATAAAGCTCTTCTCCCAGAATATGGAGGCACCAGAGTAGCTCTAGATGACAAGGATTACTTATTTAGAAAGGGTGACATTCTTGGGAAGTATGTAGACTGAAATAATCTCATTTGAAATGGCATCATGTGAAGCTGCCCATTCTACTGAAGTTCTGAAATCTTGAGTCATATAAATAATCTCCATGTCTCTCTCCCATAATAAACTAATGATATTCAGTGTAACAAATTTAGTTTCACTGTACTAGCACAAACATTTCCAAATAAAAATGTGTAAGTTAATGGTTTAAAAAAAAAGATGTTTGGGATAGAGAATTTAAAGTCTGGTAGTTTTTCTCTTTCAGCATTTTATTTCACTTTACTCCCTTCTTGCTTACATGATTTCTGACAAGAAGCTTTCTCTAGTTCTTATTCTTTTTTTCTTTATAGGGAGGTGTGTTTATCCTCCAGATTCTTTCAAGATTTTCTGTCTTTGAGTTTCTGTAGTTTGAATATATGCCTAGATTTCATTTGCTGTTTGTTTGGAATTTATCCTACTCATGTTTTCTGAGACCTATCAGTAATCTGGTGATTTTAATTAATTTTAGGAGATTCGCAGCCATTATTTCAAACCTTTCTTCTGCTTTATTTTTTCTTTTCTCTCTTCCTAATGTTCCAATTATGTGTATGTTACACCTTTTATGTGATTTCACTGTTCTAGTATATTCCTGGATTTTTTGTTTTCATTCTTTTTTCTCTTCTCATTTTCAGAAACTTATGTTGATCTGTATGTAACGTCACTGATTCTTTGGCATTGCTACATATTGATAAGCTCATTAAAGGTTTTTATTATTTTTTATATGTAGCATTTCCTTTCTTAGTTTTCCATCTGTTTATATTACCTGACTGTTCTTGTAGCCATTCCATCTTTTTCCAGTGGCACCCTTAGCATACTAACCAGTTACTTTTAATTTTCTGATAATTCTGACATCTGTGTCAGACCTCTGTTCATTTCTAATGATTGCTTTGTCTCTTCAACACATTTATTCTTGACTTGGGCATCCTTTGAATTTTTTGTTGAAAGTAATAGTAACTGAGTATATATATCTGTAGTGTGCAGATTAATGGCTAGGAGCTGGGATCATTTAAGGTTTATGTCGCTACAGATATTTGGAGCTTCAAATTCCCCTACTGTCTTTGTCTGCTCTTGAATTTGGGTTTCCATGATTACAATCTCACTTTATGTTTCCAAGGACCAGGATGTTATGCAAAAAGAAAAAAAAAAAAAAAAAAATCAGCATTATGCAAAAATGGATAACCACATCAAATCAGCAAATGGAGAAAGACTCCATCATTATATAACTGCCAAACCACTGAGAATCATGGTGCAGCCAGTTGATACATAACCTTAACCTTCACAGGCAGTGTTACTCTCACCTCACACCTCAGTATTGCTTACTGCCAGACATGTTAATGTGCAAAATACCTGGAAAGATTTCTTTTTTACTAATGACATAAATGTGAACTGCCAGATAACAAGATAGTTGACAACTGAGGAATAGATGTACTACTAACTACTCAGCTTATCTTACAGCTTTTTCAGTTGCAACCCATTATTTTATAATAGCTCTGTTGGTGTAATGGTAAGGCATGGGAGAAGTTGTTGTTATTGTTATTAGGTGCCAACTCATAGTGACCCTATGTAAAACAAAAGGAAACATTGCTCAGTCCTGTGCCAACCTCACAACCATTGCTACACTTGAGCCCATTGCTATGACCACTGTGCCAATCAATCTCATTGGGAGTCTACCTCTTTTTTCTCTGATCTTCTACTTTACCAAGCATGACATGCTGTTAAAGGACTGGTCCCTCCTATTAATATGTCTGAAGTATAAAGAGACAAAGTCTGGTCATCTTGGCTTCCAAGGAGCATTCCAACTGTACTTCTTACAACACAGATTTGTTTGTTCTTTTGGCAGTCCATAGTACTTTTGAATATTTTCCTCCAACACCATAACTCAAATGCATCAATTCTTCTACAATCTTCTTTATTCATTTTTAGCTTTCACATGAATATGAGGTTACTGAATATACCATGGCTTGGGGCAGGAGCACCTTAGTCCTTAAACTGACATCTTTGCTCTTCACTTTAAAGAGCAGCAAATTTGCATCATGCAATATGTCATTTGATTTCTTGACTTCTGCTTACATGAGTGTTGATAGTTGATGCAAGTAAAATGAAGTTTTTTACAACTTCAAGCTTTTCTCCATTTATCTTAATGTTATTTATTGGTTGAGTGGTAAGGGTTTTTCTGTAAATTGAGGTGCAACCCATACCAAAGGCTGTGGTCTCTGATCTTCATCAGTAGGTACTTCAAGTCCTCTTCACATTCAGCAAGCAAGGCTGTGACATCTGCATATCACTGGATATTAATGTCTTCCTCCAATCCTGATACCACGTTTGCCTTCATATAATCCAGCTTCTCAAATTATTTGCGCAGCATACAGACTGAGTAAGTATGGTGAAATAATACAACCCTGGCACACCCCTTTCCTAATTTAATATCATTCAGTGTTCCCTTATTCTGTTTGAACAACTGTCTCTTGGTCTCTATGTACAGGTTCCCCATGGGCACAATAAAGTGTTCCGGAACACTCATTCTCTTCAATGTTATCCAACCCTGGTGCACACCTTTCCTAATTTAATACCATTCTGTGTTCCTTTATTCTGTTTGAACAACTGCCTCTTGGCCTCTATGTACATGTTCCCCGTGGGAACAATGAAGTGTTCCAGAATACTCATTCTCTTCAGTGCTATCCATAGCTTGTCATGATCCACACAATCAAAAGCTTTTGCATAGCCAATAAGCACAGGTAAACATCTTTCTGATATTCTCTGCTTTCAGCCAAATTCCTTCTGACGTCAGCAATGAATGGTATCTCTCATTCCAAGTCCTCCTATGTATCTGGTTTGAGTCTTTCTCTGTCAATGTACTATTGCAGCCATTTTTAAATTACCTTTAGAAAAATTTTACTTGCATACAGTATTAATGATATTGTCCAGTGATTTCCATATGCTGTTGGGTCACCTTTTTGGAATGGGCACAAATATGGATCTCTTCAGTCAGGTGGACAGGTAGTTGTCTTCCAAAATGTTTTGGCATAGATGAGTGAGTGCCTCTAGTACTGCATCGGTCTATTGAAATATTTCAATTTAGATCCCATAATTTCCTGGAGGCTTGTTCTTTTACCAATGCCTTTATTGCACCTTGGACTTCTTCCTTCAGAATCATTGGCTCTTGATCAATTGCTACCTCCTCGTGAAATGGTTGAATATCGACCATTTCTTTTTGGTGCAGTGACTCTGTGGATTCCTTCCATCTTCTTTTGATGCTTTCTTCATCATTTAATATTTTGCCCAGAGAATCCTTTAGTATTTCAAGTCTAGGCTTGAATTTTTTCTTCATTACCCTCAGCTTGAGAAATGCTGAGTGTGTTCTTCCCTTTTGGTTTTCTAATTACAGATCTTTGCACATTTCATTATAATATTTGACAATGTCCTTTTGAGTTACCCTTTGAAATTTTCTGGTCATTTCTTTTACCTGTTCAATTCTTCCATTTGCTTTAGCATCTCTACACTAGAGACAAAGTTTCAGCGTCTCTTCTGATATCCATTTTTGTCTTTTCTTTTTTCTTTGTATTCTTAATGACCTTTTTTTTTTTTTTTTATGTTTTGTTGGAACATCCTTTATTGGGAATACAGAGGAACATTACAGTTTAGAATCATTAAATCAACAAACTTGGTGATACAGTACTGACAACAAGCATGGCCTGAATTCTGCAGTTTTAGTTTAAGGGGCATTATGTGCAAAGTCTCCAAAGGAGAAGAGAACCATATGACCCAGTGAACCTTCAAAGAAGTTTGACTCCTCCTCACTCACAGCTAGAAATGCCAGTCCTGATAACCATCGATACTCTTCATCACGGCAAAACAGAATCTCCAACTTTTTACACTTACTGTAGGTAGAAGAGACAACAACTCCAGACTGACTTATAGTTGTTCAGATGACTACAAAAAGTATCCTCCATTCACAAGTTGTCAAAATATTCAGAGGGACTGCTGAATCAAGGAGTCTTTCATGTTGCTCCCAGTTATTATATAGTGCATTTTTGCTGTTGTTGTTGTTAAGTGCTGTCGAGTCAATTCCGACCCATAGTAACCCTGTATAGGGTTTCCAAGGAGCAACTGGTGAGCTTGAACCACCGAACTTGCAGTTCAAATGACTTTGCAGTCTGACACATTAGCCCACAGCGCCACACCAGGACTCCATAGAGGCTAGTAAATGTTAGTCCTGCTATATACCACCTCGTAGAACCCCCCTGAAGACCACCTGTGCATTTATACAACATGCCTGTCATGGTTACGGATTGTATTAAGGTCATCTTCTGTACCTCGCATTTTCTTAATGACCACACCAAAAGCACTATAGAGCAAAGCCAGAGAACCTAGAATATTAGCCCAAGTACCCCTTGTCTGGTCACCCTATTCAAAATCTATACATTTCTTGGTTTGGACCAGGCCATGTTCTAGGTTTCCTTCAATCCCAGTCGTAGGCCATTCATAGCCCCAAATGCAGCCCCTGTCATGTAACATCCTCCTATGGTAAAAAAAAAAAAAAACTAGTTCAAATCTGCCCCAGGTTTTATTAGTGCCAGTTGGTAAATTCATCTGTATCCTGCACAAGATATGAGGATCCACATTTAAATGAGACAGAGGGTTCATACCAGTTACTGGTACGCTGGCCAAATCCATGCGCAAGTAACCTGCTCTGGCAGCTCCAAAAAAGCCAGCCAACCCCCCTGTGGTTTTATACCGCTTCCCCCGCCACCCTCCATGGTGTCGCAGCTCCCTGCCCATCTGCTTTCCCACCCCTTAGCCCGGGTTTGTCTGTTGGGCCGTTACCCCTCAGTAACCACAGGGAGACTGAGTACCACTGACCCTTCCAGATGCTGACCTTCCGGCTCTTTATGACCTTTTGCTTTCTTGTATGATCTTAATGTCATCCCATAACTCTTTTGGTCATTAGTGTCTAATCCATGAAATCTGCTCTTCAGATGATCTATAAATTCAAATGGGACATAATCAAGGTCATATTTTGGCTCTTATAGATATCATAAGTTTGAAACTACCACACATTCTGTGGGACAATATGTGGGACTTTCTGCTCCCATAAAGATATACAGCCTTAGAAACCTATACAGAGTTGCTATGAGTCGGAACCAATTCCACGGCACATAACCACAACCACCACAGACTTGTTTTAATTTTTTTCACTTTAAATCTGAACTTGCATATGAGCAACTGATGGTCTGTTCCACAGTCTGCTCTTGGCCTTGTTTTGGCTGATAATATGGAGTTTTCCACTGTCTCTTTCCACTTATGTAGTCAATTTTATTTCTGTGTTTTACATCTGGTGAGATCCAAGTGTATAGTCACATTTTATGTTGTTTTAAAAAGGCATTTGTTCTGAAGAAATTATTAATCTTGTAAAATTCTATCTCCAGCATCGTTTCTATCACCAAGGTCATATTTTCCAACTACTGATCCTTCCTCTTTGCTTCCAGTTTTTGCATTCCAAATGTCAGTAATCATCAATACATCTTGTTTGCAAGTTTGATCAATTTCAGATTGAAGAAATTGGCAGAATTCTTCAATTTCATTATCACTAGCTTTTGATAATATCTGTATTAACTGGTCTTCCTTGTAGACATGTGGATATTACCCTATCACAGTGATGTACTTCAAGACAGATCTTGAAATGTTTTTCTGACGATTAATCTCACTAATACCAAGGATATAGAAGTCTCTATAATCTACCAATTAACTCTTATAATTCACCTGTGCCTGACTTCAACTTCAAAACCATTTCTAGCCTTTCTCTAGTGAAATGTTTTTCTCCTTTACATTACTAATTTCACAGGTATTCACTATCAACCCTGACCCCTATTGACTATGCTTTTCTCCACTTTCCTTAAAAAGTGGAAAGAATTCCTCTTTCCCTTGCTAGGAAGAGTACTGGTAATCTGTTTTACTGAGCAGTGGACCTTTATTATAAAGAAGGCTCTGGGTGTTTTTCATGATTACCCTTTGTATCCTATCAGAACCACAAGATTAACAGCTCTCCACAGTTAAGCCCTGGTGGGGTTTCTGGAGATACAGTAAAGCATGAGGGTCTCACTCCAACTATAATCTCCAGAAGTTACTCCCTCCAAAACTAGTTTACATTTGCTGTTCAGTGCCGTTGAGTCTGTTCCAACTCATAGAGACTCTGTATAGGGTTTCCATCCAAGGCTGTATGGAAGCAGAAAGCCTCATATTTCTCTCGTGGAGTGGCTAGTAGATTTGAACTGCTGACCTTGCAGTTAGCAGCACAGCTTGCTACCACAGCTCCTTAGATAAATATGAATATAGTAATTTCTAGATAAAGTATATAGGAATCAATATGTTTATGGTTGAAAATTATTAATGGTCCAGGGTTTTTAAATGATGTTTTTCCTTACTTTCTTCTCTGTGCTAACAGCATCTAGTAAACTGAAATAAAAACAAAGTGACAAAATGTTTTCTTGGCTAAGACTATGTTGTTGTTGTTGTTGTTGTTAAGTGCTGTCAGGTTGGTTCCAACTCATAGCAACACTGTATAGGGTTTCCAAGAAGTAAGTACTTGATGGGTTTGAACTGCCAACCCTATGGTTCACAGTCCTGTGCTTATCCTACAGTGCCAAATCAGGAGTCCAGTTAAGACTATATACTGCACTACACTGTTTTCCCAAAAGTAAAGACTTTCAGTACCAGTGTTTCATTTCTATCATTAAATAATTTTCTTTGTCATTCCAAAATGTGCTGTCCTAACAAGATAACAATACCATACTGCACACTTCATTTCTCATACTTTAGGCATGTTATTAAGAGAGACCAGTCCCTGGAGAAGGACATCAAGCTTAGTAAAATAGAGGATCAGTGAAAAAGAGGGAAACCTCCAATAAGATGGATTGCCACAGTGGCAGTAGCAATAGGCTCAAGCATAGTAACAAATGTGAGGTTGGTGCAGGATCGGACAGAGTTTCATTCTGTCGTGCATAGGGTCACTATGAGCTGGAACCAACTTTATTAATAGCATCTAAAAACAAGCACAATGTGAGAGGTTCCCTGATATTTGAGAAAGAACCTAGAGAGGATGCTCATGCCATATGCATACTAGAGGGTACGAGATGCCTTGTTTTATAAGTGACTCGGTCCAACATGAACCAGCAGACTGGGGTAAAATGGAAATCAAAAACACGTGAGAATGAACATTCAAAAACAGAGAGAAATGCATAAACTTGTTGGGAAATATACAGATCTCTACATTTCTAGAAAAACAAAGGCAGACCAATACTCAGACACAGCAAGCTGACCCAAATCCAACAGTTCCAAAGTGAGAAAAACCAACTGTTGTTAAGTGCTATGGAGTTGGTTCCACCAATCAATGTTAAACAAAGTCACTCAGAAAAGGAAATTGGGCAGGGAGTCCTGACGTGGCACTGTGGGATAATGTACTGGACCATAAGGTCATTTGAATCGCAAGGTCAGTGGTTCTAACTCACCAATCCCTCCTTGGAAACTCTACACAAGATTGCTATGAGTCGGAACCAACTTGATGGCACTTAACAACAAAGCAGGACTAACTGCTGCCTGTTAAGAATTCATCAGTAAAAATAAATAATCTGGCATACAGGCATTACACAGCTCAGAGACCATTCACAAACACATTTATTGATAATATTCACAAAATTTGCTATTCATTCATTTAAAAACTACACATTCCTCACTGAGCTTGCCTATAAACTTTTATATACTTTTCTATAACATTTTAGATGTTAAAAAAAAAACATGAATTTTGGACTATCATCTTCAGATGACATTTGTATGCATAATTCTAAAACTGAAAACCTGTCTCAGAAAAATGTATCTGGCACAAAATAAACTTTGAATGTTTTAAATGACACTCAAAATAAGATTTTAGAGTAATCTTAATTATTTGATGTTCAATGAAATTCACTTTACAAAAAAGGCTTTCTTGTTTTTCCCAAGACTTCTGACTGCGGACAGTACTTTCCTCTGTGGAGTTTCTGATGTACTGTGATTGAATTCTCACAAACCCTCAAACATTGATTATATTCACAGGGCTTCATTCCACTTCATCAGAATTCACTAAACTTTTGACCAATTGACAAACAGAACAACAGCTTCAGTCTTCTCAGGGTGAATGTGAGGTAAGTTTTTAAAGGCCAGGACAAAATGTGATACATGTAAGGAATATTCACATTCCATTACCTACCAGCCTGGATGAACAAGAGTGGAAAATTAAAATAACCTATTGTGTCAATGAAGGACAAGCAAAGGACTACTAACCTCACGGTTGGGAATTCAAATTCACTAGCTGCTCCACAGGACAAAGATGAGGCTGTCTGTTTCCATAAAGATTTATAGCCTCAGAAACCCTATGCAGGATCACTAAGTCAGAATCAACTTGATGGCAGCTGGTGTGGGGTTTATGTATCTAATGGAAAAGGAAATAGTTAAGAACATTTCCCAGTTTAAGTGACATGGATTTCTACACTGTGTGGGTTAGCTAGCAAAACCTTCCCCTGCATTACATTCAAGGGTTTTCTCTCTGGTGTGAATTCTGGTGTGATGTATTCTAAGAGCTGCCTTCCGGACAAAAGTTTTCCCACATTCATTACATTCATAAGGTTTCTCACCAGTGTGAATTTTTTGGTGCACTCTCAGAGTTGAATTTTGGGCAAAGGCTTTCCCACATTCATTACATTCATAGGGCTTCTCCCCTGTGTGAATTCTCAGGTGTGCACTGAGGTGTGACTTCTGGGAAAAAGTTTTCCTACATTCATTGCATTCATAGGATTTTACCCCTGTGTGAATTCTTTGATGTACTCTGAGGGTTGAATTATGGCCAAAAGGTTTTCCACATATATTACATTCATAGGGTTTTTCCCCCGTGTGAATTCTCTGATGTGCACTAATGTATGACTTCTGAGAGAAAGTTTTCCCACACTCATTACATTTATAGGGTTTCTCCCCTGTGCGAATTCTCAGATGTGCTGTGAGGTGTGACATCTTTGAGAAAGTTTTGCCACACTCATTACATCCATAAGGTTTCTCCCCTGTGTGAATTCTCTGATGTGCTCTGAGGGCTGATTTGTCAGCAAAAGTTTTCCCACATTCATTACACCCATAGGGTTTTTCTCCTGTATGAATTCTCTGATGTGCACAGAGGTGTGTCCTTTGCGAGAAAGTTTTGCCACACTCATTACATCCATAAGGTTTCTCCCCTGTGTGAATCCTCTGATGCACTATGAGGGCTGCCTTATAGACAAATGTTTTCCCACATTCATTACATTCATAGGGCTTTTCCCCTGTATGAATTCTCTCATGTCCACTGAGATACGATTTCTGAGAGAAAGTTTTTCCACATTCATTGCATTCATAGGGTTTCTCCCCTGTGTGAATTCTATGGTGGGTATTAAGGTGTGTCTTCTGGGAAAAAGTTTTCCCACATTCATTACACTCATAGAGTTTCTCCCCTGTGTGAATTTTCTGATGTGCTCTGAGGGCTGAATTATGAGGAAAAGTTTCCTCACAATCAGTATAATCATAGGGTTTCTTCACCATGTGAATTCTCTGATGTACTCTGAGAGCTGAGTTATGGGCAAACGTTTTCTCACAGTCACTACATTCATATGGTTTCTCACCTGTGTGAATTCTCTTATGCACTCTAAGGGCTGAATTGTGAGCAAAGAATCTCCCACAGGCATTACATTTATAGGGTTTCTCTCCTGTGTGTGTTCTCTGGTGTACTCTGAGAGTTGAATTTTGGGCAAAAGCTTTTCCACATTCATTACATTCATATGGTTTCTCCCCTGTATGAATTCTATAATGTGCTCTGAGTGTTGAATAATCAGCAAATGTTTTTGCACATTCATTACATTCATAGGGTTTCTCTCCTGTATGAACTCTCTGATGTGCAATGAGCTGCGTCCTGTGGGAGAAAGTTTTCCCACATTCATGGCATTTATAAGGTTTCTCCCCTGTGTGAATTCTCTGATGTGCTCCAAGGGTTGAATTATCAGCAAACATTTTCCCACATTCACTACATTCATAGGGTTTCTCCCCTGTATGGATTCTCTGATGTACAATGAGGTGTGTCTTTTGGAAGAAAGTTTTCCCACATTCATGACATTCATAAGGTTTCTTCCCTGTGTGAACTCTCTGATATTCTCTGAGATGTGATATCTTAGCAAATATTTTCTCACACTCATTACCTTGATATAATTTTATCTCTGTGTGTGTTCTCTGGTTTATTTTCAGAGCTGACTTCTTGAAAGATTTCCCAAATTCACTGTATAAATAATGCTTTTCTTTTGTGAACTTTCTTAGATGTTCACTGACGTCTGATTTCTGACAGAAACTTTCTCCATCTTTACTCCATCTGAGTTTCACCACATGTGTTGCAGGCTGTTGAATAGGGTGTGATTCTGAACAAAGAGATTTATCACATTCATCATATTCATATGGTTTCTCTCCTGAATGGATTCTCTGCTGCTGAATGAGCTGTATTTTCTGACAGAAGGATTTCCTGCTTTCATTACATTTTAATGACTTCTGTCCTGTGTCACTATGCTGGCAGCCAATGAGGTCTGTGTTCTGAGAAAAAGATTTCTCATATTCACATTTGTAGGAGCTCTCTTCTGTGTAAGTTCCTAGATGTAGTGTTAGGTCTAGTTTCTGGTATACAGCATTCATACAGTCATTACATTTACAGAATTTATCTTCAGTTTGTGATTTCTGGTGTACAATAAGGGCTGAGCTCTGCCTGAAATTTTCTTCACGTTTATTACTTTGAAAGACTCTCTGTCCTATGATAGTTCTCTGAGTCTGAGTAAAGTGTGACTTCCTGCTGAAAGCACTCCTACTTTCATTATGTGCATAGGGTTTCAGAGCCATGCAAACGTTATGATGTTCCACAACAGTTGTTTCTGCAGAAGATTTTCTATTTTCATTAAGATGAGAACATTCCTGCTTTGTGCCAGTACTCAAGTGGTTAAACAGAGGTGGCTTATCACAGTTTTTCCTAAACTCATCATGTCTATAGGATTTCTCTCCTGTGGGAGAACTCCCAGATGTACAAATAGTCTTATCATGCAAGGTTTTTCCAAACTGATTACATTGAAAAGATTGTTCTACAGTTTTAAATGTCTGGTGCTGGTCTGTTTTATAATTGAGGGCTGTCATGCTTTCATTACACACATAAGATTTATCTCCATTATTGGCTCTTTCATTCTTAATACCAAGTTGCCAGTTTTCACACACATTTGTGTATTCAGTCTTCTTTCCAGAACAGTTTTTATCATTAATAATTAAATCAGAAACAATTGGCAAACTCATTCCACATGAGTCACCTGTGCAAGGTATTTTTCCTGAAAAAAGTGGAGTTATGCTGAGATTAAATGGTTTTTCTAAAGCTTTCTGTCCTTCTTTGTTCAATGTTGTGCTACTGATGAAGATTATTTGCCCCTGATGGTTCTCTTTATTCTGGTGGCTCTCTTCAATGTGGACATAACCCTTGCAATACCCTAAAATGAGAAAAAATAAAAAATACCATGTGAATCATACTTCTTATGGAGAGGAGATTACAGACATATTAATTATGTGTTTATGGTTTTCCAAAGATTAAATAATTCATACACACACACTCCCTTTCTCTCTTTCCTTATCCACACTGTTTAAAAACAGGTGCTATTTTCAATCCTGGCAAAGATGAAATAGCCCATTCTTCCCAGGTTCTTCATTACAACTAGAAACAAACAAAATACAGATATGCTAAAAATTGGTAAGAAGGTGCTCCTCAGGACTTCAGGGATGATGAACAGAGAATTCTCAGACTTTTTCTGTTTCACATATATCCTAAACTAGGCACTGGAAAACCCTGCAATTATGGGCCAACAAGAGGCAAAAATTGAACTCCAAGAAAAGTCTAGTCTCTCTAGCCAAAAGTCCAAGGGAAGGGGGTTGCCAAATTCAGCAAAAAACAGTTTCAACAACACTAACCAGCCAACCAGTTGCTGTCATGTTAACTCCAACTCATGATGATCTATATGTGTTCCTATAAAGCTGGGCGCCATACAGTTTCAAAAGCTCATTGTTTAGAAATAGATTGGGACTTCTGAAAGGTCTTTAACCTCCAACCTTTCTGATAGTAGCTAAATGTGTTAAACTGTTACACCACTGAGAGACTGTACACAACTGTAATGGGACAAATTTTTCCTGCACAAAGATATGTTCACATCCTAATTGCCAAAAACTACAATTACCATGACTAGGTAGTGTAGCAGAGGGGCCAGTCTGGAGCTAATCCTCAACCACACTTGGCAGCAACAAGACTGAATGAGATTGTGCAAGGCTAACCAGTAATCCCATTTCTCCTAGACCCGCAATCAGTATTAGTGAGAACCAGTTTGGAGTTCAGCCTTAAACCTCATCTAACATCAGTGTGGTGATGAGAAGTCAGGCTTGCCAGCATTTTCTTCCCCATTCCACCTTGTGCCAAGAGTACCCAATAGGGGCTAAGCTTCCATCCTTATCTGGCATCAAAAAGGTAACAAAGGTAGGCCTATTTAGTACTCCTCTTCCATTCTTTGGGATCCTAAGCTGGCTCTGTTATATAACCACTGAACTGCAATCCACAAGGTCAGCGGTTTTATCCCACCAGCCATTCCATGGAAGATGAGGCTTTCTGCTCCAATAAAGATTTATAGCCCCCGAAACCCTATACAGGGTCAGAAGACACTTGACAGCACTTAACAATGTTACTTGTGTAGTCCATTTATACATATTGCAATTAATATATTTAGGTTTATATCCATCTTCCTAATATTAATTTTCTAATTATGCCATCTGTTTCATATTCTTTTTATTTCCTTTCTTGCCATAATCAAACTACTTTTTCAGTTTAAATTTTTGACTGATAGTGTTTAGTTGGGTATTCTTTTATTAATCTTTTATTGGCCACTTAAAACAGTAAGTAAATCAGTGACTATTGGTAAACTAGTACTTTTACTACTTTCCTAATACTGAAAGAATCTGAGGATATTTTAACTCTATGTCCAAACAGTATTTTGCGCTATCACTATTATGTATTTTACATATATTTTAAAGTTCTTAAGAATTTAGAATTCTTGTTTTGAAGGATAAATATTAAGTTATTTGTACATATGACTTTACCCTTTCCTATGTGCTTCATTCCCTCCTATTACTTTTATCTCATCCTGTACTTTCATATTACAATTAATTTCTATTTTAGTTATGAAGATTTTTTTTTTTTTTTCTGGCACTTATTTTCCCACTATCTTCTTACTTTGAATGATTCTTCTGATCAGGTATTATGTTTACTTTTTGTTACTGTGTTAAAATCTTTCTTTTCTTAAGTTCTGCTTTCAACATTTTACTTTGAACATTTATTTCAGGTTGGTGTGGTACTGTAGGCTAAGCCCTAGACCACAGGTTGAGTTCATCTGAAAGGTGGCATTTCAAAACCACCAGCCGCTCCTCAGACACCCTATAGAGAGGCACTATAAGTCAGAACCAACTTGATAGCACTACAATAAACTTCTTAATATGCTGGTGTGTATTTTCCTTTGTCCTTTATGGGTATTGTAAAACTATTGGAATCTCCCACTTGATACCTTTTTTAAATTCTGTAAAATCAGTGGGGATTGTATCCTTAAATATTGCTCCTGACCTTTCTTTTTTCTTTCCAGTGGAGATTTAAATGATATATAATAAAACTTTTCACCATGACCCACTAAAACTTATGTAATTATAATTTATCTTACGTTTACCTAGTTATGTTTCTGGTTGTTCAACATTTCATAATTATTAAACAAAAGTTTAATAATTTTGTGTTCTAAAGTGTCCAGAAAGGAACTCTTGAAGCGTAGTAGTTTCGAATCAGGCTACTAACCTCAAGGTCAGCAATTCAAAACTACCAGCTGTTCTACAGGAGAAAGACGAGGCATTCTGCTCCCATTAAGATTTGCAGCCTCAGAAACCCTGTGCAGAGTCATTATGAGTTGGAACCGACTTCACAGTACTTAACAACAACAGCAACAACAAAGTGTCCAGATGATTCTTAAACCCATCTAGTACATTCTCAATTTCAGATATTTTACTCTCTAGTTTTAAAATGGCACCTTCCCTTTTTGTCCTAGCTCAGTCATTAAAAGAGGAAAAAACAACATTTCCTTTACTTTTACAAAAACAAAGGTGAAAACTGTATTATCTAAAACTTATCATAAACTCAATAGAAACTGAAGTTGCAGGGCAATCAAGAAACTAAAAATACAAGAGATATGGAAGGCAAGACAGGGCCTAAGTATGTGATAATTATACAAATAAAATGTAAGCTGGCAAGAAGATACAACATTATTAATGCATTGTTAATAACCAAAGGTGGAGTTGTATGAGAGTGCAAAGACCCTACAAGCAACATATAAGAAGTCTGAAAGCTCTTGCAAAATGTCCCTCCATAAGCCAAACTAGGAGTTCACATGAAAGATCACGAAGAATTCCACAAATATTTCATTCCTAGGATATGCTAGGAGAAAAGATGAAAGTTGTCAAGGACTTCATTTTTCTTGGATCAACTTTCAACACTCACGGAAGTAGCAGTCAAGAAATCAAACGACGTAGTGCATTAGGCAAATCTGCTGCACCAAACCAAAAAAGGTTTTGAAAGAAAAACTTCAAAACTTAAAAAGTTTTGAAAGAAAAACTTCAAAATTTAAAAAGTTTTGAAGTGTTGAAGAGCAAAGATGTCAGCTTGAGGACTAAAGTGCACCTGACCCAAACCGTGGTATTTTCAATAACCTCATATGCATGCAAAACCTGGACAGTAAATATAGGAAGACCATAGGAGAACTGATGCATTTGAGTTATGGTGTTGGAAGAAGTGCAGCCAGAGTGCTCCTTGGAGACCAGGATGGCCAAAATTGGTCTCTCATACTTCAGACATATTGTCAGGAAGGACCAGTTGCTGGAGAAGGAGATCATGTTTGGTAGGTGGAGGGTCAGTGAAAAAGAGGAAGACCCCCAGTGAGATGGATTGGCCAAGTGGCAGCATCGATGGACTCAAGTGTGGCAACAATAATGAGATTGGCCCAGGATTGGGCAGTGTTTCGTTCTGCTGTGCATAAGGTCACTATGACTTGGTACTGACTCGATGGCACCTAACAACAATAACAAGATATGCTGGGTAAGAGCAGCCATTTTAAAAATTTCACTGGGAACCAAAACCCTATTTATGAAATAAAAGTCAATCTGCAAAGGTAAAAACAACAAAATCTGTTATTATAAAGCAATGATTGAAAACCCATAGCAGTTAGGGGTAGGAAAACAGGTGAGAGAAAAAGCTTATACTACTGATAGGCAAGACTACCTGGTAGGTCCAATACAACAGCTAGCACCTGTAATAACCAAAAGCTCCAATCTCAAGGACCTACTCCACTCAATAACAGTAGATCGCCTATTCTTATCAAATACACATGAAAAATCATCCATCAAAGTAGACCACATTCTGAGCTATAAGACAAATCTTCACAACTACCAAAGAATAGATACAATAGAACGTATGAGCTCAAGTCACAGCCAAAGTATAGTAGAAAACAATTAACAAAGAGTTACCTGGAGAATTTTTGAAATATTTCAAATTAGCCCATGAGTCGAAAAGGAAATCCTCTCAGAAAATTAAAAGCTATTTTAAGCTGAAAATTCTTTTTAAATAGATTTGTAGGATGAGACTGAATCAGTGCTCAGAGATAAATTTAAAGACTCAAATAAAAAATAAAGGAATCCATTCAGGTGCTGTGGAGGGCAATAAACAAGAAGGGGGTGGAAGAACAAGGTAGACAGGGAACACTGAGGCAGGTTTGCATGGGCTAAATGGGACAGAGTAAATAGCGATGCATGCTTAACCTTGGAACAACAGGGCTCTGTGATACAGGATCAAGATATAGTCTAAAGAGGGGAAATAATGCTAAAATGCCTGTCTTATGAATATTGGTTTCCCTTGCCTACTATTGTAAAATAGACACTTGAGTGGAATAGAAAGGAGGAATGCTGGGAAACATGATTACAGAAAGTTTGCAAGCCCATCTTTAACCTATAACTGATTGGAATACCTAAAAGGGGTTCTAGAACTTGCCCAGTGAAATAGGCCTTTTGCAGAGCCTTTGCAGTGTATAGGACCTTAAGTGGAATCCTAAGCCTCATCCAGAACCTTCCGATGTGGGACATTCCACTAGAAAGGACAAGCAGACCATCCTGGAACAGCTAGAGCAACAGACAATATATCTTCAAAGAAAGATCAGCAGGACAAACCCAAAACAAAAATGGCAGCATGATTGGTTACTATAAGAATAAGCAAGTTGTTTTCCAGGAAGCCATCAAGGCAAGCAATCGGGTCCCTTCAGGACAAAACCCCCTCCAAGACTGAAACTCAAAAGGAATAGATTAGCAGGCATGTAAGCTTGCTGGCAACCACACTGGTCGACTGGTGAGTGGAAGAGAGGAAAGGCAGCAATAAAGATATGGGCTGAGTTCAACCACCTTCCATAGACTCCCGTCGTCCGGGAAATGAGAGAAGAGGAAGGGCTGGTTGGTCTGAAGTGTGTTGAGAGCTGGGAACTCCTGAACCCATGGATAGGATACAGACATGGAGGGCTAGAGCTGAGAGTGAATCAGCCAGCTGATATGAAGCCAGGGAAGAGGCACAAAAATGCCCAAACTTGCAGACAATACCCATTTGACCTAGCCTCGATGGCTTGATAGTCAGAACTTGACTAGAGGAAGATGAAAAGAACAACTTTTGATAAAGGAAACGAATGTAAATTGGTGCTGTTTGATGAACTTGACCTATACTTATGGATGTTGTTGTTGTTAAGTGTCGTCAAGTCAGTTCTGACCCATAGCAACCCTGTATAGGGTTGCCGAGGAGCAGCTGGTGAGCTTGAACCAGCGACGTTGCAGTTCAAATGGCTTTAGTAGCTCAAAATACCAACAGAAATGGAAGGAATCTTCACATCAAGTATCAATCCTATCCCCTCTATATACAGGGTAGATAGGAACAGGCAACTTAGACATGAAGGGGCAATAAAGGCACAAAGTGGCTGGTTTACAAGTTTTCAAGAGGGAGTTTAGTTTCAGACTATGAGGGGAAGGTATAGTCCACACTGAATAGTGTTTATCTTGTCTAGACGGGTCTGGTGAAAAGAGATGGGGATAAGATTCATATGATTCAATAGTGAGAAATTGTTATCATGACTAATTGTGCTTGTTACAACTGTAAAGGTGGAAGTTTTGTAACAAAAACACAGGAGTATTTAATCTTACAGTCCAGAAACAGAGGACCCTAAGACCATTAAGGGAGAAGAGCATGAGCAGAACATGGGACCCTATCCAGAAAAGCAGTGACACTAGAGATGGTGGCAGAGATAAGGACACTGCAAGAGGGAGCAGCTGAGGACTCCAGACTCATGGAAAGAGAAGGACCAAGTGCTGGCAGCCAGGAGGCAGGCTTGCAGTGTGCGCCCTTTGGTTGTTTAAATTATTATATATACCTGAGTGTTTTCGTGTACATAACCCCACCCCCACCCCATCCCAAAAAAACCAGAGGGAATGGAAGCAAATACTGCTGAATGATGATGCACAGAGGATATTGTAAAGATTGCAATAAAATGATGGTGTAAAAGCCGACGTTCTCCTATGTAAACCATCTCTCAGGTCACAGACACACAAAAATACACTAAACCATAGAATTTCAGAATGAAAAAAAAAGGAATCTAGTAAGTTATCTGAACTTCTACTCTGATGAATGACTATGGAAAACAGTATGGTGCTTCCTCAAAATGCTAGAAGTAGAAATACCTTCTGATTCAACAATTCTACTACTAGGTATATATCCTAGAGACCTAATAGCAGTGACGCAAATAGCAATATACACACCTGTGTGCTATTTACATTAACAAAAAGATGGAAACTGCTTAAGTGTCTATCAATGAATGAGTAGTATTTTTTTCATATAAAAATACATAAAACATCATGAAATATACAACCATAAAAGATAATGAGTGCTCAAAACATCTTGTAACATGGATGAATCTGGAGGACATTATACAGAGTGAAATAACCCAACTACAAAAGGACAAATAGTTTATAATTTCATTTTACACAGATCAGAATAGATAAATGTTGCTGTTGTTATGTGCCCTGGAGTCAGTTCTGACTCATAGCGATCCTGTACAGGATTTCCATGGCTGTAAATCTTTACGGGAGCAGAACGCCTCCTGCAGAACAGCTGGTAGTTTCGAACTGCTGACCATGAGATTAGCAGCCCGATTTGCAACCACTACGCTACCAGTGTTAGAATACTAAACACTTGTCATTTTTGGTGAAGGGAAAGGTAGTATCAAATGTGGTTAAGGTGCACACAGCTTGTCTCTGATAAACAATGTCTCTGAGACATGTACAAGAGAAAAGATGTTTTTTGTAAAGGAAATGGCAAATATAATTTTGCAACAACCAAAAATCGTGCAGTTACACAGAGTATCAATATGTGGGTACATATTTATGCAGTCAGAAATGAATCCTTAGCATCTGTACATACAGATAGATGTATATACATACAGACGTATGCATATACATCCAACTCTGATAGCATAGTGGGTACAAATCGGGCTGCTAATCTCACTGTCAGCAGTTTGAACCCACCAGCTGTTCTGCAAGAGAAAGATGAGGCTTTCTGATCCTGTAAAGATTTACAGCCTCAGAAACCCTGTACATGGTCGCTGTGAGTCGGAACCAACTCCACAGCACATAACAACAACAACATATAATAAAACACATAGGGGATACAGATATGGCTACTTCTTAGATAAAACCAAGCATCTAACAAGACTGGTTTGTTGGGTTTGAAGACTCAGGACCACAGTCTCGTGGGATAACTCTATCAAATAATATAATATAGTTCATAAAGTATAAATGTTATATTCTATATCTCAATGTGGTAAGTAGTGTTTTTTAATCTTCCAAGAGGCTATCTAAGTGGAAGGAAAGGGACATTAAGGCATGGGTTAGTGGATTGACACATGATAGCTCAGGTGATGGGGAGGGTAATACACAAGAAGGTGGAAGGGGTAGAAGACAAGGAAGAAAGAAGAAGAATTAGGGAGGTTTGCATGGGCTAAATAGGACAGAGGTAATTAGTGATGTACACTCAACCTTGTAACAACAGGGCTCAGTGATACAGGGATCAAGGCATAGTCTGCAAGGGTAAAAGAGGGGAAATAATGTTAAAGTGCTTGACTATCTTGTGGATATTGGTTACCCTTGTCTACTACTGTAAAATAGACAATTAAGCGGGATAGAAAGAAATACTGGGAAATATGATTACAGAACGCTCATAAACCCATCTTCAGACTATAACTGACTGGATTAGCTAAAAGGGGTACTAGAATTTGTCCAGGGAAATAGGCTTCTTGTCAAGCCTTTGTAGAGTATGGGTCCTTAGGTGGAATCCTGATCCAGAACTTTCTGAGGGGGACATTCCTACTCAAAAGGACATGCAGACCAACCCAGAATGGCTAGAAAAATAGAAGATACTTCTTGAAAAAAAGACCAGCAGGAAAAAAAAAAAAAAGCAAACTGCTTGGCTATTACAAGAACAAGCAAGCTGTTCATCTGGGAGCCATCAAGGCAAGAGAAGTCAGTCCATCAAGATAAACCCCCTTCCAAGACTGAAACTCAAACGGAACACATGAGCAGGCTTATAAGCTCATTAGTGACCACCTTGGTCTACTTGTGAGTGAAAGTAGGGGAAAGGCAGCAATAAAGACATGGGCTGATTTCAACCATGTTCCATAAAGACCCATCAACCTTAAGATGAAAGAGAGAAGAGGAAGGAATGGTTGGTCTGAAGTTTAAAGAGACTTGGGAACTCCTGAGCCCACCGGGGGCTAGAGCAGAGAGTGAAGTGGCCAGCTTATCTGAAATAAAGGGAGGCATGCAAGAATGCCCAGACTTGCAGATAGTATTCATTTGATCTAGCTAGGATGGCTAGCTCATCAGAAAGTAGACTAGAGGAAGATAAAGAGTTTGAAACAGGAAACAAGTATAAATTGCTATAATTTGATGAACTTGACCTTTGCTTATTGATGTTGTTGTTAAGTGCCATCAAGTCAATTCTGACCCATGGCAACCCTGTATAGTTCCTGAGGCACCGCTGGTGGGCTTGAACCACTGACCTTGCAGTTCAAATTACTGCAGTCTCATTAACCCACAGCGCCACACCAGGACTCCGCTTATAGATGAAGTTGCTCAAAATTCCAACTGAGAGGAAAGGAGTCTTCACATCAAGGATCAAGCCTATCCCTTCAGTATACAGGGTTGATAGGGATGGGAAACTTAGACATTAGTTACCAAAATTAGGGGGCTATAGAGGCATGGAGTGGCTGGCTTACAAGTTTTCAAGAGTGAGCTGTTTCAGAACAAGGATGGGGGAAATAAGATAGAATGCCCATGAATAGTTTTCCTCTTGTCTAGATGGATCTAGTAAAAGCAGGTGGGGGAAGATGGGGATAGGATTCTTTTGATTCAATATTAATGGTTATCATGACTAACTGCAATTGTCACAACTGTAAAGGTAGAAGTTGTGAACCAAAAAAGGGGAAGTAGTTAATCTTTCATTCCAGGAACAGAGGACCCAGAGACCAACAAGAGGGAAGAATATGAGCGGAGTGTGGAATCCTAACCAGAGAAGCAGCGATGTCAGAGACAGAAGCAGAGGCAATGGCATAGAGAGATAGGGCAGCTGAGGACTCTAGACCCATGGATTGAGAAGAGCTGTGTGCCTGGGGGCAGGAGGCCTGCTTGCAAAACGTGCCCTTTGGTTGTTTAAATGAATATATACTTTTTGTGTATTTTGTGTACATCAAAACAAAAAAGAGGAAATAGAGGTAAATTAGAGATAAATACTGTTAACCAACAGTATATACAGGGAATTGTAATCATTAAAATGAAACAAACTATGATCGGTTGAGTACAAGGCTGATTATCTGCCTTGTAAACTGTCACTCGATTCACAATAAATGCTTAAAAAAAAAAAAAAAAAAGATGCAATATATAACATAAAACTATTGGTCTCCATTCATCTGGAACAAAAGAGAAAGAATCAAAGACTCAGAGAAGAAAGTCTACATGAACCACACACTCATCTACCCTGAGACCAGAAGAACTAGATGATGGCCAGCTTACCACTATCAACAGTTCTGATCAGGGCCGCAACAGATGAATTCTTATAAAATGGAAAAGAAATGTGAACAGAATTACCATTTTAAAAAGTCTTAACTTAACTAGACTGTATGAGACTAGGGGACTCCCTGAGACTATCACCCTGAGATACAGTTTAAGTCTTAAACGAAAATTATCCCTGAAGTCACCTCTTAACTAAATTACAAACGGACTAAAAAAGAATATCAGCTGTAAGTAATGAGCTTATTTAAGAAAAATCACCTGTAGGAAACCAAATTGCCAAAACTTACTCTATAATGAAGATGAGACAGTAATGGGACAAGGACACTAGAATACTGAAAATGGTACAATAAGATGGTACAATAAATGACTAAGAATACTGACATACTATGAAAAATGTGCTAGCAAGAACAGCAGTTCAAGCCCATCAACTGTTCCATGTGAGAAAGATGAGACTGAATGTTTCTATAAAGATTTAGTTTTGAAAACCCTTTTTTGTTTCACAACTTCTACCTTTACAGTTGTGACCATTGCAATTGTCATTATGAGTCAGAACTGAATAATCTGCATAGAAATAATTAAATAGGAACCTAATTTGCCATATGTTGTTGTTATGGTAGCGTAGTGGTTACGAATCGGGCTGCGAACCTTAAGGTCAGTGGTTCGAACCTACCAGCCGCTCCGCGGGAGAAAGATGAGGCTTTCTACTCCCGTAAGGATTTACACCCTCGGAAACCCTGTACAGGGTCGCTATGGGTCGGCTCCGACTCGAAGGCACTTAATAACAATAATAATTTGCCATATAAACGTTCACCTTGTTGTTTGTTGTTGCTGTTGTGTGCTGTTGAGTCAGTTTTGACTCATAGGGTTTCTGAGAGCAGATTGTGGGTTTGAACTGGCCAGCTTATGGTTAGCAGCCCAGTGCTTATCCTACAGTATTAAAAAGAAAACAAACAAAAAATCTTAACAAAGAGGGCATATTACATTCAAAGCAGACAACAAGGACATAATAAAATTAAAAAAGAAAACAAAGCAACTGAAAATAGGAAACAACAGAGAAAATCACTCAAACCAAAGCTTGGTTCCTTGAAAATAAAAAAATTTAATGATAAATATCACAGATTAAAAAAAAGAAAACACAAATTATCAATATCAGGAATACAAGCTGGGACCTAACTACTGACACAATAGACATTAAAAAACAAAACTATTCAAGACAAAGGAGATCACCTGAAGAAACAGCAATATTAAAAATCAAATATGCAGTCAAAACATTTTAAAAAATTATGCCCAGATAGTTGCACTATTATATCCCACCAAAGATAAAAAGATTAAAAAAAAAATCAGACCAATTCTTCACAATCCTGTTCAGAAAATACAAGATAAAACAACATGTCCCCAATCACTTTATGAGACCTGCATTGCCCTGCTAGCAAAAATTCTAGAAAAGAAATCGTTTCCCATAAAACAAACACAAAATTCCTTAAAAAAAAAAGTAGTAAAAAGAATACAGCAATATATAAAAAGAAAATACATCATGAGCAAGTGAGGTTCATACAAGGACTGCAAAATTGTTACAATACAAAAAAATCAATTAATGTAGTATATCACACTTACAGTCTAAAGAATTAAAACCACTTCTGGTGTGGTGGTGTAGGATAAGCAATCAACAGCAATGTTAAAGTTTGAACCACAGGATGGTGGTTCAAATCCACCAGCCACTCCTCAGAAATCCTGCAGAGGATCACTATGAGTCGGAACAGACTCGATGGCACTTAACAACAAGAATCACATCAGTAAATGAAGAAAGAATATGACAAAATTAAAAATCTATTCATTAACTTAAGAAAGAGCATCAACAACAACAACAAAACTATAGTTAACCTAATACAAAGGTGAGTTAAAAAATATTGTCTCTGCAATCAGTGGATGGCTTCAAACAAGTTCTCTCAGTAAGTCACTTGTCTTAGTCTTCTTGTTAGGTGCCATTCAGTCCGTTCCAACCCATAGCAATCCTATGTACAATGTATTAGTGCCATCCAAAAACTCCAATCAAAATAGTGGCTTCTAAGGGCATCTGCTGATTTACAGTTAAATTCAAGGCAGAGAGTTCATCTCAGAAGTTTATGGTGACTATTTAGGGGGATTCCAAGAGTCTTCTTGATAGATTTTCTTGAAGGACATGGATGATCACAGAATTTACTAGGAAAAAATGTTAAGAATACTGAAAACTGCATTGGTGAAAAAAGAGCTACGAAAGTTGCACCAAGGAATTTTTCCAATCATGATGGTAAAAAATGTTCATTGACTGAAGGTAGTAAGGATTATCCTAAGAGAAGCTCATTGGGAAAAATCACCCCATATACCCAACAACCTTGATCTTGCCCATTCAGACTTATTTTTGTGCTCAAAATTCAATGAAGATTTTAAAAGGAACATGATTGAGTCTCTAAAGGATTCCAAAGCTGCCATTTGTATGTGATGTCAAGATTTCTTTGAGTTAGAGATATGGAAATACCTTCAGAAAAGTACAGATCTACGTGACCAAAGGGTCAATTGAGGAAGATGACATAACCATAATAAATATCTATGCTCCCAATGAAAGAGCACCAAGATACAAGAAGCAAACCTTACTAGAATTGAAGAAAAAAATAGATAAATCCACAATTATAGTGGGAGATTTTAACACACCACATTCAAAAAGGGACAGAACAACCAGAAAGAAACTTGACAAAGTTACAGAGGAAATAAACAGCACAATCAACCAACTTGACCTCATAGATGTATACTGAGCATTCAATCCAACAACAGCACAATATACATTCTTCTCCAGTGTGCATGGAACATTTTCCAGATTTGACCATGTGGTAGGTCACAAAGCAAGCCTCCATAAATTTAAAAATATCAAAATTCTACAGAGCATCTTCTCAGACCACAATGCTATAAAACTAGAAATCAACAATAAGAAGACCAAGGAAATAAAGTCAAATACATGGAAACTGGAAAACACCCTGCTGAAAAGCGACAGGGTAAAAGAAGAAATAAAATGTGAATTCACAAAGTTCCTAGAAACAAACAAGAATGAAAACACAATAAACCAAAATCTTTGGGACACGGTGAAAGCAGTGCTGAGAGGACAATTTATTGTGGTAAATACACATATCCAAAAAGAGGAAAGGAGCAAAATTAACACATTAACAAAGCATCTCCAACAATTAGAAGCAGACCAACAGAAAGAACCTACAGTCACAAAAAGAAAGGAAATAGTAAAGATAAGAGCAGAAATAAATGAGATGGAAAACTGAAAAACTATACAAAGAATCAACAGAACAAGAAGCTGGTTCTTTGAAAGGATTTAAAAAATTGACAAACAATTGGCAAAACTAACAAAAGAAAAGAGGGAAAGGACACAAATAACTCGCATTAGAAACCACATGGCCGATATCACAATGGAACCAAACAAAATCAAAAGGATAATAAGAGAATACTATGAAGAGTTGTAAGGAGCTCTAGTAGTGTAGTGGTTACGAATCGGGCTGCAACCTCAAGGTCAGCAGTTCGAAACAACCAGCTGTTCCATGAGGGAAAGATGAGGCTTTCTGCTCCCGTAAAGATTTACAGCCTTGGAAACCTTGTACAGGGCCGCTATGAGTCGGAACTGACTCCATGGCACATAACCAGCACCATGAAAAGTTGTACTCCAACAAATTTGAAAACTTAGAAGAGATGGATATATTTCTAGAAAAA
>NW_006408805.1:646993-647812 GCF_000296735.1 Chrysochloris asiatica
CTAGTTGGGACAGAGGTAAATGATGATGTATGCACCACCTTGGAATAACAGGGCTTCAGGATAAAGGGAATGAGGCATGGCTTGAAAGGGTAAAAGAGGGGAAAATAATGTTAGGATGCTTGGTTGTCTTTTGAATCTTGATTTCCCTTGCCTGCCATTGTGAAATAGACACTGGGAGGTGGGGGAGGAATAGCCAGAAACGTCACAATAGAAAGCTTGTAAACCCATCTTCAGCCTATAACTGACTGGAATAACTTAAATGGGGCTAGAAATTGCCCAGACCCAAAACGGTGGTGGGGGCCTACAAAGGCAAGAAGTGACTGGCTTACAAGCTTTCAAGAGGGAGCGTAGTTCCAGATGGGGCAGGGGTAGGCAGAACCTCTACTGAATGATTTACAATATGCTGGAACCAGGCTGATGAAAGGAAATGGGGATAAGACTATTGTGGTATAACAGTGAATAATTGCCATCAGTACTGACTGTGTGGGTCAGAAATGTAGAGGCAGTTTTTTTTTTTTTTTCCTTTTTTTTGGCAAAAGGAGGAGAGTGATTGATTTTGCAGCCCAGGAGCAGAGGTGCCTGGGACCATCAAGCGAGAAGAGCAGAAAGTGTGACCCTACCCAGAGAGGCAGTGAAGCCAGGCATGGATACAGAGATGATGCCATGGACAGATGGAGTGGCTGGGGACACAGGACTCAGGGAGAGAGAGGAGCTGTTTGCTGACAGTCAGGAGGGTGGGCCTGTGGGGCGTATCCTTTGGTTATTTGATGATGCATGGAGAGGATTGTAATCACTGCAATGAAATGAAATACAATTAAG
>NW_006408805.1:648887-649417 GCF_000296735.1 Chrysochloris asiatica
ATAGCCAGAAATATCACCATAGAAAGCTAAATGGGGCTACAACATGCCCAATGAAGGAGGCTTCCTGCATAGCCTCTGCATTACATAAGACCATAGATGGAATCCTGAAGAGCATCCAGAATCTTCTGAGGTGAGAAAATTCCACTTGAAAGGGAAGCGGCCTGGAGCGGCCAGAAGAACAGAAGACACTTCTTGAAAGAAAGACCAACACAAAACAATACAGGCACACTGGCTGATTACTACAAGACAAACAAGTGGCTCACTCAGGAGACATCAAGGCAAGTGGTTGGGTCCCTTCAAGGCAAACCTCCTTCTAAGACTAAGACTCAATGGGAATACATGCTCTGAATGGTGACCACGTTCGTCACAGATAAGGGGTAGTGAAGGAAAAGCAGCAATGAAGCTGCGAGCTAAGCCCAACAACGTTCAATAGACTCCTGTGAACCTGGCTGGAGACATGGTTGGCCAGCAGTGTGGCAAGTCCAGGGGACTCTTGGGCCCAGAGTCAGTGACATAGCCACAGAGGACTA
>NW_006408805.1:650162-660532 GCF_000296735.1 Chrysochloris asiatica
CATGGAGGAGACTGTAACCATGGCAAGGAAACGATATACAATGGGATCAATGTGAAGCTAATGTTCTCCTATGTAGACTATCCCATAATTCACAATAAAGTATTAAAAAAAACAAAAACAAATCCAACCCTACAAGAGGTCTCCCTGTATTAATGGTTTCATCTGTATTATGTTATAAATAAATCTCTTGAGAAATTTTCCAGTTTAAAAAAAAGGAAAAGAGTACAGATCTAGATAGAGAATATATCGAGAAACAGTAGCTTTACGTTTTAATATTTTTGTTTAATAAATGCTTCTATGATTTTAAAGCAATACTTTTTGACTTATTCTAGTATTTCCCGATAGGCACATCTATAGAGATAGAGCTGAAGATGATTAGGGGGTTGGGGGTGGGGTGGAGAATAGCTAAAAGGGCTAAAGGTTTCTTTTAGAAGTAACAAAAATTTTCTCAAATTGATTAGGTGATGGTTGAACATATCTGTGAATACACTAAAACGCACTGAATTACATACTTTAGATTGGCGAACTGCGTGTATCAGAATTATATCTTAATAAAGCCATCTTTAAAAAAAAAAAGAAAAAATAAGCCTTTTTCTAAGTTGTTCTCCTGTAAGGTTAACTACCCCACGTTTATTTCTGCCACTGTCCAGAGCTCACCTGAGTAGCACTGGGCTGGAAATTCTTCCTCTAAGGACCAGGGATCTTCTCCTTGCTCCAATTTAAAGATCATCTCAGGTTTGGTAAGGCAGTAGCCTATATAAAAGGAACCAACGAGGTACATACAGATCAGATCCACCGTGTTGAGGTTTTCAAGTGTACAAAGATACAACAGCAGAAGTAGCAAATAAAGGCACTCACATGAAGTTTTCAAAAACAGGAAGATAATAACACAATCACTATTTCTGTTGTGCTGATGGTGGTGATCATGGTTCATCAAGTTGGTTCTGACTCATAGTGACTCTGTATTAGGTTTCCAAGGCTGCAAGTCTTTACAGGAGCAGAAAGTCTCATCTTTCTTCTGCAGACCAGCTGGTAGATTCGAACTACTAGCCTTGCATTTAACAGACCAATGCACAACCACTACAATTATCTTAGACCTCTTAAAAGCCTGAACAACATTAAAATCTAAAGGTGCTAGTCAATCCCTATATTCCTGCTAAGTACTGTTGAGTCAGTTCTAATAGCAACCCTGTATAAGATTTCCAAGAGGCTGGTGGGTTTAAAATTCTGACCTTACAGTTAGCAGGCCAGTCCTTATCCTACAGTGCCACACCAGGACTTCAACAACCCTATTTTTTTGTTGTTAAGTGCCATTAAGTCAGTTCCAATGCATAGGAACTCTGTATAGGGTTTCCGAAGAGTGACCCTACAGGTCAGAGTAAGAGTCTTACGGTTTTCAAGGCTGCAATCTTTACAGAAGCAGAGTGCCACATCTTTCTCCCACAGAGCTGCTGGTGGCTTTAAACCATTGACCTTTTTGGGCAGCAACCAAGCACTTAACCAATGCACCACCAAACCAAGCCAAATTCAAATTCACTGCTATCAAGTGGATTCTGATTCACCGCAACCCACAGGACAGAGAAGAAAGGCTCCACAGGGTTTCCGAGACAGAAATCTTTAAAGAAGTGGCAATCTCATCTTCTTCCTGTAGAACAGCTGGTGGGTTTGAATCACTGACCTTATGGTTAGTAGCCCAACACTTAACACACTGCATCAAGAGGGCGCCTTTGAACATTAATCTCTATAAATTTACCCAAGAGTTTTGACAATTTAAAAGAAAAATATATTTGATTGTGACGCACAATAATCCTATAGAACAGAGTAGAACTGCTTTATAGGGTTACCGAGGCTACAGATGACTTCATCTTTTTCCTGTGCAGTAGCTGGTGGGTTCGAACCAGCAACCTTCCTGTTAGTACCAGTTAGCACCACCAGGGTTCCTACAGGGTGTTACATACTAAGGTCTGCTCACCCAGTGAGACAAGGTGGCTATAGTTCTCCAGCATCACGTCTCTGTAGAGGGTCCTCTGAGCTGGGCCCATGTGCTGCCACTCCTCCTGGGTAAGCTCCACGGCCACATCCATGAACGACACTGAAGCCTGTAGGAACATTAATTCAAGTCAGTCTAATAAGTCAGATACAGAGACATGAACTATACTTTTGGAAATTCATCTCATGTTTACTGTTGAAAGCTTAAAACAAAATATTATAAAGAATGCCTATCATGGCCCTAATTTTTTCTTAAATTTTGCTGGAGTTATTACTGAGTTAGTTAAAGAGGTTTTTGTTGTAGTTGTTGCTAAGTCCTACTAAGTCAGTTCTACCTCATAGAGAGTTGTGATTTTACCCATATTGTTTCTTATGTATTTTTATTTGCATCTTTTCCTTTATTAGATTTGCCAGTGGTTTGCAATCACAGAACCACTTTCTTGTCTTGTGGATTATTTCTATTGTTTTCCTCTTTTCCAATTCATTTATTTCTGCTTTAATCTTTAATTTGTTTTTTTCCTGGCGGCAGGTTTACTTTGCTGGTCTTTTTCTAATTGTTGAAGATATTGTATTAATGTGTTGATTTGGCTTCTTTCTTCTTTTTGGATGTGTGCACTATAAATTGCCCTCTAAGCATAGCTTTTGCTATGTCCCAAAGGCTTTAGCATGTTATGATTTCATTTGTTCTGTTACCCAGAAGCTTTTGAGTAGGGTTTTATTCAGTTTTCCATCCTTTTCTGTGTTCTAAAACAATTTGAATAAAATTGGTTTCAGGTCTTCTTTGAATATTTGTTAGAATTCACCAGTAAAGTCATTGGAGCCTGAATTTTTTTTTTGGTTGGAAGTTTTTTTAAAATTACCTGATCCATTTCTTTTGTTCTAGGTCTGTTTAAGTTT
Organism: Chrysochloris asiatica; assembly: GCF_000296735.1. NCBI lineage: Eukaryota > Metazoa > Chordata > Mammalia > Afrosoricida > Chrysochloridae > Chrysochloris > Chrysochloris asiatica. The sequence goes on from NW_006408805.1 coordinate 653,049, forward strand.
TCTACTTCACTCCATGTTAGTTTATGTAGGTTGTATTTTTCTGAAAATTCATCCATTTCTTCTAGATTTTCAAATTTGTTAGAGTACAACTCTTCATAGTATTTTGTTATCCATTTTTTCCCTCCATTTCTCCCACATTTTTAAAAAGAAAAATTCATTACTGGTGACAAGACTTCGATTCACCACTATGAGCTTGAGATTAAATGAGAGTATGGAATGGAAACATCCTCAATCATTAACCAAGAAAAAAATTCAAAAGTCAATCATCAACTGGAAAATTGACAGTTTTCTGGAATTGGTATAGCTCTGTGGGTTAATGCAATGGACTGCAAAGTTGGTTTGAACTACAAGGCTCACCAGTTGCTCCTTGTAAACCCTACACAGGGTCGCTATGGGTGGGAACCAACTTGACAGTACCTAACAACAAGTACTGGGATACTACTAGGGAAAAGGTTCAAAAATCAATAGTGTTTATTGCAGTAAGATGCTCACTGAAAAGCTAAAGCCTAAACTTTGGATTAAATGCAGAGGACTGCTATCCAAGAGCTTTGTGATCTTTCATGACGATACACATCTGCACCTCTGTCCACACTGTTGACACTTTACAAAGTTTCATTTTGAGGTGTTAAAGCACCCTCAACTATAGTCTTGATCTTGCTCCATTGGACTTTTACCTGTTTGGTCCCCTGAAAGCAGCCCTTCAAGGATGAAGATTCATCTCTGATGAAGAAGTGAAGACAGCAGTACATTTGTGGCTCACAGCTCAGCCTAAAACATTTTTAAATGAGAGAATACGAAAGCATGTTGACAGACAGACCAAGTGTATTGAAAAGCAAGGAGATTATGTTGAAAACTGATGCATTTGTCTTTTCTAAAAGTTGATGAAAATAAATTTGACCAAAAAAAAAATGTTCAACGAAGTAAAAAAAAAGGACATACCATGCTCATGGAAGGGGAAGATCTAACACTGTGAAAATGTCAAGAGTACAATCTACAGGATAAGCAAAGCACTGCTTGAGAAGAACAAAGTCTTAGCAGCAGGTAGAAGAAAGAATGAGCAAGCTGAACACCATGTCAAATGAGATTATACAGTTTGAAAATCAGCAAGAAAAAAAAATACGGGAGTAAACAAACAGAACTTCAGAGACCTGTGGGATACCATCAAGCTACTAATATACATCTAGCAACAGGTTCTACATGGAGAGATAGAAAAGATCAGAAAAAATATTTAAGAAATATCTGAATGGCCAATAATTTCATAAATTTGATGAAAAACATGATGAGAGTAAGTCAAAGAATACTACTACAAAATCAAAGAAACATTTATTTTTAAAAAGTATCAAAATGTGACACTCTACTTTCTGGGTCTACACACTTCTGAAGGTGGTGTTTCCATCTCTCTAACTTTTCCCTAAAACGACTATGCTCTTCAATTTACACCATGTCACAACAGTAGTTTGGCTTCCTTGAAGGATTCAAATCCTGTTCTTTTAAAAGGTTCTTTGTGTCTGGGAACAAAAAGTGTGAAGGGACAAGATCAAAGTTGTAGATTGAATGGGGTCAGGTTTTCCAATGAAATTCTTAGAGGACAGCTCTTCTTACACTCAAAGAATGATGGGAGGAAAATTCCGTGTAACTTTGCTGGCCTTTTTTTTTTTTTTTTTTTACCAATGCAGTTTTCAATTTTCTTAAAACTTCTTCATTAATATTAGTAAGCCCCTGTGATTACCCTGTGTCCTATGAGAAAATCTATCAAAATTATCCCTTGTGAATCCCAAAAAACAGTTGTCATAACTTTCTAAGCTAAACTTCTCTGCTTTGGATTTAACTAGTCCAGTGGGTTCTCTCAGAAACCACAGTTTTAATTGAACCTTTTCAGCATTTTTTTAAGGCATACTAATAAGAGTAAGACAAGTGTATTTCTGAGAGAACTTGTCTGCTTGTCTGCAGCCATCCACTAATCAAAGACATGCTTAAAAATGTTTTACTTAGAATAAACTCATGAATGTATGGACTGGAATCTCAGTAGCAATACGAATCAGGCCGCGAACCTTAAGGTCAGCAGTTCGAAACTACCAGCCACTTCGCAGGAGAAAAATGAGGCTTTCTGCTCTCGTAAAGATTTACAGCCTCGGAAACCCTGTACAGGATCGCTATGGGTCAGAACCCACTTGACAGCACTTAACAACAACAACAACAATAAATATATGAGGAGTTCTGGTAGCATAGTGGTTACGAGTTAGACTGCTAATCTCAAGGTCAGTAGTTTGAAACTACCAGTGGTTGTGTGGGAGAAAGATGAGGCTTTCTGCTCCTGTAAAGATTCACAGTCTCGGAAACACTTTACAGGGTCACGATGAGTCAAAACCAACTCTACGGCACATAACCAACCAACCAAATAAATCTACAAACCCAAGAAGTTCAACAAATTTCAGAAAGGGTAAACTTGGAGTAAGAGATATACACCTGAACAAATGATAATCAAACAGTTGAAAGTAAAAAACAAAAACATAATCTTTTTGTTGTTGTTGATGAGACTATGCACAGCAACATATACACCAATTCAACAGTTTTTATATGCAAAGACACAATCCTGAAAGCAGCAAAAGAAAAGCAACATATTATGGATGATAGGATTAATAACTGATTCCTAATTTAATACAACTGATTTTCAATTAACATGTCTAATTATATATATGCAGATTATCAGAAAAGTGACAGCTAGGCACCACCTTATAATATTGTGAACACCAAGCACAAAGACAAAATCTTTTAAAAGCTTCAGAGGAAAAGAGGTTCATCATAAAAGTAAGAGAATAAATTCATCATCAAACTTCTCACCTGCTTACCGAGACAGTGACAGATGATGATACCTATCTGACCATTAGCAGTATTATTCAGGAATCCTATACCCAGTCCACTTCTCATGAACGGGAAAATAACTTCACAGACACAGGCCACGGAAATTTTACAACCCTTAGAGTAGTCCATAGGAAACTGATAAACTAATATTTAAATCAGAACATAAATGTCAAGATAAGGCTTGAATAAGAGTAAAAGTGCTAAACAAAATCTTAGTAAACATAGGTATTTTTAACACTATTAGATGTCTAAAAATACATAATATTTCTATTAAATAAGAATTCTTAAAATAAAAGGAATATATTCAATCCAACAATAGCACAATACACATTCTTTTTCCAGTGCACATGGAACATTCTCCAGAATAGACCATGTCTTAGGACACAAAACAAACCTCCATAAATTCACAAATATCAAAATACAACAAAGCACATTCTCAGATCACAATGCTATCAAATTAGAATTCAACAATAGGAAGATGAAGGAAATAAAGTCAAATACATGGAAACTGAATAACACCCTGCTGAAAAGTAACTGGGTAGTAGAAGAAATTAAATTTGAACTCACAAAGTTCCTAAGAAACAAATGAGAACGCAAATACAACATCCCAAAATCTGGTACATGGTGAAAGCAGTGCTGAGATGAAAATTTATTGCAATAAATGCACACATCCAAAAAGAAGAGAGAACCAAAATTAACACATTAACACTGCATCTACAACAATTAGAAACAGACCAACAGAGGGAACCTACAGTCACCAAAAGAAAAGAAATAATAAAGATTAGAGCAGAAATAAATGAGACAGTAAACAGAAAAACGATAGAAAGAATCACCAGGACAAGAAGCTGGTTCTTTGAAAGGATTAACAAAATTGACAAACCATTGGCAAACCCAACAAAAGAAAAGAGGGAGAAGACACAAATAACACACATTAGAAACCACAAGGGTGATGTCACAACAGAACCAAAGGAAATCAAAAGGATAATAACAGAATACTATGATGAAGAGTTGTACTCCAACAAATTTGAAAACTTAGAAGAGATGGATACATTTTTAGAAAAACACGACCTACCTAAACTTATACAGATTGAAGTAGAAAACCTGAACAGACCCATAACAAAAGAAGAAATTGATCCGGTCATCAAAAAACTTGCAACCAAAAGAGGTCCAGGTCCAGATGGCTTCACTGAGTTCTACCAAACATTCAGGGAAGAGCTGTCACCAATTCTACTCAAATTATTCCAGAAGATAGAGGACGATGGAAAACTTCCTAATACATTTTATGAAGCAAGCATAACCCTCAAACCAAAACCAGGGAAAGACGTCACTAAGAAAATTATAGACCAATATCCCTCATGAACTTAGATCCAAAAATTCTCAACAAAATCCTAACCAACAGAATCCAGCAGCACATTAAAAAGATAATTCATCATGATCAAGAGGGATTCACATCAGGGATGCAAGGATGGTTCAACATTAGAAAAACGATCAAAGTTATCCACCATATAAATAAGGAAAAAGAAAAGAACCACATAATGATATCAATTATTGCAGAAAAGGCATTTGACAAAATCCGACATCCAAAACACACAACAAAATAGGAATTGAAGGGAAATTCCTCAATATAATTAAGAGCATATATTCAAAACCAACAACCTACATTACTATTACTCTCAATGGAGAGAAACCGAGAGCCTTCACTCTGCGAACAGGAAGCAGACAAGGATGCCCTTTGTCGCCACTCTTATTCAATATTGTCCTGGGAGTCTTAGCAAGAGCTATATAGCAAGAGAGGGAAATTAATGGCATCCAAATTGGTAAAGATGAAGTAAAACTCTCTATTTGCAGACGATATAATCTTATACATAGAAAACCCCAAAGACTCAGTAAAAAAGCTACTAGACCTCATTGGAAGATTCAGCAAAGTGGCAAGATATAAGCTCAACATAAAAAAATCGGTTGGATTTCTCTATACCAAAAATGACAGCATTGAAAAGGACATTAGGAAAGCAATGCCATTTACAATAGCCGCCCAAAGGATGAAATATCTAGGAATAAATGTAACCAGAGAAACAAAGGACCTATACAAAGAAAACTACAAAACACTACTACAAGAAACCAAAAAAGACCTACAAAAATAGAAAGAATGTACCATGCTCCTGAATAGGAAGACTAATATGGTGAAAATGTCAATACTGCCCAAAGCAATTTACACATATAATGCAATCCCAATCCAGATTCCAATGACATTATTCATAGAGATGGAAAAAACAATTACAAACTTTATATGGAAAGGAAAGATACCCAGGATAAGCAAAGCACTGCTTAAGAAGAATAATAAGGTTGGAAACCTCTTATTCCCCAACTTCAAATTTTATTACGTGGCTACAGTGGTCAAAACAGCTTGCACTGGTATAATGAAAGATACATTGATCAGTGGAATAGAATCGAGAATCCAGAAATTAACCCATCCACATACAGCCAACTGATTTTTGACAAAAGTACCTAAACATATCACATGGGGAGGGGATAGTCTTTTGAACAGATGGTGCTGGCAGAACTGGAAAGCGATATGCAAAAGACTGAAACAAGACCTTTACTTCACGCCTTATACAAAAACCAACTCAGCATGGATTAAAGACCTAAATGTGAATCCCAAAATTATGAAGGCGATCAATGAAAACATAGGGACAAATGTTTGAGGGCTCTAATCCAGGGTATACACAGACCACCAAACATTTTGAGAACTATACAAACAACAGTAGAGAAAATAGATAAATAATACCAACAATTAAAAACGTATGTGCATCAAAAGATTTCACCAGAATACTAAAAAGGAAACCCACAGAACAGGAAAAAATATTTTGAAATGACACATCAGACAATGGACTCATTTCTAAAATATATAGGAAACTACAGGTCAGCAGTTCAAAACTACCAGCTGTTCCACGGGAGAATGATGAGGCATTCTGCTCCCGTAAAGATTTACAGCCTCAGAAACCCCCTACAGGGTCACTATGAGTCAGAACCAACTCCACAGCACACAACAACAACAACACACCACCTCTACAAGAAAAAGACAAATAACCCAATTGAAAAATAAATCACTAACCCAAAAGCATTGCGTAGTGGTTACAAATCGGACTGAGAACCTTAAGGTCAGCGGTTCGAAACTATCAGCCGCTCCGCGGGAGAAAGATGAGGCTTTCTACTCCCGTAAAGATTTACACCCTTGGAAACCCTGTACAGGGTCGCTATGGGTCGGAACCGACTCGACGGCACTTAACAACAACAACGAGAGCACTGTTGTTGTTAGGTGCTGTCCAGTAGGTTTCAAATCATAGCAACACAGAACAGACCAATGCTGAGCAACAGAACAAAACATTGCCGGTCATGCAACATCCGCATTATTTGCAATGTTTTAGCCACTGTTGTTGGAATTAGGTTAGTATAAATCTGAAGTTAATAACAGTAAATTAAAATGTATATAACTAAGTCCTAAAGCAATCTCTAAAGAAAAAAAACTTTTTTAAGTGAAACAAAAATCAATATAGAAATTAAAATGCTTTACACCATCGTTTCATTGCAATGATTACAATCTCATCCGTGCATCATCATTAAACAGTATTTGCTTCCATTCCCTTTTTTTTTGTGTGTGTGGGGTGTACACAGAAACACTCAGGAATATATAATAATTTAAACAACCAAAGAGCACGTTCCATAAGCTTGCCTCCTGGCTGCCAGTACCGAGTCCCTCTCATTCCATGAGTCCAGAGTCCTCAGTCCTCAGCTGCTCTATCTCTCCATGTCCTCATCTCTGCCTCCATCTTTGGTGTCGGTGCTTCTCTGGATAGGATCCTGCACCCCATTGTACTCTTCTCCCTTGGCCATCCTTACTTTTTTTAGCAGTTAAATAACCTTTATTTTAGAGTCAGTTATAACCACAAAAAGGTTACATTTATTCTACTATCTCTAATTTTTAAAATCAAGATAAACAGTAATAAAGAAAATGTTGTATAGTTAAGCTGTTGTTGTTAAGTACTGTGGAGAAGGTTCCGACTCATAGTGACCCTGCACAGGGTTTCCGAGGCTGCAAATCTTTACAGGAGCAGAACGCCTCATCTTTCTCCCGCGGAACCACTGGTAGTTTGGAACTGCTGACCTTGAGGTTCGCAGCCCAACTCATAACCACTATGCTACCAGAGCTCCTTATAGTTAAGCTAACCATTCCATAATCAAGCTATTTTAGGGCTATCAGGTGTTAAGGAAAAGGGTAGAAAAAAAGATATACTGCACAGCTATCACAAGAAAGCTAGAGTGGCTATTTCACTACACAGTCTACATAATTCTAGGATAATTAACGGAAAGTAGTTAATGAAACCACCTACTTGAAGACCAAAAAAGATGACTATTTTTTTTTAAATCGTCAATTGTCTTCACTTCCCATGTGAAATCAATTTGCTTTACCTTCTCATGAATGCACATCTTTAAACAAACACTCTGTCACTGATACAAAAAAAAAAAAACAAAAAAAGAGTTTTTCTGCTCCAGCAAAGACTTAAAGCCTCAGAAACCTTATGGTGAAGTATGCCACAGGACGAAATATGTCAGTCTTATTTATC
>NW_006408805.1:660632-665852 GCF_000296735.1 Chrysochloris asiatica
CCTTCTCATGAATGCACATCTTTAAACAAACACTCTGTCACTGATACAAAAAAAAAAAAAAAAAAAGTAAATTTGCAGCTCCAATTTAGGAAATTTGTAACATTAGAGGAACTGCATCTATCCACATACTAGCTATACCTTGTTATTGATCTGTTTTTCTGTATTTTCTCTATCTAAATGGTTCCAATCCATCTCTATTTCCACTTTTCCATGTTAATGTACAGACCTATAAGGAGTCCTGGTGTGGCACTATAGGACAAGTACTGGACTGCTAACCTCAAGGTAGGCATTTCAAACTCACCAGTTACTCCTTAGAAACCCTATGCAGGGACGCTGAGTTGGAACTGATTCATCGGCACGTAACAACAACATAAATCCTTATAATGTCCCTTGCAAAACCAAAGGGTTATTAAAAACTTACCTGAGATATGTTCATTTTCTGCTCCTCCTAGAAGAATGTAGAAAAGTGTGAAGTTTTAGCTAGAAAGAAGGGAAGAATATGAGATCAGAAGAGATCTGTCTTACAGTCCTACACTCACCTGCCTAAAAATCTCATTACACAAGCTGGAGAAAAAGCCTTAATTCTTGAGAAAGAGCAAAAAGCATCACATAAAAGTGGTGGTGGTAGTGTGCCAACGAGTCGGTTCCGACTCATAGTGACCTTTACAGAGTTTTCAAAGGTGAAGTAGTACCCCCTAAACATGTGCATCTCTGACATGATCGTGTGTACTTCATCTTGCATTTTTAACAAGTAACCACTTTTCTATTGATGTGTTTACAATGTATGTACCCTTCTAACTAACTAAAGAAAACGAAAGATAGGTTAATCAAATTCAGGTACACCTAAGATAAAACTCTCTAGCTTCATTAAAACTAATGCTGAAAAATTTAGGCTGTACTGTCAATCAACTTATTATTAATTTTGACTTTACATCTTGAGTTTGAACAGTCACCAAAAAACTCTTGAAATGGGGATGAGATATTTTATGTACTGACTATATAGTTTTTAACTTTTTGCTCTAAATTGTAGTTCTTTAAAATGACCTTTTGATAAGACACTTAAGAAATGTACCTGTGTCAGTGAAAAGCAAGCATCATGTTTTGTTCCTGGTTCTGCTATGGGTGACACTATAGGATATTCATTTGAAGGTCAATTTTTTTTCAGCTTCCAAAGTGCCCAATACAGAAAACCCTTCCAGAACTATCATTTGTCCTTCCATATATCTCCAAATGTCATACATAGTAGACAATGGTCTAAGAGCAGAATCCAAAAAGAGAAAAGGATGGGAAAGGAAGGCCTTTTAGGATCCATGCTCATACCTCCTAACCAGTAAAATGTTTATCCTCTGTAGTCTGATAGTTGCCCATGCCTCTCAATCTCAGGTCACCACCTTCTACAAGGTCTACAGTGTCCACTACCACAGTCTGTGGTGGCTTCTGAATACAGTGGTATCAAGACTCATACTATATAAAGGGATCAAGAACGGATCCTGATGGAACAATCCAGACCTACTCCTTTCTGGGTTCTTCTGGCTCTACTCTGAACCTCTCATGAAGAGTATATATCAAAAAGGCTGTTCTACCAAGTGACAGTTTTGACCCTGGGCTTCCTGGCTCCTCAAAAGAGACATCTTGTTCCACGGGGGCTGTGAGCTAAGTCCTGGGAAATCAATTCAGGTTATTTGAAACTTTCATTTAAGACCCCAAACCTGATTCTTTTGGAATATAATCCAACTGTGAGCTCCAGTATTGTAGCCCTTAGCCACATGAAACTCTTGAGCACCTAAAATATAGCTAGTGCCACAAGTTAAAATAATATTTTCGATGTATTCATTTAAATAAAATACATCAGTAAAATTACCTTCACCTGCCTCTGGTGGTGAAGAACATGAAATATACTGCGGACTGCCAGAACAAACAAATCAATCTTAAAAGAAATACAATCAGACTGCTTCTTAGAAGTGAGGATGGAAAAACATTCGCTTGCTTCCTCTGGTCATTCATTAAGAACAATGACTAGCAAAGAACATGTTTGGTAAGGTAGAGGGGCAATGGAGACAAGAGAAACCCTCCATGAGACAGATGAACAAAACAGGCACAAAAATGAATTTACACATTCCAACCAACATGAACATGGAGTAGGATGGTGTTTTTCATCAGTGTTTCTCATTACCTTTCTATTGGACAGCAATGCACTGGAATATCAAAATGTACCTTTGGGGACAGAGACCCTGGACAGAACTGAAGAGTTGCAGCCTGTCGGACCCAACGGCTCTGAAATCCTACAAATCCCAGAACATACACCACATGGTGAGATTGCATCCATGTTGACTTGGCAATCTTAAAGCCAGGACTTTCTGCTAAGAGCTCTGAAGGTTGCAACTCTGGGTTTTAGGCAGGTAGAACAGTAGGAAGAGCAAGAGATTGGGAGTAAAGCAAGTCATTATTCCCATCCCAGCTCCCTAGGCTACTAGTTTGTGACATGCGATGATTAATTTTGCCCTCTGGAAAATCTTTTAAGGGGCATGATTATAATAATAGGATTGTTGAGGCTTAAATGAATTACCAAACAAAGTGTCTCTTAATTATGAGAACACTTAGATTTACATAGAGATTATTACAGACACTTGACAAAATGTTTTATGGATGCCAAATTATTCAATTCTCAAAATAAGCCTAGCAGTCAGTTAACATCCTCATTTGAAAATGAGTAGTAGCCTGATTCTTAACCCACATTATTTATCCCACCCTGGCTCACAGGTGGACGGATTGATCCTGGTCTTTCTAGCTCAGTTAGGGACTAATAACACGACTGGAGGGTCCGTCTACCCAGAGGATCCTCAAAAGAATGGTTTAGCAATTTCTTTCTGAGAAGCCAGCCATTGCAAACCGTCTGGAGCACACATCTACTCTGACATACATGGGGTGTCCACTCTACTGCAACTGATACGGTTGTTTTTTTGTTTGTTTGTTTGCTCTGGTCTCAGGGATCCCCAGACCCAGGAGAATGAAGACTCGTGCTTTATTATAACGTTGATAGCCAACTTGGCACGTTGACTATCAACGTTAAAAACGCACATTCCCTTCCCAACACCAGCTTGGCCTTTCCTCCAAACGGGCTGCAGGCTGCGCCGGGTTCACGATCCAGGCACACCTTCTCCTACCGACTCAGTTCCACCAGCGTCCACCGAGCCCAAAGGGTTCGGGAGGTGTGTCTAGCCTAAGGTGTCCTATGATCCCCTCTCCTGTCCCCAGGACCCAAGGCTACCACTCCCGGCAGGTTCCCGGCGCTCTCACCCCAAGTGTGTAACCTCTGCTTCTGCGCGCACCTCAGGTTGGGAGATCGCCTCAGGTTCAGGACAGATGAGGCAGCATAGAGGCGGTGGGGTGGGTCAGGGTGGGAGGGAGTAACGGGGGACTGGGTCAGCACATGCGCAGAGAGAGGCCAGAAGTTCCGCTCCCAGAGTGTTGTGCGGTGAGCCAGGCGGAGTCAAGACTACATTTCCCATAAATCTCTACGCCCACAGACTCGAATTTTGAAGAGTTTTGGATTATTCAATCCAAAAAAACAAAAACAAAAAACCCACAGTCACTTACCTCATTCCGATTCCGCGAACTTTGCAGCGTGGAAATGCTTCATAGGGCTTCCGAGGCGGTAAATCTTTTTAGAAGCAGACTGTTACTGTTTCATCTTTATACCTCTGAACATGGTGGTTAACAGTGCAGTGCTTACTTAGCCCACCAGGACCCACTACCATTAAGCAGATTCTGACTCATAGGGTTTCTGAAACTGTAAATGATTATGGAGCAGCTAGCCTCATCTTTCTCTCACAGAACACGTTGTGTGTTGAAATGCAAACCTATTGGGTAACAGTCCAACATCTAACCCGACAGGGACACAAAGGCTACTTTTAACTGCAGTGATGGTCTTGGTTTTGTATAATGGAGTGGGGTTGTGACCCTGTATAGGGTTTCAGAGGCTTTAGCAGCTGGCAGATTTCAACTGCTGACCTTGTGGTTACCAACCCAACTTTTAACCTACTAAGCTCCCAGAGCATCTTCTAACATCAGAAAGGGGTTAGAAGAGGTACCCAAAAAAATAAAAAATAAAAAGGTACCATGAAAGGACCATAGGCCCTGACTGATGTGACTTGAGTTTCTCCTTAAATCCCAATGCTATGAGACAGACTTTGACAAAGAGGTAACAGTCAAATCTTGGTTGGAGAAAACACCTGCAGGAGAAATTAACAATTGAGGAAACATAGACTGAAACAGAAATACTAGAGATCACTGTTAATTTTATTATGGGGATATTTGGGATAAGTATGACATTTTTCTTGTATTTTAGAGCTACACACTAAAACATTTACAATTATGAAATTATTTAAAGGTAGTGTCTAACTTGCAAAGTTACAGTTGGAATAAATTGCACACCACCATAGGTTTTCTTTTTTGATACATCTTTATGATTAGTAATATGTGCTACATGTTGTTGTTGTTGTTGTTAGGTGCCATCTAGTTGGTTCTGACTTATGTTCTTGTTGTTGTTGCTAAGTGCTGTTGAGTTGATTCTGACTCATAGATACCTTATATAGGCTACCCAAGGAGCAATTGGTGGGTTTAAACTGCCAAACTGTGGTTAGCATTCCCTTCTGATAGTATGTCCAAAGTTTGTGAGAAGTCTCACCATCCTGGCCTCTAAGTAGCATTCGGGTTCTACTTCCTCCAAGACACATTTGTTTGTTCTTCTGGCAATCCATGGTACTTGTAGTTAGTAATCCAGTGCTTATCCTACAGTGCCACACCAGGAATTCTCTAACTCAAGGTGAGCCTATGTATAATAGAACAAAACATTTCCTGATCCTATACCATGCTCACAGTTATTGCTACATTTGATTCCATTTTTGTATCCACTTTATCAATCCATTTTACTGAGGGTCTTCCTCTTTTATACTGACTCTCCACTTTACCATGCATGATTCCCTTATCCAGGACTAGCCCCTTCCGATAACATGTGTGAAGTATTTGAGATAAAGATTCACCATCCTTAATTTTTAAGAGCATTCTGGCTTCCAAGACAGATTTGTTTGTTTTTCTGGCAGTCCATAGTACTTTAAATATTCTTCACCAATGCTGTAATTCAAATGCTTTGACTCTTTTAAGTTCTTCCATATTCATTGTTCAGCTCTTACATTCATACATTGTTGTTGTTGTTGTTGT
>NW_006408805.1:695823-697734 GCF_000296735.1 Chrysochloris asiatica
AAAAACAAATCTAATAGCAATATCGTATTAAAATCATTGGACCAGTTTTTCAGCTGCTTTACTCCATTTGCCATTTCATACTGTGGCCAAACCAGACTACATAGCATTTTTAATTCTCCCATCTTTAAGGGATCCCCCACAAAGTAGCTCCAGTTTCCCAGAATGAACCCAGAATGGCTTGTTCTAGGAGTCTTACTGGTTCTGCTTCCAATTATATATGGTGAGACAAACTTTGCCAACTGGCTGCACCACTCAACCCCTCTTTCTGTTTTTTTTTTAGCCCACTGAAAATTCCTTTCACTCTAACCTTGGTAGGAAGCTTCTTGCAAGCCCTCCTATACTCTTTGGTAAACTGCTGTCTGCTCTGCTGAGGTTAGAGAGCAGAGTCCCTCCAGAGTGTGTTCTTGCACAGCCTGAGTGATAAGTTCTAAGCTCTTGGTTTTTTGTTGTTGTGGTTGGGAGTCCTAGTGTGGCACTGTGGGTTAATGCACTGGACTGAAAGGTCAGCTGGAACTGCAAGATTGGTGGTTCAAGCTCACCAGTCGCTCCTCAGAAATCCTATACAGGGTAGCTGTCTACTCTGCTGAGGTTAGAGAGCACAGTCACACCAGGGTGCTTTCTTGCACAGCCTGAGTGACAACTTCTAAGCTCTTTTTATAGACTAGCTAAATTCCAGGAGCCAACACTTTGGCCAGTTTAGGGACTTTGGAACTCTGAAAAGAGAAGCAAAATAAAGAAGGAGGCCTCCAAATATTGGATAGAGTTGAAAATGAAAGTCTTGAGAATCAGAAAAGCTTCAAAAAGGATCAAAAGAATAAAAAAAAACCTTTACAGTAGAAAAGAAATTTCCCAGGCCAATTCCTTGGTACCAATCAGACAACTGTCTTCAGGTCTGATTCCCTCACAGAACTTTCACCTGTTCTTGGCCCTGAGTTGGTCTTCTTCATAGGACTTCCTAACTTTTCTTTGAAGGGAACCCAATGCCCCACTGCTTTCCCAGGGAATTTATAATCCTGGAGCTAACAACTGATGTGTGCACTTACTCTGCTGTCAGCTCAAATGCCACAGAGTCCTCCTCAATCACCAGTCTATGTGAAAGCAACAATCAGAGGTCTCCTTTCCAGGAGGGGTGCACCATCTCTTTTTCCCTGGTTTCCCCAGGACCAGACCCCTGGGGGATGGAATCAGAGTGGGTCCCATGTCTGGGTGCTAATTTTTTTATTCCAAATCTTTGGTTAGATGCCCTGGAGTGACTGAGTCCAATTATCACTCCAGATAAATGAAGTTAGAGAAAAGCCTTCATTATTAAGAAGCCTACTCCCAGGACACCCATGGCAGAGGCTGGTTTTCAATGGTGTCTAATGGCTATTTCTTACCAGCAATATTTATACCTGTCTTAACAATGTTAATTAGCACCTCATGTTATTGTTACCCTTCTAACATTTACACTATTTCACAAAGAGGTTACAGTGTCCTGATAAAGACCTTATTAGGGGAAGGGAACAAGAGGAAAATTACTGGGGCAATGGAAAATGGCATTGGGAAAAAAGTCATAAAACCGTAAAAGAAACCTCTAAATACAAAGAATAGAGAATCAGGATGTGGACAACAGACAGAATCTATCTCCTTGACAGGAAGGCAGGCTATAAAGGAGATAAATCACAAAAACTATCTCCTTATGTGTCTGGAACCCAGCGGGGCTAGTGAGTGCTCCCTCCCTATTCAACAATCCAGTGGGGTTGTTAACTATCAGTTACACATTAACCTCCCCCTTAACCAGCTTTCAGCGCGGGCGCCAAGTCACTTATACCAAGTATCCCAGAGGCCTCTGCAATGGAATCCATCTTGAAATTTTAGATGCCATCACGGGTGCCAGAGGCATGCGTTGTTGTTGTTGTTGTCAGGTGCCAT
>NW_006408805.1:700209-712714 GCF_000296735.1 Chrysochloris asiatica
AATCTTTATGGGAGCAGAATGCCTCATCTTTCTTCCGCAGAACAGCTGGTAGTTTTGAACTGCTGACCCTGAGGTTTGCAGCCCAATTCGTAACCACTACACTACCAGAACTCCTTAGTAGCCTGACCCATTAACTCAACTACTCAAAAGGGAGTAGATGATTAACTCTCTTGGTGCCTGTTTGCCTAGATATCTATTCCTTATCAGAAACTACAGAAATAGGGACTAGGCTTCAAGCAGAATTAGGAAACCATTCACATTTTAATAATGGTTTAAGAAACAAGGACAGGCAGAGCTTGATAGTGTTTTTAGCTAAAGCAGTTCAGTTAAGTTCTTAAAATGGCTACTTTCATGCTCATACAGGCAAAATGGCTATACTCCACTCTTACTTTGAGGGGGCAGTTCTTCCCCTGTAGTATTTTGAGTGCCTTCCAACTTCAGGGGCTCATCTTCTGACACTATATCGGATAATGTTCCACTGCTATTCATAAGATTTTCAATGGCTAACCATTAAGTAGTGAGCTGCCTCTCCTTCTTCCGAGTATTAGTCTGGAAGTTGCACTGAAACCTGTCCATGATGGGTGACCCTGCTGGTATTTAAGATACAAGTGGCATAGCTTCCAGCATCACAGCAACACACAAGCCACCACAGTATGACAAATTGACAGACAAAATACTGTAAATAATAGACTTAGATGAAGCTATGACTTCCTGATTCTTTGGTTGAAGTAGTAATGTGGTGTTGGGGTTAAAAATACAATCTTTACACTGTGCTGAAGATTACCTGAAGTGCTTGGAATCCAGGTGTGTTGTCAAGCACAAGGAGAATCTTCAAAGGAATTTTTGGGGGATCAAGCAATAATGTTCAACAGCAGGAACAAAATGGTTCAAGAACAAAGCTTTAAAGATGATCACTGTAACCCAAGTCTTTGTTTTTACCTCCCAAATACGCCTTAATAACACAGAAAAGTGCCCTCAGATTTAGGGAATGATCCTGGTGTGGCGCTGTGGGCTGAAAAGTTGGTTTGAACTGCCAAGTCGGCAGTTCAAGCTTACCAGCAGCTCCTTGGAAAGTCTATACAGAGCCACTAAGGGTCATAACTTGATGGCACTTAAAGACAACAACATTCAAGCAAAGGCTGAGCTTTCTTTTCTCAGGTGTGTTACCTTCAAGCAATAACATTAGCCTGTACTTCAATGCCTTATGCCCTGGTGCATTTTTCTCCTCTTTTTGAAATGTAGGACCTTTCAAGTCTTTTCCCCCCAAAGATAAGCCAGTTTCATCTACACTAAATATTTGGTCTGGCAAATAACCTCCTTCCTCAATAATTTTTCCCCCAATATTTATGTAAAATAACTCACAGCACTTGCATTGGCACTCTTTGCTTTGCCCTGCACTTTAATTTTATAAAAATTCTCCCTCACTTTGAACAATGGAGCCAACCCCTAACTGGAAGCAAATTCTTCATCACAATCACCTTCACTTGGTGCACGTGCAGCTTTTAAATCTTTGAAAAGTCTTTATGTCTTTTCTTTCACTAAATTAAGGCTAATAGGCATATTATGCTGATTATATTAGCCTTTCAATTTCAATACGTAAATCACTGCACTTGTTCCTTGGTAATAATTTTAGCTTTCATTGGGGCAGAGCTTTTCATATGCTTCATTATTCCCACTTTAGCCTTTATAATTGTTCTGAGCATTGGTTAGTTGTGACTAACATGTTTCCAATGACCTATGGCATTTCTTCTCTTTTGAATTACTTTATTATTTTCACCTCATTTTCAGTTGTGATCATTTTCCTTTTATTGGTTCCATCAGCAGCAATTGCCTTGAATTTTTACTTTAGTGGCAAGGGAAAGTAAGAGAAATTTTTAAGGCCAAAATAAGTTACTTGCTCAACATAATATTAACAGCATGTAAGTGTGGTAGTTCCATAGGATAAGCACTAGACTGTGAACCACAAGGTTGGCAGTTTGAGCTCACTAGCCTCTCCATGGGAGACAGATGATGTGTTCTGCACCTGCTAAAATTTAAAGCTATCAGTCAGAACCGACTCAAAGGCATTTAATAACAGCAACAACAAAGAAAATTTTACAAGGTGAACACTTTTGCCTTCCTTGAGCTGACAAACATTTGAAGCTAAGCAATGTTTTAATGAGCTTCACAAAATAATGTATGCATTTTTTATAATGAGTCATTGTATTTAGTCAACGTTTTAATATAACAGGCTTTCTGGTAGTCTTTTTAAAATATGTTGTTGTTGTTTAATGCTGTTGAGTGAATTCCAACTCATAGCAACCTTTGTACAGTGTTTCCAAGGAGTAGATGATGGATTTGAACCGCCGACCTTGTGGTTCACAGTCCAATGCTTATCCAAGTTCTTCAGGTTGCTTGTCCACAAGTAATATGTTTCTATCCAGGGAATTTACAGGACACGGGAAATAGCAATCACTGGGAAAAGAGATTCTAAGTTATCAAAGGCCATGAAAAATACAAGATGGGTATGACCTTCCAAGGCGTCTGGGAAAGAACCAAAATACCTGACCGGACAGTGACTAAAGTCAAGAGAAAACACACCAAACACCTGTCTTCATGATAACATCAATTGCAACCCATGAACCAGTACAAAAACATCCCCTCCCATCACAGACTACACGTTTTCTCCTGGTCCTCCTGATATTCTTGCACATTAACTCTAAATATATAAGCACACATGCTGCACTGCCTCACATGGAAGTCACTGTCTACCTGCCAGACTGGGTACATATGGAACGTTATATAGATGATGTTATGTCACCCTCTAATGATTTGAATCTTTTGAATGAGATTGGTGTCCTGCTCACAATTGTTGTTGTTGTTAAGTGCCGTCGAGTCGGTTCCGACCCATAGCGACCCTGTACATGGTTTCCGAGGGTGTAAATCTTTACGGGAGTAGAAAGCCTCATCTTTCTCCTGCGGAGCAGCTGGTAGTTTCGAACCGCTGACCTTAAGGTTCGCAGCCCAATTCGTAACCACTACGCTACCAGAGCTCGGGTCCTGCTCACAATAGTTGTAGATAAAATCCCATCCCTAGATAGTACTGTATACTTATTAGAAAGTTCTTGATGTTGTTTACTGCCATGAAGTCATTTTTGATTCATAGCAACCCTTTATAGGATCTCCAAGGAGTGGCTGGTAGGTTTGAACCACAGACCTTGTGCCTAGCAGTCCAGTGCTTATCCTACAGCACCACATCAGGATTCCTATTAGGATATTGGAGAACTTTTATCCAATACTTACACAGTGTCTTTGACTACTCTCTAGACTAAAAATAGAGGGGATTACCAAGGGCTGGGAAACCTAAAAAAAATTTAAATGCTTTTACTCAAACCAAGTCGCTAGTACAATAAGCCCAAGCACTAGAGGGCATAGAAAAAGGGATGTCTTTTGAATTACATCTTACTGTTACTGAAGATGGTATGGGCTGGGCTTTGTAGCAGAGAAAAATAGCCTACAGGATTCTGGTCACAACTATTTAAAGATCTGGAGACCCTGACAGAGAAATAATTCTTGTTCATGAACCACTTATTATTTCAAACAGAAATCCTTACAAGAGAAGCATACATGAGTAAGAACTGCATACTCAAGGGGTGGATAGAGGGCCTTTTTGCCAGGTCTAAGTCTGCTTGGCACAGAATAGTACCTTGGTGAGGTAACATGCCTATCTGCAACAATATGGTAAATTATCCTGTATTGCTTTCTCCAGTTATAGAAATATTTGAGACATGTCGAATTTATACAGGAAACGGTCACTTGTCGCCAACAGATACCTCCAGAACTGCCTAAGTGTGTCAAGGAGGGGCCAAGCATACCACTACATGATAGCTGGTATGAGATGTTTCCAGTGGAGACCAGTCCCATTTTCCCAAAAGTTGTCAGCTGATGCTATCCAGCCTTGTACTGATACCATCCTGATAGAAATATGTCCTGGACACAGCAACCAGCAGACCGAGATTGCTAGCAATCTCCCAGTGTCACGGATTGAATTGTGTTGCCCCAAAATATGGGTCAGCTTGGTTGAGCCATGATTCTTAGTGGTTTGGCAGTTGCATGACGATCCTCCATGTTGTGATTTGTTGTGATAAACCAATAAGAGGATTAACGGTGGGATGTTGTTGTTGTTAAGTGCCATTTAGTAGGTTCCAACTCATAGGGTTTCTGAAGACAGGCTGGTGGGTTTGAACTGCCAACCTTGTGGTTAGCAGTCCAGTGCTTATTCTACAGCACCACACCACCCTTAATTTCACCATGACCCTGATCTGATGTAGGGAGATTACAAAGGGTGTGGTCAGCAACATCTTTTATCTTATAGGACAAAGACGTGAGCAGAGACAGAGGGGCCTGCTATCACCAAGAAAAGTGTGGAGTACATCCTTTGGACCTGGTGCCTCTGCACTGTGAAGCTCCAAGATCCAGGGAATGACTCATGTCAAGACACATGGATCTCTCCAAGGAATGCTGGGCCTACAGATGCTGAAAGGAGATATGTACCTTTCCCCAGAACTGGTACTCTGAATTCATACTTCTAACCTCCTAAACTGTGAAAGTATAAATTTCTGTTTGGTAAAGCCATCCACTTGTGGTATTTCTGTTATAGCAGCACTATATAACTAAGACACCCAGGAACCCCCATGCATATACAATTTGCACTAACTCCTGGCCAGGGATGACTCCTATCCCAGTGAGAAAAAGATGAGTGAGAAAATTAATGAGAGACCTTTGCAAGGGCAGGGATTATGGCAAAATTTCTAGGGAAAATTGCAACAACCCAGTTCCAAAGTGATTGTATCATGTACCAATACACACAGTAAATTTTCCAATGGGTAATATAAAAGCAAATGCTGTAGCAACAGTGAGGGTTATTGTCCCCACTGATAATCAAGATATAGTTGTGTGGACACATAAAAATGGGGGCAAGATGGAGAGGGAAAGGGACATCAAAGTGTTCATACCATATGTAAACTAGCCCAAGGAATGAGACTTGTTATTTCCAGGAAACAAGGGAAGAGAGTTAACCAGGAATGTCCAATATTTTACCCCAAGCACCATGTTCAATTTAAGAATAAGGCAATGCACATTAAAACTGGGAGAGGGCTCCTAGCAGATTAGGCAAATTGAATATATTATCCCCTTCCCTAAAAGTAAGACAGAGCAATTGGCTTTCACATGTGTTGGTATCTACAGTAGATTATTTCTAAATTTCTTTGACTAAATGAGCAAGAGCCAATTTGACCGACATCATTTCAGGTTTGCAAAAACTAATCTAATATTCATATAATTTACTCCCTAAAGAAATTAGGGAGTGTGTTGGTTCCATACAATAAGCACTGGACTTCAAACCACAACATATTCAGTTCAAGCCTGACAGCCACTCTGCAGGAAAAAGATGAAGCTTTCTGTTCCCATGAACATTTAAAGCCTCACTGTGAGTTGGAACCGACTCAAAAGCACTTATCAACAACAAAGAAATTAACAGTGATCAGGGGTCTTACTTTACAGGGCTTTGTGCAGCAATGGACCAAGAAACAATGTATTTTGTTAGGTGACTTCAAATTGATTTTAATTCATAGCAACCCTATGTACAACAGAATGAAACACTACCTGATCCTGCACCACCCTGATAAGCATTGACCCTATTGTTGCTGCCACTGCGTCAATTCATTTCATTGGAGGTTTTTCT
This sequence comes from Chrysochloris asiatica, assembly GCF_000296735.1. Lineage (NCBI taxonomy): Eukaryota > Metazoa > Chordata > Mammalia > Afrosoricida > Chrysochloridae > Chrysochloris > Chrysochloris asiatica. Next base: position 705,932 of record NW_006408805.1, read on the forward strand.
TTTTTGCTGATCTTCCACTTTCTCTAGGGACTGGTCCCTCTTGACAATGTGCTCAAAGTACAAGAGATGAACTCTCACCATCTTTGCTTCAAAGGAGCATTTTGGCTGTACTTCTAAAACAAATTTGTTCTTCTGACAGTCCATGGTACTTTCAGTGCTCTTCACCAACACAATAATTCAAATGCATCAGCTCTTCTATAGTCTTCCTTGACTCGTTGTTCAACTTTCCCATGCATATGAAGTCATTGAAAATACTATGACTTGGGTCAGACTTACCTCACTCCTCAAAGTGACATCTTTGCTCTTTGACACTTTAAAGAGGTCTTTTGCAGCAGATTTGCTTAATGGAATATGTTTAATTTCTGAACTGTCGCTTCTATGACCATTGACTGTGGATCCAAGCAAAATGAAATTTTTGTCAACTTCAATCTCTTTTCCGTTTACCACTATGTTATCTATTGATCCAGTTGTGACAACTTTCATTGTATTTACAATGATGCAATCTATCAGTAAGTATTTCAAGTCCTTTTCACTTCCAGCAAGCAGGATTGAGTTATCTGCATATTGCAGGTTGTTAATGAGTCTTCCTCCAATCAGATTTCATGTTATTCTTCATAAACCAACTTTTTAGATTATTTGCTCAGCAAACAAATTGAATAAGTATGGTGAAAGGATACAATCCTGGAAGACACACCTTTCTTGATTTTAAGCCATTTACTATCCCCTTATTCTGGTCTAATAACTACCTTTTGTTCTATGTATAGGTTTCTCATAAACACAGTGGAATACTCATTTTTCCCAATGTTGTCCATAGTTTATTATGATCCACACAGTGGAATGCCTTTGCATAGTCAATAAAGCACAAACAAATATCTTTCTGATAGTCTCTGCTTTCAGACAATATCCATCTGAGGTCAGCAATGCTATCCCTCATTCTTTTCTTAATCCAGTTTGAATTTCTGGCAGGTCCCTGTTGATTTACTACTGGAACCATTTTCAGAGTATCTTCAGCAAAATTTTACTTGTATGTGTTATTAATGCTATTGTTCATGGATTTCCCATTCTGGTGGGTCACCTTTCTTTGGAATGGGAACAAATATGGATCTCTTCCAATCTGTTGGTCAAGTAGCTGTCTTCCAAATTTCTTGGCATACAGGATTGAGTGCCTCCAGCACTACATCAGCTTGTTGAAACATTTCAGTTTGTGTTCTATCAATTCTTAAGGTCTAATTTTTGCCAATGCCTTCAGTGCAGATTGGACTTCTTCCTTTGATATTATTGGTTCTTGATCAAATGCTCCCTCTTAAAATGATTGAACATTGACCAGTTCTTTTTGGTACAGTGACTCTGTGTATTCCTTCCATCTTCTTTTGATGCTTCCTGTGCCATTCAATATTTTTCACATAGAATCTCAGTGTTTGGTATTGACTCTTGGATTTTTCCTTCAGTTCTTTCAGCTTGAGATATGCTGAGCATATTCTCCCTTTTTGGTTTTATAATTTCAGGTTTTACACATAAAAATGCTTTACTTTGTCTTCATAGGCTGCCCTTTGAAGTTTTCCATTCTGCTGTTTTACCTCATCATTTCTTTAAGTTGATTTAGCTTCTCTACATTCAACAGCATGTTTCAGAGTATCTTTTGACATCTACTTTGGTCTTTTCTTCCTTTCTTGTTTTTGTAATGATTTTTTTCATGTATGACATTCTTTATGTCATCCCACAACTTTTCTGGTCTTTGGTCATTAGTATTTAATACAGGGGTGGTAAATCCAGCCCACTAATAGTATAATGCCCAGGAAATCATTTGGTTTGGCCCTTCCAAGGCAACTGTAGTTCTAGCCATCACATAAGGGATGAGTTAATTTAATGTTTCACCAAATATAGCAGACTAATTTTTAAGTTGATGATTTTGTGGCCTCAAAACACACACAAATCGAGTCTCCATAAATTTAAAAACATCAAAATACTACAAAGCATCTTCTCAGATCTCAATGCTATCAAATTACAAATCAACAATAGAAAGATCAGAAAAATGCAGTCAAATACCTGGAAATTGAATAACACCCTGCTTAAAAGTTTTTGGTTAGTAAAGCAAGTAAAAAGTGAAATAAAATAATTCCTAGAAATAAATGAGAATGAAAATACAGCATACCAAAACCTTTGGGACACAGCAAAAGTAGAACTGAGAGAACAGTTTATAGTGATAAATGCACACACACACACAAAAAGAAAGAATTCACAATAAAAGTTTTTTGTTGTTTTTTTTAAATAAAGAGTTAATAGTGGAAGTAGAAAGAAAATAAAAAGAAATTCTAGGTTGAGAATTTGGTAAGGCTATGACTGAGAAAATGCTCTATGTCAGCTACCATTTTCTGTCATAAAGCAGGTACTGATTAGTAGGTGAGTTGAGAACGTTCACAAACTATTGTTCTATATATATATACAGAGTAGTGTTTGAAATTATATAATGTTGTTCTGTTTTTCCTTTATCAAAAGGATCTTTTAAGCACCCAGATTTCAAAAATTGTAAATTACTCTGAAAAATAACCTAATTTGCCACATCAGCAATAAAATTTAGAATATATGCTTTTCAGAAATTATTAGTAACTTTAGATTTCTTTCTTCTCCCTTGACTTTATGCATAAAGATTCCTTCCTGGAACAGCTGCTGTTTCTCACTGGAATAGTTTAAAGCCTTGTTTTTGTAATGAATATTCTTTAACTCTCTAGTTGTAGGGTTTTAATTATTTTTCTTCTTTGATACTCTGCAAACCATTTTGCTCTCTGGTAATATTTTGTAAAACTTTTCCTTTCCTGTTGTGTCCTGAGAGAGTTCATCATTGAAGTCTCTCAATTGCCCAATTTTTAATAGATATTTATCCATTTAATAGACCACATATTATGATCTTTATTTCATATATTACATACTTTACAGCAAGTATTTCCTTTTGTTCCTTTTTAAATGTTTTGCTTAACTTGCTTCTTCTATGATCTCTTTAAGCATATTTTTTAGATTTTTGTTTGAAATCTCTGATAGTCCTAATAGTTTGGTTTCAGGTGATATATGTTGATTTCCTTTGGGCACAGTTGTTCTCCTGTGGTGTATAATGATCTTTTGTTGGCAGATTCATATTTCCTGGGAATATCTTCCTGATAATGGGTTTTAGGAAGGGAAGAAGACCAGATCCTAGATTATTAGTCCTAGTGAGTTCAAAGAGTGAAGAGGGAATTGACTTAGAATCATGAATTCCAGGTACGACAGAACACTTAACAACTTTCTGTTTACAGACATCTCATCAAGAAACTCCTTCAGAGTTGTATCATTTAGCCCTTCCTAGCATTGAGTCCATGGAGTGGCACTGTGAGTTAATACCCCGGACTGCACAGTCAGTTTGAACAGCAAGGTCAGAGTTCACCAGCCACTCCTTGATAACACTATACAGGGTTGCTATGGGTAGGAACCGACTCGACGACACTCAACAACAGCAGCAGCATTGTTATCCTCTGTAGGATAACACTGGACAGCAAACTAAGCTTGACCTGAAAGGTCGGTGGTTCAAACCCACCAACCACTCGTTGGAAACCCTATATATGGTCTATATGATTTGGAATGACTGGATGGCACTTAACAGCAACAACAAAGCATTGGGCTGATAGAATCTTCCTAAATTGTCAGTCACAACTCCTGGGCCTCTGGAAGGAACAGATTAGCAACTTCTCACCTACTTCTCTCCCATTCCTACACCAAAAATCTAATCTGTATCGGAGGGACAAGAATATTGTCTAATAGAGATGCAGAGAGAGGCCAATACAGAATTGGAGAAGCTTTTCTTTAATAGCCCCAGGCTATAACAACACTGCCCCTCACCACATGTACTGCTTCAGTGGCTGTATATAGCCAGAAGTGTTTCTTATCATTTTCCTTCTTCGTGGTGGTGGTTTTGTGCTGTCAAGTTGGTTCTGACTCATAGCGACTATGTATAGAGTTTCCAAGGCTGTAAATCTTTACAGGACCAAGAAGCTTCATCTTTCTCCAGTGGAACAACTGGTAGTTTCAAACTGCTAAACTTGAGGTTAGCAGCCAGACTCAATAGACATATAGATTTAGAGCTTCTGAGGTATTGACTTTGGAAGACACAAAACACCATGGTGCTTCTTCATCCCACAGGAACCAAATGGAGTTCCATTTGTTCTCATATTCTATAAATCTATATACTAAAGAGTTTTGTTGTTGTTGTTGTTAAGTGCTATCAAGTCAGTTCTGACTCATAGGGGTTTACCACCCTAAAAACATCAGTCAAGAGGCTTCCAGTTTGGGGGCAGGAGAAGCAGAGACAGGTAGAAAAGACTCCTCAGAGGCCTGAAATAAACAGAGAAGGAGCTTTCCCAGAGCAGTTCTAGAGTTTTGGATCCACTGGGGGAGCAATCTGACTGTGGAAGGAAAATATGGCATTGATCAGGACGCTCCCTGCAGGCCTTTCGGCCTGATCTCAGATCAGAGGGTGGGGCCACAACCAGGCTGATACAGTGATACAGTGCTAAAAACTGTGGAGCAGCATCTGGAAAAAGAGGCATGACGGAGTTTACACTTTTCTTTCCTCCTCTCCCCTATCGCACCCTCACTACCCAGCCCAGACACCTTCAGGTGGGTGGGAGTACACCCCCAAAAGGTCCAGTGTTGCAACCACAGTTTTCCTATGGCACAGAGAGGAGGTCCCTGGGTGCCCCATTGGTACCATAGTCTGCTTCTTATGACATCTGACTCTAGGACACAGCCCTTACATTGACCTGGGTGGGACCCTTTATACCTGGCTTACAGAGCAAGAAACAGCAGGTCTGGCCATACAGCCAAACCATATGTTCACCTTGCAAAACCCCAACATAAAAGGCAAGAGCCAACACCAACTATTATATACAAGGATGCAGCTATTTTGAGAATTACACTGTACATATGCAGATGCCTAAATGACCTTCAGAAAGAGTGGACACTCTTTCTTCCATTCATTTTTCAACATCTATTTGTGCACCTCCATGATGGTGACTAGAGGAGGGGCCTGAGCAATTGGACACCCCCAATCACTGCTGGTGGTTTCTACTGTGCATGCACACTGACCTGCATAGCAAAGGCTACTGGTCAGTCGGCTATGGTTTTATTTTTGTTTTTCAGTGGTGGCTTTGTCTCTGCTTTTATATTGTTTCTGTCTTTGGTCCTTTTGGTCTCACTTTTTTTTTCATGGGGATAAAAGTTTTCTCTCCCTACATTACTCAAGAAGAGAGCGCAATCATGGTCATATTGCAAAACTACAAGCATACCCCATAATATCCCACCATATGGACAGGAGCTAATACCAGCTGCCAGGCATTACATGTGAAAAGGGAAGCCTATTTCCAGATCACATCCACCAGGAGACACTCAGTAAGGTTAACAACAGAGCAGCATACATTCATTTAATCATTGAAAATACACCTAACTACTGAAAATGTCCAAGAAAAAACAACCAAAGATCTCAGCACATGTCCCAAAACAGAAAAGAGTAACAGAGACTAATGAGATGGAGGCAGACATAGACTACCCACTAGAAAAAGATCAGGCTTTGAGTCTGCCTGAGAGGGAATTCAGAAGAATGATATGGAGACAAATTCAAATGCTCTGCAGAGGAGTGGAGGAAAATAAGGAAGAAGTCAGGGAAGTGCTACAGAAGCAATCAAACAAGATAGCTATAGCATTGGAAACAATTCAAAACCTGCAAAAAGAAGTTCAGATGATTAATAGTAAAATATCAGAAATGGACAATACACAGAAAGGGCAAAGGAGTAGAATTGAAGAGATAGAAGCCAGAACCAGCGAGCTGGAAGACAAATCTCTCAATACTGCTAAGATAGAAGAGCAAACAGAAAAAGAAAAAAAAAATTTTTTTTTTTTAAATCTGAAGAGAGTCTACGATTCATGCTGGATAACATGAAAAGGAATAACTTAAGAATTATTGGGATTCTGGAAGAGGACGAATCACAGAGGTCCACAGAGGAGATAATAGAGGAACTACTGGAAGAAAATTTCCGTAATATTTTGAAGGATGAGAAAATAAAGATCCAAGAAGCTGAATTAATCTCAGGAAGGATAGACCCTAAGAGACAATAATCAAGGTCTCCAAAATCAAAGATAAGGTCAGAATCCTGAAAGCAGCTAGGGAAAAGAGAAGTGTAACATACAAAGGCAAGTTTGGATCTCTCAGCAGATTAAGCTTGTATCTCTCAACAGAAATCATGCAGGCAAGAAGGCAATGGGGAGACATATATATAATCCTAAAAGACAAAAACCTGCCAACCACGAATCGTCTATTCAGCAAAACTGTCAATCAAATATGATGGTGCAATCAAAACATTCCAGGAAAAACAAAAGCTAAGAGATTTTGTCAAAGCCAATCCAACACTTAAAAATATCCTAAAAGGAGTTCTTTGGACTGAAAACTAAGAAGAACAGACAACAACCAGAGATTGACAAATATGGCAACACAACATGGAACTCAGTCGACATATAGCAGAGTTCAGAACAGAACAAAATTACAACAATGAATTCAAAGGACTTGTGAGGCCAATCAAAGATCAAAATAATAACAATGTCGAAGAAGGGAAAAATATAGGAACAGAGATCAAGGTTGTGAGGAGGTCAGGTAGATTTCAGTATATAATGGAAGCAAAAGTTAATAGGCTAGGGAGAACAAACAAGATGGCGGATCGGATGGACGTATAGCAGAGAGCTCCGCCAACAACATCACAGAATACC
>NW_006408805.1:739165-755641 GCF_000296735.1 Chrysochloris asiatica
GACTCGATGGCACCTGACAACAACAACAACAACACAGTAAATTATTTCTTTAAGAAACTCTAGAAGTCTTTTCCTTCAGTCAGAGATCAGAATCTATAAACATGATTAAAATTCTCCTTAAATGGAATGTCATCCTTTTCCAACGTGATTAAGAATTAGTTCTTAAAGTCAAAGATGCTTGGCTATAAATCCCAACTTAGCCACTTACTAGAAGTGAAACCTGGTGCAAGATATTTAAGTTCACTGGGTTTGGATTTCTCATATGAAAATGGGGATAATCAAGAAGTTGTTTTGCAATTTAAACGAGATAATACATGTTGTTGTTGTTAAGTGCCATTGAGTTGGCTCTGATCGATAACGACTCTATATACGGTTTCCGAAGAGCGGCTGGTGAGCTTGAACCCCCAATTTGTGGTTCAAACCGATTTTGTAGTCCAGTGCATAAATCCGCCACATCACACCAGGACTCCAGATAATACATAGTATCTCTATTAGGAGTACTGGTGTGGTACTGTACAATAAGCACTTGACTGCAAGGTCAGTTTCAACCACAAGGTGGTGTTGGTAGTGGTTATGTGAGGTGGAGTCAGTTCTGACTCACAGCGATCCTATATAAGGTTTCCGAGGCTGTAAATCTTTACTGGAGCAGAAAGCCTTATCTTTCTCCTGCGGAACAGCTGGAGGTTTCAAACTGCTGACATTGAGGCTCGCAGCCCAATACGTAACCAAATTCACCAGCCACTCATTGGAAACCATATACAGGGTCGTTACAGGTCAGAAGTGACTTGACAACACTTAACAACAATAACAACATCTCATTATTAGATAATAGCATAGTGTCTGAAACATGATAAATATTCAGTAAATGCAGGCTATATGTGGGTTAAGGAGCTCTGGTAGTGTAATGATTACAAATTGGGCTTCTAATCTCAAGGTCAGAAGTTTGAAATTACCAGCGGTTCTGTGGAATGAAAGATGAGAGATGAGGCTTTCTGCTCCCGTAAAGATTTATAGCCTTGGAAACCCTTACAGGGTCTCGGCCAGAATCGACTTGACAGCACTTAACAACAAATATATGGGTACAAATATGTGGGATGGTATCCTGGTGTGGTTCTATAGGATCAGCACTGGACTGTAAACCACAAATTTGGCAGTTCAAATTTACCACCTGTTCTTCAGAAACATGGTTGCTGTGAGTCGGAACCAACTTGACGGCACTTAGCAACAACAAACAACATATATGGTTCTGTAGTGGAGTTCTCATCTTCCATGCTGGAGACCTGGCTTCAGTTCTAGCCAATGAGCGTCTGGTACAGTCATCACCCACCTGTCAATGGAGGCTTGTTTGTTACTGTGAGGCTGAACACGTTTAGCAGAGTCCCCAGACTAAGCCAGACTAAAATGAAAGGGCTGGAAATATAGGTCACGTGGTCAGAACCACAAATGATCATGTGAATGGCACAGAATCAGACAGAGTTGTCCCATTGTGCACTGGGTCACCATTAGTGAGGAACTGACTTGATGACAGTTGACAACAGCAGCAGCATTTTATTATTATTTTATGGCTTTACCCAGATGCCACAGTGCCTGATATTCCACTATCACCATCATTCATTTGGATTGAGAATTACCATCTCTTAGTACTGCCTTTTCTAATACAGAACTGTTAGCTCCTTGAATGTCGAGATCTTCAACACATGTGCTAATATGAACTAGTTAAGTTAGAATATCGCATTGGAGGATATTGAGTCAAAAACATCTTGATTTGAATTAGTTTCTAAAAATTATTTCCTTAGGAAAGGAAAAATTCTTTACTTAGCTTGGGAAGAGGGCACTGACTTCTTCAGAGAAGAAAAGTCCTGAAGGCAAAGTATACAGCAAAGAACTTGATTTGTGAACGGACTCAGCTGTAGTGGTTACACTCTCTTGTAAGTCCTGCTGTGGCTGGACCATAAGGTCAACTTGAACTGCAAGGTTGGTGGGTCAAACTCAACCACCTCTCCTCAGAAACCCTATAAGGATCCCTATGAGTCAGAACTGACTCCACAGCATACAACTACCACCAGCTCTACCATGAGTTGGAAACAACTGAAGGACACTTAACAACAAGGCCCCAGACTGTTTTACTGAGCTTGTTTTGCAGGAATGTAGAACAGCTGGCTCCACTGTTAAGTGACTCCCTAGCTTATTTCACTGAACTTCTTTCTCAGGAATGGAGACCAGCCAGCCCCATTAATGAACAGCTCCCTAAATTCTGCCCAGCAGCCATAGACGACCTCCCAAAGGTTAAGCAATGGAAAATACCTTAAATCACCTCCCAATATCCTGTGATGCTCACCCAGATAGACAATCTCTTTAATTACTTCCACTGGGATAAAGCACTATACCACAACATCAATTTGAACCTCAGGGTTGGTGGTTCAAACTCACCAGCCACTCCTCAGAAATCCTATACAGGATCACTATGAGTCAGAACCAACTCGACAGCACTTCACAACAACAAAGTAGATAGATAGACAGACACACACACACACACACACACACACACACACACATATATATATATTCCTGATGTACACTGATGTGTGCATATATATGTAGAGAGAGAGAGCTGTGGGATAATGCATTGGACTGCAAGGTTGGTTTGAACTGCAAGGTTGGCTGTCCAAATTCACCAGCTGCTCCTTGGAAACCCTATACAGGGTCACTATGAATTGGAACTGACTTAAATATGTAAGTGTTTGAAAGAGGACATTTGTACATGGGTATTTACCTTTCTGGCAAACATAACTATGAATATTGTGGAACATACAGGGGGCAAATTATGAAAATTCCTTAGATATTATCAAACCTCTTAAGGCAATGAGTTCCTGGGCCTGAGGGACCAGGACCATAGTCTCAGGGGACACCATGGTCAATTTACATAACATATAGTGTTCAACATAACATCATACTTTGGTAAGCAGTGTCTGGGATCTTAAAAGCTCATGAATGGTGTGCAACTATTGATCTTTCCATTTGTGGAAGAAAGAAGAGTGATGAGAATTGAAAAGGGTTGGAATCCATCCAATGAACTAATGAAACATGTGAACATCAGTCTACCTCACTCTGAGACCAGAAGAACTAGATGGTGCCTGGTTATCTCTGAAAGGGATCACATAAGAAGGTCCCAGATAGAGTGTCAGAAAATGGAGAACAAAACTCAAAATTGTGGAAGAAAAAAAAAAAAAAAGACTGACTTACTGGTCAGAAAGAGACTTGGAGAAACCTGAGACTATGACCCTCAACTACCCTTCAGGTCTGGAAATGAACTCATCTTCATGGCCCAATTTTCAGTCAAACTATAGATAGGTTTATATGGTGACAACAGCACTAGTAAGGTATGCTCACCACGGAACAGTCAATCATTCAAAATCAAAAGGGCTACATTTTCATAATTACAAAGTTGAGGAGGGATGGGAAGGTGGGTGGGATGGAAATAGGAACCACAGGAAGGAACTGTTTTTGCATGAAGGGGATTGCAATCACTGAGGTGAAACATCGAGATCAAACAAAGTGTTGAATGTAAAATTGATGATCTTATCTGTAAACTTTCACTTCATTCACAATAAAAACTTTAAGAAGAAGAAACAGAAACGCTGTGTTGATGAACCCATGACATCTATCTATTCAAGGGGAGATAACTTAAGAGTTGTTTGCCTGCAGGGTGAAGACATATCAGGACTCAAGTGAGTAACTGGCAGTATAACAAGTCGGACGTCCAATGAGTAGAGAAAATGTGAAATAATGTTAATTTTTGCTTGAATCCTGTGATACTGAAAAGCAGTGATGGCTACAGGCATCTCCCAACCTTATTATTGTTGTTGGTAAGTACCATTGAGTCAGTTTTGACTTGTAAAGACCCTGAACAGGGTTTCCAAGGAGCAGATAGTGGTTTGAACTGCCAATCTGTATTTAGCAGGCCAGTGCTTATCCTACAGCACCATATCACCCAACCTTAGTGTTCATAAAAATGTCTTACTGAAAATAACCGCTCTTACCCTATGGCTTACAAAAGGCTCACAGATGTCTCTTTGTTTCTCATGACAAGACCATGAGAAACAAATTTCCATTCCTTGCCTCATAAATTAGTAATGGAATTGCTTGTCCCATTGATTCATAAGAAGCAAAGTGTTTATTAATCAAACTTGAGTTAGGTTTTTTACTTTCCCGAAGCTCCTTCTCAGCCTGAATCAACAGGAGAGCAGGGTGACTTCCCCATAAAACATGCTGATTTCTTACCTCATGATGTCACCATTTCATCCCACTTCATCATACCTGCATTTTTTTTTACCCTTTCCCCCCTCCTATTTTGTTGAGACATTGTTCTTATGCTCAGAGTATTTACCCTATTACTATAAATTCCTCCCTTTATTGTTCCTTTCACCATCTTCTTTCTGAATCAAACTTTTCCCTGGATTTTTTTTTTTTTTTTTAATTATTTGACATGTAAGATATGAAGGTATGTGTGATCTCTGCTTCATTTATATCTCAGGGCTGAGGTTGTGGCTATACTATCCTAATTTCTCTGTATACCCCTGTTTTCTCTTCACAGTGTGAATTCCTTGATCTAGGCCCTGAATGTCTGTGGAATGAGGAGAGGAAGCAGAACACCCACGCTTCTAGAAATATGGCCTCCTATACAAGTGAATGAACTGTACCTTTTAAAGTCCAAGACACAATTCATATAGCAGGATACTAGAGAGAACCGCAGCTTCATCAGCATCCCATACCCTGTCCAATGTGCCATTACAGAGCCCTTCCTGGAGCTTGATTGTCTGCTTCATCGTCTTTTTCCACAGCTGCTTTCCTCAACATACATGAACTGGCTCCTGTTCCTCCTGATCCCAGGACCCCTCCTGGCTTTGTGCTGGTCTCATATTGAGAGTGAGTCTCATGGCAGAGATGCAAAGCAGGTAGGGTAATTTGATCAGGCAGTAAGATTCTGGAATCCTTGAGTCTCTGACTGCTGAAAATTCCCTTCCCCACAAAGAAAACTCTTTCCAAAACCCTGTTGTTGGTGTTGTCCATTAGGTCCACCAACCTCTAACCCTAGAAATGGCGTCAGGAGGGAGGTTTAAAGAAAAAGGAGGGATAAAAGATAATTTGAGGTCAATGGTGGTGGTGGTGGTTGTGTGCTGTGCAGTCAGTTTCGACTCATAGTGACCCAGTATAGGGTTTCTGAGACTGTAAATCTTTACAAGAGCAGAAAGCCTCATCTTTGTCCCATGGAACTGCTGGTAGTTTTTAACTGTTGACTTTGTGATTAGCAGCTCAACTCATAACCATTACGCTACCAGAGGGCTTTTTGAGGTCAATAGGGGAATAAATTAAAAAACAAAAGCATCTGTTCTCACACCTATATTAGAGTATGTAACTCAGAAGAAGGATTCTTTGTGTGGAGCTGTAGGATATGCACTGGACTGCTAACTGAAAGGTCAGAAGGTTCAAATCCACCAACCACTCCTTGGAAACCCTATACAAGGTCTCTATGATTCCTGGTAGCCCCATAACTCCTAACACTTAATTCCCTTAGAGACTTGAGTTCTTTAAGGAGAGATACCCTTGAAATAAAGGGTCACCAGATGCCCCCCAAGGATTGGTTAGGGATACCTGGAGAGTCCAGAGTCTCGACATCAATCCAAACACTTATACCATGTACTTCTTTATCCTTCTTCCCCCTCACTACCTCACATCTCCTGGTCTCACCCCATGATTTGGACACAATGTTCAGATTCTACAAGGGAATCTACATTTTTGTACCTCCTGTGATGAATTTGATGGCAAGACTTGCAGAAAGAATTTGCGTTCCTGTCAATCAAAATATCCTGACTTTGCATGCCAGACCAAAGAAGTTTATTCGCAACATTATACTGGAGGTGAGATGTGGGCAGGAGAAGAGGAAGGCGTGGAACTTTTAATGGGCCTGGGTTAAAAGGAGCACTAGATCTTGGAGTCACAAGTCTTATTTTCACTAGCTCAGATGGTCTTGGGTTGTGAGCACATTAGTTCACTTCTCTGAGTTCAAATTTCCCACTTGCATTGTGATTAAGTTTTTTGTTTGTTTTTAAGTTTTTATTGTGAACTGAGTGATATGATTGAGTTTGAATAGGTGACCTCCAAATTCCTATCCATCTCTGATAGAATGACTCAGTCCCTAAGAATGGATTGCTGTTACAGTTCCTCTGCCTTAAATGTCTGAGGGTGCTGGAGGGTTAGGGTGGTGGCTGCCCTATAAGGAGAACTTCTCTTGTAGCAGGGTCTTCATGTCTCAGACTTGGCCAAAGAGGATCTGAAGTGGGGAAAGGACTTCTCACTCAGTCACTTTCGCTATCACATTCTAGTTCTAACTTGGGTCCTCTCTGTGTTATTCTTCTATTCTTTTCAGCATACCTGTACCAATATTCCATCCTGAGGTGTCCAAAAAAATGTGTGGAATATGTGCTCATCACCAAGTTGGAGAAAAATGTGTTCCTCTGTTGCAATGGAAACTATTGCAATAGTTTGTCAAAAGAAACAGTTCCTTCCAATCCCACCCACACCATGGATTAAGCCTGATATACTGAACTAATGTGTAAGGGTCTTCCTCCTGACTTTATTATATTCATTCTTTTCATAACAAACATCAAGTTTCAGAAATGCCATCACTTCTAATCACCACCTACATTGTTTCCTGAGAACCAAGAGATCCAAGAATAAGAAAGCGTGGGTAAGGAAGAAATGTAACAGAACTTGGAAATGCTGTCTGAGCTGTCAGATTGACCAGGTCCAATCATCTGATTCCACTGTTCTACCTGGGACCAAACCCAGAGTCCAAGTGGGAGTGGGCAAAGGGGTGAGTCTGTATAACTGAATGGGTTACAGCAACAAGTCTAATGAATAACAAAATCATGTGCAAAGAACCCATGGCTATTTCCATAAGGACTAGATAAGAAGGAAGGGTACTATGCAAGGTCTGGTGAAGGTCCCCAAGTCACTTCACTTCTCAGATCCTAAATCCCTCTAGGCCCCTGACACTTCAGTCCTGAGGAGTTCCATATACAAGATGCCAAACAAAGATGTTTGGCTTGCCACAAGAGATCCTCTACCTTCTTGGGGCTCTTTGGGGCATTCGGAAGAAAAAATTGCTGATCATTATATGATGTATTTAAGAACATCAGTTCTGAAGGGGATGGCCTGAATTTGAATTCCACTACTCTCCTGGTGTGGCACTGTGGGCCAATGCACCAGAATGCAGAGCCATTTGAACTGCAAGAATCATGATTCAAGCTCACCAGCTGCTCCTCAGGAACCCTATACAGGGTCACTATGGGTCGGAATCGACTCGATGCCCTTAACAACAATGCTCCCTTACCAGTTGTATTTATCTCAGGCAGATGATACAGCTTTCCTATACCTCAGCTGTCACCTCTGACTTTAAACTGCTGGTGTGAGAATAGGAAGAGTTTATGGCTACTGGATGCAAACACCACATTGTGTTTGCTGTTTCTTATCAACTGTGTACCAAATACTGGACTAGCCACTTTACACATCATTGCATAAAGCCTTATTAACAACCATGCAACAGAGGAAGAAACTACAAGTAAGGACTTAAGTTAACTTTGCAGATGTGCAGAATAGGTAAACGGCAGAACAGGTAAAGGATGCAGCTGCAGAGGCATTAAAATTTGCAGTTAAAACAATCAAGAAATGTATTAAATTATAACAATAGATCCAAAGGAAGGAAGAGCTTCAGGGATTACTTATTCCACAGATTCCAGCTTCTCTGAGGTTCAATTTCTTCAACTGTAAAATGAAGATAATAATATTTATGTCATAAGGCTGTGATGATTGAATGTTTTAATACATGTGAAGTCATTGGAACAGTTCCTGGCATGTAACTAATATTATTAGTTGGTTTAACAGACTTGAAGGAGAGTAGAGGGTAGCCCAGGATATGAAAAGTAGTGTGAAATTATCTGTGAAATCTGGCAGTAGACTGGAAAGCAGAGTCAAGCAGAGTTACCTAAGGAGTTTATATCCTGGTGATAGAACCACATCTATAGAACTGAGTAGATGACAGTGGGTTTGGGTTTGGTTTAATCATAGTTAATAACTGTTAAGACCTGGCATTGTGCTCAGCACCTTGCCCATCTTATTAACTGCTCACAACAAGTTTGGGGACTAGGGATTATTATTCCTACTAATAGATGATAAAACTAACACTGCTATTAAATAAGAGAACTGATATTTAAATCTATATGATTCTGCTGCTTCTGCTCTTTATAATTATGGAATGTTGTCAATTACTATTAAGTTAGCTCTCAGTCCTGGCAACCGTCTGTATAACAGAACAAAATGTTGCCTGGCTTGGCACAAACTTCATGATTTGAGTCCTTGTGGTTATTGTGCCAATCTGTTTTATAGAGGATTTCACCTGTCTTCTACTTTACCAACATGATAATAAGGTATTGATACTGGTCTTTCTTGATGATGTATTCAAAATAAGTGAGCTGAAGTTTTACCATTCTCACGTCTAAGGAGCTTCTGGTTGTATTTCTTCTAAGAATGAGTTATTTGTTCTCTTGACAGTCAATCCAATATTCTTTGCTAACACAATTCAAATCCAACAATTCTTCTGTTATCATTTTTCATTTTCTAGCTTTTGCATGCATATGAAACTTTGACTATGGCTGTGGTCAGCTGCACATTAACCATCAAAGTGACTTCTTTGCTTTTTCAAGCTTTAGAAAGAAGTCATTTGCAGCAGATTTTCCTGACAATATGTCATATGATTTTTTGACTTCTACTTCCCTGGATAAGGAGCTCTGGTAGCATAGTGATTACAAATCGGGCTGCGAACCGCAAGGTCAGCAGTTTGAAACTACCAGCTGTTCCGTGGGAGAAAGATGAGGCTTTCTGCTCCCGTAAAGATTTACAGCCTTGGAAACCCTGTACAGGGTTGCTATGAGTCAGAACTGACTCCATGGCACATAACAACAGCAACAACAACAACTTCCCTGGATATAGTTTGTTGACCCAGGTACAATGAAATAATTGACAATTTCAATTTCTTCTTCACTTATAATGATGTTGTTTTCCAATATAATTGTGAAGATTTTTGTTTTTTCCATGTTCATATGTAACCCATACTGAAGGTTGTAGTCTTTGACCTTCATCTGTAAGTGCTTCAAGTAATCTTCATTTTCAGCAAGCAAGGCTGTGTCATCTGCATATCAAAGATTATCTTTCACTTAGAAAAATGCATTTGGGTTCCATCTACCCATGTTGATACATAAACCAATAGCTTTTTCCTTTTCATCTCTGAATAAAATTCTATTATGTGGGTATGTCACTGTTTGTTTATACATTCACCCATTGAAAGATAACTTCTAACTAACTAAATTGGTTCCAAATTTTAGCAAGTATAAATAAAGTACCTAGAAACATTTATTTATTGGTTTTTGCGTGAAAATTAATTTTCAATTAAATCGGGTAAATACCTAGGAGTGAGTGGGGTTGGCAGGTTGAGTTTATGCTAATTTAACCAGATAGGAAACTGACAGATTTTCTTTTAAAATATGGTGCCACTTTATCTTCTCACCAGCATTGAATGAAATATTTTGTTGCTACAATCTTGCTAACATTTGGTATTGTCAGATTTTTGAATTTTAGACTTTTTAAAATCAGTTTGTAGTATGGTATTTCATTGTGGCTTTAATTTGCAGTTCTTCAATGACAAATGATGTTGAGCATTTTTTTCCCATGCTCTCAGTTTCATAGCAACCTAAGTCACCATTAATAGGAGGGGGTAACTACACATGAAATAAACTGGCTAGGAATCAAATCTGGGTCTCCCACACAGGAGACAAGAGTTCAAATAATGTAGCTGCCATTTATTTAATATTTATTATGCTTTAGGCACTGCACTTATTAAGTGATTATCTGATTTAATGAGATAATGTGTATTATCTCATTAAAGTCTCAAAGCAACTTCATTATTATCTCCATAATTCAGATGAAAACTGAGGCTCAGTAATATTAAATATCAGTACAAAAAGTCACTTATATTAAGTGGCAAAGTGTGATATTTACCTAAATCTGTTTAACTCAAAGCACTTTTAATCACCTTGGAAAAAGGCAGCCACTCTTAGATGCTTGTGACCACTTTATAGATAGTATCCACTGAGCATCCTCTGGTTATGTGTATCAGGGATAAAGGGGGGCAGAGTTCTTCCCTTTTACCTAGACCAGGGAATGGGTATTTCCAAAGGACTTGCTTTTTTCATGACTTTGTCCTGTTTCTAGCTGATTGGAATTGAAAGATTTCATTTTATTTTCTCTGTGTAGATTCTAGATCTATAGAACTCCCTCTGGCATGCTTTCTTTTGTCAGTAACTCTTCCCTCCCTTCCCTTCTCTATGTTACTCTCTTTTGTCTTTCTGAGCAACACAGGGCTTGTTGTTACTTGACACTTTAGAGTCAGGCCTTCCAGACAGACATATGAATGGTATGGTTTGTGGGCACAGGTCTCAACAAAGGTCTTATCCCAACCTGAAGGTCCTGATGCACCATGACTGAGGAATTGGAAGACTAGAAATGAATCTTCTTGAGCCATTACCCCAACTTTCTAGTTGATTTACATGACCTAGTCCTGGTAAATGGTAATTGCTCAAAATATGTTTGGTTAACTGAATCCAACCTCCCCATGGATGATGAGGGAAAACATTTCCATCAACTCCACCTCTGCTTCGGAATTACAAGAAAGATCTGTAGCTCATGTAATTGGGAAAGGTTCTTTATCACTTACTGCTGATGTAGCCAATATTCAGAAACAGGACTTAGAGCAAAGTGTTCATTGAGGATTGATACTCATGAATACAGAGGTGCAGGAAACTCCCATATCTTTCTCCCAGAGGGAAGGGGGTTTACTAGGAATCTTGAGTATGGGTTAGGGACCTGAGGAATTCTGGGAACTCTTTATTGTGTATTAGTGATTTAGAACAAGACTAGTAGTGGCAACTCCACAGAACTGGAAAACCTGCCAAGACCACAGTGCACCCCCGTCCCAACTTTATTAGGTCATTCCAATGCTGAGTTAGTCTGCTTAGAGCAATACTGGCATGTGTTTACCTTATTATTATTATTTCCTTATTATTAACGATGTTGATAATGGGATTGGAAGAAGAGCATGCTTGAATAGTGCAGTAATTTTCATTTTAAACCAAGAAATTAATTCTGTATTTACTTCATGGATCTTAATAATAGCAATTTTTTACTGGTGCTGTAATGTCATATTTAGAAGAGTCCAAAATGCTAGAGGACTGATAATAACATTTTAAAATAATTTTATTAGACTCCAAATGGCTTTATACACAATCCTACATAAAAATATAGGAGAGATATGTAACTTTTTTATTAACTTCAGATGTTCACTAAATGATTAAAATTTGTGTGTGAGGGTATTAAATATTGTGTATGATGTTATCTTAAACTGACATAAGCATATAGTGATCAAACTGCCATTTACAACATGAGGCAGCACTGAAATTTTGGATATAGATTTTAGATGGCTCATATACAAAAACTAAAAACTGTATTGGTTATTTTGCTCTAAGCCAAGTTGGGAACCGTTCTGATATTTCTTAAATATTAATGGCCTTTGAGGTACTTTTTCTTCCCTCAAAATGATGTAATTCATGAATAAATGCAACTTAGACATTTAAACAATTTTTGTAAATGTTTCAGATTTCTGGCGCTTATATGCAACATCACTTTCAGCATGTATATTTTGACATTTAAAATATTTCCCTCAAATCTGTAAATTAAAAGAACACTTACTTTACAGTTCCAGGGATTATGAAATGTTACATTATTACTATTATTAAGTAATGAAAATAAATACTCTTGGTTTGGCATTGTGAAAAAAAAAAAGGAGGGGAGGGTAATATTGGGGAAGGACAAGAAACATCCTAAATATGATTGGATACCTCAGTTCTATAATTAAAGGACACAACTTTACTGAGGTTATTAAAGAAATGGTTTATTGTTTAACATTCTAAAGATAAAATAGTATTAGATTTGTAATTTCATTGTACTCTAAATAACTATGCAAGTTAAGTGTTCCCTGTGAACTAGTTTTCCTTCACTTATGGAGACAGGAAAAAGAGCACAGGGTTTTTTGTTCATTTTTTACTAATAGAGAAAGCTTTTCAAGTTATATTTTTAAGGGAAAAAAAACAAATAGAAAGATATGTATAGTAACAAAGTATGTTACTATTTATAAAGCAAACAAATAAAAACTGTAAACCATGGATGTATGTGTATGAAACTGCACAGCAAAATATCTGAAAAGGATCAGATTTTTATTCAACTTTATATAAAAGTTTGTTGGTGTTTTTATTGTGAGTTGAATGATAGTTTACATGGGAGAACATTGGTTTTTATACTCATCCTATTGTATTTCATTTCATTGCAATGATTACAATCTCCTCCATGCATCATCATTCAACAGTATTTTCTTCTATTCCCTCTGTTTTTGTTTTGTTTTGTTTTTTGAACATACACAAAAACACTCAGGAATATATAATCATTTAAATAACCAAAGGGCACATTCTGCAAGCCTGCCTCCTGGCCACCAGCACCTAGCCTTTCTCTTCCCATAAGTCTGGAATCCTCAGCTGCTCTATCTCTCCATGTCATCATCTCTGCCACCATCTCTGGAAGAGCACAGGTTTTAACTAGTCAGAGCAACCTGAATGGGAGTCCTAGCTTCCTAACCAGGTCATTTTACCTTGCTGAGCCTCAGTTTTCCTCTGAAGGAAAAAATAATCATAATATATATCATAGACTTATAATACAATGTATCAAGAATCATAATAGATATCATTTTACTTATGAAAGTCAAACACTTAAAAAGAGAAAATCACTACAGTTATAAGGATACATAAAAAATATTGCTACAAAATTATAGAAACATTGATTAAACAAAATATGAAGCTATTATTTTTTGGCATAGTCCCCCATCTAGGTTGATACACTTTTGAATGTAGTGTTTCCCTCTTTCTAACCCTTTCCCTAAAGAATTATGCACTCCTCAACTTATACCATGTCAAAATGGCATTTTTGGTATCCTCTAGGGACTCAAGTCATGCAGGACTATGTGTATAACAGTATTTACCTCTATTCCCTTTAACTCGTGCACTTCTCTCTGTCTTGCCTTGTCTTCATCATTCTTCTGCCAACCTCCTTCATGTTGTATATTGCTTTCCCCATTACCTAATGTGTGACTCTGGTAGTGTAGTGATTGTGAATCAGTCTGCAGTTCGAAACTACCAGGTGTTCCATGCTCTCGTAAAGATTTGCAGCCTCAGAAACCCTGTGCAGGGTCACTATGAGTCGGATCTGACTCCATGGTACTTAACAACAAACAAGAACAAATTGAGTAAGTGGAGGTTCAGCGAAAAAGAAGAAGACCTTAAACTAAATGTAATGCCTAAATAGATGGATGGACACAGGCGAAGCAATAATGGGCTCAAACATAATAACACGTGGAGATGGTGCAGGACCAGGCAGTGCATTATTCTCCCTTCCCTCCCATGCCTGATAATCATCAAAGAATGTTTGACATGAAAACATTTTCTTGACCCTTTACAATAGTTATCTCATACAATAATTTGTCTTTTTTTGATTAAATAATTTCACTCAGCACAGTGTCCTCCAGTTTGATTCAGATTTTTCACAATCTCATCATTATTCTGCAATGTTGCATATATTCTGTTGTAGGTATGTACAAAAGTTTGTTCATCCATTTTTGCAATGATGGGCATTTAGGCTGTCTCCATATTTTTGCTATTGTGAATAGTGTTGCTATGAACATCAGTGTGTGTATATCTACTTGTGTCATGGCTCTTATTTCTTGAGGCCACATACCAAGTACAGAGATTTCTGGGTTATATGATATTTCTCTAAGTAGATACATGGATAAATACACAGGCTGAATAGATGTGGGAGGCAGATTAGGAGTATAACCACAAACATATAAAGGTTTGACAGTATATTTATATATGGATACACTGCTTCAAACGTATCTTTGAATGTGGTGGAGCATAGAGGCAGGTGGCAAAATTATATTTTAGACATTATCGAACACTTCGATGGGAATTAGTTGCTGGGTCTGGGAACTCAGGACCATAATCTTAGGGGACACCATAATCAATTGGTGTAGTAACTTTCACAAGCACATTGTTCTATATCTTAATTTTCTAAGTAGCAACTGGCATCTTAGAAAATCATAAGGTGAGGAGGTGACAAGATGGTAGATTAGACAGAAAGGCTATCCTCTACAACAAAAATAGGAAAACAAAAAGAAACAGATATAGATGATAGTCCTGGAATCCTGAGCTTCAGATGAAGGAATAGAGAAATGTATTGAATGCTTACTAGGAGAGGAAACTGAACAGAAGAGGGGAAAAAAAAAAAAAAAAAAGGAGACAGACTGGTGACCTGTGCTGGCCAACCAGAAGTGACCCAGGTATCTTAAACTTTTATGAGCAATTTCAGAGACAAGACAGCATATTGGCATTGCAGAAACGTATCAGTGGCTTGTGAAGATAAAGGTGAATTTTTTTTTCTTGTTCCCCACACTCCCTTGATGATCTGAGGCATGGCTGTACTCCACCCATGTACACCTAGAGAAGCTTGTTGCTCTCCTTGTAGGCGGAGCCTCATGGAGATGAATGCTGCAGTTGTGAGTCTCATTGGGATGAGCAGGGGTAGTTATTCACATTAATCCTACTGTCTGGATTTGGGTAGGTCCCACTTCAAGCCTTAAGAGGTCATTCTGCCCAGCCCTGGACTAGACAACTAGGTGAGACAGTTGAACAGATGTGTGGGGTAGGAAGAAAAAAAGAAAAGAAACTGGTGATACATGCCTGCCAGCCATGAACAGCATGGTCATTTTGAACTTTTGTGGATGACTTCGGAAGCAAAAGGACAGTAGATGGTACAGAGGCAAACCACTTATTGGTGGAAAGGAAGGTGTGAGTTTTTTTCTTGTGCCACATGTATTACTCTGGTGACCATAGGTGTGGCTGGCCACTACACTCATGTACTCCCATTGAAGCACCTGCTCTCCTGGCAATCAAAGCCACATCAAAGGGAGTGGGGAACTATCAGCACCAACCCCCAAACCTCGAATTAGGAGTGGCCTACTCCAGACTGTCAGAGCTGGTTATGATGAGCCCTGGACTAGTGAGACCTCTCACCCTCAGCTTCCCTCTGGGATGGAAGTACCCTGGTACCCCAGCTGCTTTGGGATCTACATGAACTACTTACAGATTGGGAAGCCAGAACAGACGATAGCTATCCCTACAAGAACTCCATCTATCTAGTGTTGAGAGTGTTACAATCTCATCCCTTGCCCACCATAACATGAGATTCTTGAATGGTGGGAGACCCCAGAATTTTCTCCTCTCTGAGTCTAGAACCTGCCCTGTTTAGTTCCTTTAATTGTTTTCATTTGTTTATTCTTTCTTGCCCTTCTTCCTCTTTACTCTCCATTATGTTATCTCCTTTCTATCTCTCCTTTCATTTTTTTGCTTTTTTTTCTGTCTCTCCTTTCCAACTATAAGTGCTTCTCTTTTCTTTCTTTCTTTCTTTTCCTTCTATTTAATTTTCTTTACAACTCTCTCGTCTCCCTACTTCTCATTCCTCTTCCTAATTGTACTTAGCTCTTTTCCTTTCTTTTTATTTTCTCTTTCTATTATTTTTATTTTCCTCTTCCTATTTTCTCTTTGATTTTTGTATCTTTTGTCTAACTGATACCTGTTTTCATCTGTCTTATTCCACTGTTGTTTACTTGTTTGTTTTCCTTCTCTTGTGTGTGTGTTGGCTCCTCTTACCTCACCCAACAGCAACCATAACCCCAACCATACCCTCTACAACCCCACTCACTGAGCAAAAGTTAATACCAGCTACTATACCCAAATTACCCACAACAACTGACATCAGCAAAAACCATCCTAAGCTGAGCTGTATTAATGGCAAACTGAGAATACTGTACAAGTTTCCATTTCCCAATCACACCCAGCATGAGGTAGTTTATGAATGCCTATGAATGTACCAACATGCAATCATTAACTTAATACAAATATTACAACACCACACAGTCTTTGAAGCAGCAGAGAATTTCTGTTCACATGAAGAAACAGAGTGACTCAAATAAGTGAACAAGAGATAGAGCTAGAAAACATTTTTTTGAGGGGGGAAAAAAGGCATTGGAACTACCTGAAAAACACTTCAAGAGAATGATACCTCCAAATAATTGACGGAAAGGTCAAGGAAACTAAGGAATAATTCAGGAAACCTTACAGAAACAAACAAAATAGGTAAACAATAAAAAAAAAAAAAACCTTCATATAGAGATTCAAAAGATGAATTCTAAGATTTCCAAAATGG
>NW_006408805.1:755760-757765 GCF_000296735.1 Chrysochloris asiatica
AAGATTTATGTAGAGCAACATAAAGAGGAATAACTGATGGTGAATGGAATTCTAGAATAAGAAGAGATAAAGAAAAATGCAGAAAAGATAGTTGAAGCTTTTGGAAGGAAACTTTCCTACCGTCAAGAAAGATTAGAAGATAAACATTCAAGAAGCTGAATGAATCCCAAACAGAATAGACCCCAAAAGAAAATCACAAAGAAATATTATAATCACACTCTCCAAAAGCAAAGACAAGGAAAGAATCCTGAGTTTCCTTCCTTGTCTTGGGAGAAATGAAAAGTTACTTATGAAAGAGAGCCAATAATATTAAGCTATGATTTCTCAGCAGAAATCATACAGGAAAAAAGGCAATGAGAAGACATATACACAACTCTGAAAGAAAAAAATTGTCAACCAAGTATCATATACCCAACAAAACTGTCTCTCAAACAGGACAGCAAAATTAGAACATTTCCAGATAAACAGAAATTAAAGGAATTTATAATAACCAGACCAAATTTACAAAAGCTACTAAAGGAAATCCTTTGGACTGAGAACCAACAAGAGCAGCCAACAACCTGAGATTGACATACATAGCAACACCACTCAGAATTCAATCCAGATATAGAAGTATCCAAAGTAAAACAACCTACGAGATTGAAAACACGGATCCAAAACATCAATTTATAATGAAGACAACTATAAAGTAAAAAGAGAAAAAGTGGAGTTACAGAACTTGTAAATATCAAGAAGACTTCAAGATAAAACTGACTTTTCAGCTGGAGAAGAAAGTAATATACTACAGGGTAACCTCAAAGAAAATTACTACACCTTTGCATCAAATCAAGAATAAAGAAAATCATGATGATATTTGTTGCTGCTGTTGTTAGGTGTCATCAAGTCGGTACCAACTCATAACAACACTATGCACAACAGAACGAAACACTGCACAGTCCTGGACCAACCTCACAATCATTACTATGCCTGAGTCCATCATTGCTGCCACTCTGCCAGTCTATCTCATTGGGGGTCATCCTCTTTTTCTCTAACCCCCCACTTTACCAAACATGATATTCTTTTCCAGTGACTGGTCCCTTCTGACAATATGTCTAAAGCATGAAAGACAAAGTGTGGCTATCCTGACTTCCAAGGAGCACTCTGGCTGTACTTCTTCCAACACAAATCTGCTTGTCATTTTGGCAGTCCATGGTATGTTCAACATTATCCTGCAACGCCATAACTCAAATGCGTCAGTTCTTCCATGGTCTTCCTTATTCACTGTCCAACTTTCACATTCATGTGAGGTTATTGAAAATACCATGGCTTGGATCAAGTGCACCTTAGTTCTCAAACTGACATCTTTGATCTTCAACACTTTAAAAAGGTCTCATGCAGCAGATTTGCCTAATGTTTGATCTCTTGACTACTGTTTCCATGAGTGTTGATGGTTGATCCAAATAAAATGAACTCTTTGACAACGTCAGTCCATTTATATGAATGCTGTTTATTGGTCCTGTGATGAGTATTTTTGTTTTCTTTGTGTATGTACAGGTTCCTTATGAGCACAATTAAGTGTTCCAGAATACTCATACTTTGCAATATTGCCCATAGCTTGTCATGAGCCACACAGTCAAAAGCCTTTGTGTAATCAATAAAGCACAGGTAATCATCTTTCTGATATTCTCTGTTTTCAACCAAGATCCATCTGATGTCAGAAATGATATCCCTCATTCCACATCCTCTTATGAATCTGGCTTGAACCTCTGGAAGTTCTCTGTCAATGTATGGTTGCAACTGTTTCTGTATTACCTTCAGTAAAATTTTACTAGCATGAGATAGCAACAATATTGTTCGATGATCTCCACATTCTGTTGGGTCACCTATCTTTGGAATGGGGACAAATACAGATCTCTTCCAGTCTATTAGCCATGTTTTCCAAATTTCTTGGCATAGATGAGTGAGTGCCTCCAGTGCTGCATCAGTTTGTTGAAATATTTCCATTTGTATTCCATCTATTCCTGAT
>NW_006408805.1:760911-761925 GCF_000296735.1 Chrysochloris asiatica
GGTTTCTGAGGCTGTAAATCTTTATGAAAGCAGAACACTTCATCTTTCTTCCACGGACCCGCTGGTAGTTTTGAACTGCTGACCTTGAGATTGGCAGCCCGACTCATAACCTCTACACTACCAGAGTTGTGTAGTAGTAGTTGCTGTTAATTGTCATTAAATCAATTCTGACTCATAGCAACACTGAATAAGGTTTCTGAGAAGCAGCTGGTGAGTTTGAACCACCAAACCTGGTGGTTCAAATCAACTTTGAGGTTGAGTATTTACCCTATGGCACCACACTAGGGCTACAATCGTAATAGGTTATTTTAATACATGACTTTCAATGAAGGATATAACAACTGCAAAGAAACTCAAAAAAGACACAAAAGAACCAAACAACATAATCAACCAACTCAGCCCAACAACACCACAATATACATTATTTTCAGTGTACATAGAATACTTACCAAAATATGCCTTATGTTAAGCCACAAGTCAAGCCTCAATAAATTGAAAAACATCAAAATACTATAAAGCATCTTTTCAAATCACAGTACCATAAAATTAGAAATCAACAATAGGATGATCAAGGGGTAAAAATCAAATACATGAAAATTGAAAAGCACCCTGCTTAAAAGCTATTGGTTAATAAGGCAAATTTAAATTTTTAATTTAAAATCCCTGAGTTAAGGGGGATGGTGGAAGAACAAGGTAGATAGGGGAACACTGAGACAGGTTTGCATGGGCTAAATGGGATAGAGGTAAATAGCGATGCATGCTTGACCTTGGAACAACAGGGCTCTGTGATACAGGGATCTAGGCATAGTTTGAAGAGGGGAAATTATATGAAGATGCTTCACTATCTTATGAATAGTGGTTTCCCTTGCCTACTATTGTAAAATAGACACTTGAGTAGAATAGAAAGAAATGTCAGGAAACATGATTACAGAAAGCTTGTAAGCCCGTCTTCAGCCAATAACTGATTGTTGTTGTTGCTGTTGTTAGATGTCATCGAGTTGGTACCGACCCATA
>NW_006408805.1:763025-766633 GCF_000296735.1 Chrysochloris asiatica
GAGATGGGGATAAGATTCTTATGATTCAATAGTGAATAATAGTTAGTTAACATGACTAATTGCCACTGTCACAATTGTAAAGATAAAAGTTTTGTATAAAAGATGAAGGAGTAGTTAATCTTAGAGTCCAGAAACAAAGACCCTAGGACCATCAAGAGAGAACAGAACAAGCGGAACGCAAGACCTTATCCAGATATTGTAAGTAATCAATAAACAAGAAGTTGGTTCTCTGAAAGAATTAATAAAATTGACAAACCATTGGTAAATATAATAAAAGAAAAGAAGGAGAAGACGCAGATAACATCACAACAGACCCAGTGGAAATAAGGATAATAACAGATACTATGAAGAAGAGTACGCCAATAAATTTGAAAATCTAGACGAAATGGATAATTATTAAGAAAAATGTGACCTACCTACCTAAACTAACAGGATGAAGTAGAAAACTTGAATAGATCAATAACAAATGAAGCAATTTATCAGGTCATTAAAATCTTGCAACAACAAAAAATGTCCAGGCAAAGATGGCTTTCCCTGTGACTTCCAAACATTCACAGAAGAGCTGACACAATTTTACTCAAACTATTCCAGAATATAGAAAAGGAGGGGACACCCCCTAGTACATTTTAGGAATAGACAAATATTGTATGAGGCCACTATCATAAAAATTCAAGAAAATATTTTCATGCTAAAAGAAAGATTCTTTAATGGTTACCATGAGTGGTAGGGAAGGAAGATTAATTCACTAGCTAGAGAATAGACACATGTTAACTCAGGTGTAAGGGAGGGCAGTATACAAGAAGGGAGGGCAATATACAAGAAAAGTGAGTTTGGCAGAAGAATGATGGAAACAGGTGAAGACATAGTGAAGTATACAAGGGTCAAAGGGGATAAAGGTAAATGGTGGTATAGACACAACCTTGAAACAACAGTGTTCTCTGGGTAGGTATGCGAATAGATACACAGGCTGAATGGCTATAGGAGGAAGAGTGAGCATATACCTACTAATATATAAGGGTTTGAAAGTATAGTTGTAAATGGGCACTTACCTTTATTGTAAACCCAACTGTAAATGTGGTGGAGCATACAGTGGAAAATATGATGAAAACATCCTAGATATTATCAAACATCTTAAGGCAATGAGTTGCTGGACCTGGGTGCTCAGGACCATAGTCTCAAGGGGCACCATGGTCAGTTGGAATAACATAGTCCACAAAAACAATGTTCTCCATCCTACTTTGGCGAATAGTGGATTATATGAAGAAGAATGTGGCATCAGGATTAGAGGAAGACTCATTAGCAACCTGTGAGGGGTAGATGATAAAACTTAAAATACTTACTGAAAAAAACCTTTCAGTATGGCTTGCACCTCAATATAAAGAAAACAAAAATCCTCACCACTGAATCAATAAACAACATCATGATAAATGGGGAAAACATTTAAGTTCTCAAAGACTTTGTTTTGCTTGGATCCATCATCAACCCTCATGGAAACAGCAGTCAAGAAATCAAATGACATATTGCATTAAGCAAATTTGCTGCATGAAAGCTCTTTAAAGTGTTCAAGAACAAATATGTCAATTTGAGGATGAAAGTGCTCCTGACCAAGCCATAATATTTTCAATAGCCTCATATGCATGTGAAAGTTGTACAATGAATAAGGAAGACCATAGAAGAATTGATGCATTTGAGTTGATGCATGGTATTGGAGAAGAATATTAAAGGTACCATGAACTGCCAGAAGAACAAACAAATCTGTGTTGAAAGAAGTACAACCAAAATTCTCCTTAGAAGCCAGGATGGCTAACTTTGTCTTTCATATGTCAAACATATTATCAGGAGGGACTAGTCCCCAGAGAAGAACGCTTGGCAAAGTGGAAGGTCAGGTAAAAAAGAGATGGACACTCAACAAAATGGATTGGCACTGTGGCAGCAGCAATTGTGAGGATGGCCCAGGACCAGGCAGTGTTTTGTTCTGCTGTACATAGAGTCACTATGGGCCAGAACCAAGTCTATAGCACCTAACAACAATACTCTAATTCTGGGAAATTCCCAGGACCATCTTTCATGAACCAGAAGCAAAGGCCAAATCAAGTTTTTTTGTTTCACACCATGCCTTCAGGACTTCCTCTGACTGAAGAAGTCAGTACCCTCTAATTCATATCAAGATGTTTTTGACTCAGTATCCTCCATTGCACTATTCTAATGTACCTAGTTCATAGTTGCATAAGTATTGAGGATCTCAATACTTGAGGAGTTAACAGCTCTGTATTACAAAATGTAATACTGAATGACAGTAATTCTTAACCCAAATGAATGACGGTGATAGTGGAGTATCAGGCACTGTGGCATCTGGGTAAAGCATGAAATGATAATAAAAATATGCTGCTGCTTTTGTCAACTGTCATCAAGTCAGTTCCTCACTAATGGTGACCCAGTGCACAATGGGACAACTCTGTCTGATTCTGTGCCATTCGCATGATCAGTTGTGGTTCTGACCACGTGACCCATATTTCCAGGCCTTTCATTTTAGTCTGTCTTAGTCTGGGGACTTTGCTAAACATGTTCAGCCTCACAGTAACAAACAAGCCTCCATTTGACAGGTGGGTGATGACTGTACCAGATGCTCATTGGTTAGAACTGAAGCCAGGTCTCCAGCATGGAAGATGAGAACTCCACTACAGAACCATATATGTTGTTTGTTGTTGCTAAGTGCCGTCAAGTCGGTTCCGACTCACAGCAGCCCTGTATTATATGTTTCTGATGAGCAACTGATGGGTTTGAACTGCCAGTCTTATGGTTTTCAGTCCAGTGCTGATCCTACAGTACCACACCAGGAGTCCAAATATAGCTTCCATTTATTGAATATTTATCACTATGCTAATAATGAGATGCTGTGTATTTTTTCATTTAAATTTCAAAAATCCATGATTATCCTATTTTCAGATGAGAAACCAAAATTGTGTGAAATTCAGTATCTTGTATAAGGTATCACTTCTAATAAGTGTCAAAGTTGATATTCATACCCAAGCCTCTTTAACTTAAGCATTAACTCTTAGTCACCTTGGAAGGGACTGATATTCAGTTTAAGGAGAATATTAAGCACATTTGTAATGATGTCTGCTTCAGGTTTATGGAATTTCTTAAAAATATAGTTTACTGGCACTATATGGAATCTCTTCAAAAAAGATACAAGAGACCAAATGAAACAGACACAGATGAAAATTCTGGAACCCTGAATTTCAGAGTGAAGATTACAGAGGTGGATTATATGTTTGTTGGTAAGAGAAGCAGTTGAGCTGTTGAAAGAAAATATCTCTAAATCATGAAAACCAAGAGGATATGTATATAAACTGCTTAAGGGACCCCAAAAAGGATAGATCCCAAAATAATATATATTGTGGTGGTGTTGGGTTCAGTGCTTTATATATATGTCTATGAAGTAAAGTTGCTTGATGGTGTTGTTTAGTTCTTTTGTGTCTTTTTTAAGTTTCTTTCTAGTTGTTCTGTTATCATCAAAAGTAGCATATTAAAATCACCTACTACCATTGTAGAGTTGTTTCTTTCTTCAGTTCTATTAGAGTTTGATTTCTGTATTTTGAGGTTCT
>NW_006408805.1:767118-790325 GCF_000296735.1 Chrysochloris asiatica
AACATTCTTAAAATACACAATTAAATTTGTAATATCATTTTACTTTGAGTAACTATTTAATTAAGTGTTCATTGAAGAGGAAGAAGAAAGAGCACAGACTTCAATATAGCATATCAACCATATTTATTTTGAGCAATTTACTTTGCTTCTCTAAGCTTTAGCTTTCCTCTGAAAAAAAGAAAGAAAACAGAATAATAATGCATATACCATAGAGGCTTTAGAAGAGTCAAATGACTAAAAGTGAAAATTGCAACTATTGTAAGTACTATACAAAGTTATTATATACACAAAAAGGAAATTGAGAGAACCACAGCAAGAAACATGAAAACAATATTACCAAGAAAGAAATTAGACAAAATTCCAAAATTATTTAAAAACTTTTACTGTGAGATAAAATGAACACCAATGGTTTAGAGTAGAATTGCTAGGAAATGGTGAATCTTGAAAAATATTTTGAAGCTAGAGAAAACAGAACTTGTTAACAGATTGAGCAATAGGTGGGAACTGGTGAGAGAAGGAAGAAAAATGAGGAATCAAGAATGACCTATAGATTTTTGACTGAGCAATCAGATAAATGGTGTCGATTATTACTGAGAAGGGAAACACTGGAGAGAAACAGGGTTGGAAGTGAGTAGGAGGTGCTATGTGGGAGCAAGACGAAAAATCAGTAGTTTGGTTTTGGACTTAATAACTTTGAAGTATTCATGAAAGTGTAGGTGAGGAGAACGAGGTTAGATATCCACCTGGAACTCAAAGAAGAGTGTAAGGAAGAGACAAAACTCTGTACATCAGAGTGTGTAGAGGGAATTGAGAGCTATGATATGAAATCACTGGGGAAGATAATTAGTAGGGAAGGAAGACAAATCACTTATTTAGCCTCAGGGTTTGGGTACTGAAACAAATATTAAAAACATGAACTTCAAGTCCCCAGCTAGCATTGTTATTAGCAGTGGTCTTATTATTGATATCCTTCTATAGAACATTTAACTTCCTCCATGGTACAAAATTTAAGTACTTGGCTATATCCCCGTCTCCATAAGGTTGAATAGGTTGGAAGAACCAGTCTATCCAGAGGTGTATCAGAAGATCTACTTCTGATCATCTACTTCTGAAAAATCAGCCAATGAAAACCTTTTGAAGCACAGTTCTACTCTAACAAGTGTGGGATCACTATGAGTCAGAATCAGCACAATCACAATTGGTTTTACTGGAACAGCTCTTATAAGCACACCAGCATGAAGACTGTAGCAAATAAGTTTGGTCTTTTTGTCCATACACTATAGTCTGACTGAGCTGCTTGTGAAGAATCCTCTAAGTGAGTGAAGTTAGATTTGTGTCTGCTAGTTCTCCTGGGAAGAATCCAGGAGACAAGAGAACATCTGAATAACAAAAGTGGGGCCTTCTAAAATACCTCAAGAAGACTGAGTGTTGGAATTGAAAGGTGGGGGAAATAGGATCAGAGATAGAATGATAAGCCACCAGCAACTATTGAGAACTGAGAAATATCCTGAAATTTCTACAAAAAGAAAATAAAATATATTATTGATTAAAATATATTTATGATACTAAAATTTTGGCTATTACGTCAGTCAGGAAATTATGGCAATCTCAGTATCTCAAAAGGTACCTATGTAGTTGTCCTCAGCAGAGAGTCTTTGGATACGCATTCCAGACACCTGTTTGAAGAAGGGACTTTTCTGGCATAGGGAGAGAGAGTGGAGGTGTTACAAGAGTCTCACTTTTTTATAATATGTGTCATCATACATCCTCAGAAAATATCTAGAGACTGTGTCTTCTTTCTAACCTTTGATTTTCCAACCATTCAGGCACATGTTTAGTCTTTGAAATTTGCTAATATTTTTTAAATGTACCAAAGAAGTTACCATCATGTCCTCTTACTCCCTGCTCACCCTGGACTGAATATGTCCCAGAGTTTAGAGCTGTCTTTTTCTAGTGCTCCTTGTTCCCTTTCTCACCTGACTGAGCTTTCCCTTCTCAACTGTGCTTTAGTAATAAGAAGGTCCTCAGGTCAAGATGCTTTGTTCTGTTCCACTAATACCATGGGCTGGATCTCAAGCTATTTCTGGAACAGTGGTGCTGGGCTGAACAGGAATGCATACCTCTGAAACACTGACTCCACCACCCATTTCCCATCCTGTTCAAACCTCATGAAACTCTGCGGAAACCTCTGTATTATTCTCCCTTCTTACATACAAGGATCCAGTCAGACTTCCTCTGGCACTTTGTATCATTACCAGAGAACTCATCTCTGGGCCTTTTCCTCTTGGCTTCACTTAACAACACCCCTTCTGCAATGCCATCAATGTCTTCCTTCCTCTGAGCACTATCCCATATTGAAGTGCTTAAACAATCATACTTTCCAGTTCCCAGAGCTTTCTTCCATCATTCCTGACACCAGCTCCAACACCCTAGCTCTGCCACAACAGTCTTCCTGTATCCAGAAAAACAGAGGCATACATTTCTGCTTTTCCTTTGCCTCACGCAAAACCAGTGTTCCTAGGGCTCAATCCAATGAACATACTCCCACAAGGAATAGGCTCCAGAGTTTGATGAGTTTGAATCTCATCACCAACTACCTAAGTTTCAGTTTCTGATTACTAGAGAGATTGTAAATATAAATGAGTTTAAAGTACTCAGCAAAGTGCCTGCCACTTGCTATAACAGCAGTACATTTTAGTTTCCCAACCTGTGATGCAATTAGCATGGTGATAACCAGTGGGGATGAAGTGGGCAGGTGATACAAATGGCATTTTATGATGATCTTTCCCAACAGAGAACTTGGAATCTTTTGGAGAAGGCAAAATGTACATAAATGAAAATACGAAATATAAAACAAAACAGCAACAAAATAATGTATTCTCCAAGATCCATAACAGCAAGGATAGGGTCTATATTTTACACACCATTATACCCTGTCTTGGACACCAGCTGTGACACTGGAGGATCAGCACTGGACTGAAAATCACAAGGTCAGCATTTCAAACACACCAGCTGTTCTCTGGAAACCCTATATAGGTCGCTCTGAGTTGGAACCAACTTGATGACACTTAAGAATAACAACAATAACATACCCTGTCTTGGTGTGGCACTGTAGGATAAGCACTCAACCTCAAGGTCAGTTTGAACCGCAAGGTCGGCAGTTCAACCTCACCAGCCAGTCATCAGTATCCCTATACAGAGTCATTATGAGTCAGAACAAGCTCGACAACACTTAGCAACAACATAAAGTCGGTTTGAACAACAAGGTCGACAGTTCAGACACACTAGGATAAGTTAGTGTGTTTGAACCACTGACCTGGTGGTTAGCAGTCTAGTGATTATCCTACAGCACCACACCAGGACTCTATTTAATAGTTGTTGTTAACTTGTTAAGTGCTGTCGAGTTGGTTCCAACTCATAGAGACCCTGTGTAGGGTTTCCAAGAGCAACTTGTGGGTTTGAACTGCCAACCTTGCAGTTCAAACAATTTTACCATCCAGTGCGCTATTCTACAGCACATCAATAGTTGTTGGTGGTGATTATGTGCCATGGAGTTGGTCCTGACTCATAGTGACCCTGTACAGGGTTTCCGAGGCTATAAATCTTTATGGGAGCAGAAAGCCTCATCATTCTCTCGCAGAACAGCTGGTAGTTTCGAACTACTGACCTTGAGGTTCGCAGCCCAATTCGTCACCACAAGGGTTAGATGAGTTAAAATAAAAACAGAGATGAATTAAATGATTATGCAGCAAGATATGTGGTACATAGAAGGGACGCTGCGAAGGGCTGGGGATGAGAGGACAGCCCCCTCTTCTCATATATATTCATTTTCTAACTATGTCAATGCATTTACTTCAGTTTTAGATTTCTTAAGGGATAAAAAGATCTCATTTTAATCTATCTATTCTAGTACATGGGTGACATCACCATATTGATAAGTATGGTGTCATGAGGAACCTAATCCAAAATGATAGATGTTCCACATTTTATGGGTGAGGGATAGCTGAGGTTTAACTGTCACAAAACTCTAGGCTCTTAGGTCAGAATCCTCATCAGTGTTAATGTAATCAATCTGCCACCACCAGATCACTGCAGAGAATAATACCATCTTGGGATCTTAGTTTTGGTCTCTGCTGCTGAAGTTTCAGGTACTGCATGGTGCAAATATTCATAGGAACATAATGGTTGTTGGCTCAAACAAACTGACTCAGAGGAAGAAATGCTTATATAGAGCTGCCTCTGTGAAGATTACAACCAAGATAACCCTATGAAGGAGTTCTACTCTGTAATACAATAACAGGAGAGACTGGGAAAAGGCTGACACAGTAGGCGTCACCGTATTTATTTATTGCTAAAATCCACATAGATCCCTGTTGCGGCACTGCAGGATAAGCACTGGACTGCAAACTGCAAGGTTGGTGGTTCAAATCCATGATTGCTCGTTGGAAACTCTATATAGGGTTGTATGAGTCAGAACCACTCAATGGTTAATTACAATAATAAAATCCTTCTAGTTGACATTGACAACACACTTTGGTGAACATTTACACAGGACAAAAAATATCTTCATGTCTTTGCCCCTTTAGAGAGATTTTTCCACACACCTCTTCTCCATCTCCTTTTGTTGTTGTTGTGCCGTGGAGTCAGTTCCGACTCATAGCGACCATGCACAGGGTTTCTAAGGCTGTAGATCTTTACTGAAGCAGAAAGCCTCATCTTTCTTCCTCGGAACCGCTGGTAGTTTCCAACTGCTGACCCTGAGGTTAACAGACCGATTCAGAGAAAAAGAGGAAGACCCC
Organism: Chrysochloris asiatica; assembly: GCF_000296735.1. Classification (NCBI taxonomy): domain Eukaryota; kingdom Metazoa; phylum Chordata; class Mammalia; order Afrosoricida; family Chrysochloridae; genus Chrysochloris; species Chrysochloris asiatica. Next base: position 771,918 of record NW_006408805.1, read on the forward strand.
CAACGAGATGGATTGGCCAAGTGGCAGCATCTATAGACTCAAGCATGGCAACAGTAGTAAGGTTGGCCCAGGATCGGGCAGTGTTTCATTCTGCTGTGCATAATGTCACTATGAGTCAGTACTGACTGGATGACACCTAACAACAGCAATTATTTTTCTGGAAAATGCCAGCACGGAGCTTTAGTTCTGTAACTGCCCAATTTCACATAGTGCCCAAATTCATGCAGGGTTATCTGCAAACCAGACATACATTTTCTCTTCATCAGTCAACTGAATACAGAGAACTACCCATAAGAATATAGGTATAGTCTGAGAGAGAGAAAGTAATGATTTGATTTGACTCAATTCCTTTTGAAACTCACTGTGTCTTCAGGTTCTGCTCAAACCTGATGTCATATATATTGCTACAAATTCTGGTTTCTTTTTGCACTGCTCATTTCTCAATCTTTCTTTTCTTTTGCACTTTACTATAAATAAGAAGAAAAAAACCCTACCACTAAAATATTTTGCTTAGAATCTCTTCAACTAAACATACAAGCTCTTCACTTACAAGCTCTAGTTTCCATAAAATATTTGAACATAAGTCAGAGGTGATTTAGTCACTTTTATCAAGGATGGCCATTGTCCAATAACGTATGTATCATTTATTTTTAAGGCCTTAACAAAAATGCTTTAAAACTTCTACATGTCTAGCAGCAATCTCTTCATGGTGATGGAAGATAACATGTACCCCTTCCAAAATTTCCCTCCGAGTTTATCAGAGTTAACCTTAATTAATCAGATTTATTATTCAGAAATAGTCTACCAACAGTCTTGTCATGGCAATCTAGCTTTTATTATCTAGCATCTCCCACCTTTTCAGTCTCTACCCATTAGTAAACTCCCAAACCTATTCCACACATTGTGAGTTATTTTGGAGCAGCCTCACTCTCAGTACCAAACAAAATTTCCAAAAACTGCCACAAAGTGGGTGATTTAAAGAACAATTGTTTAATTATGAGATTGTCTTCTCACAGTTCTGGGGACTACAATCCAAAATCAGGGATTTGGCCATATGGATCCCTTCTTTTCTATGTCTCTTTCCTAGGTTTTTGTGCCTGCCAGCAATCATTGGCCTTCCTTTGCTTCTTATAGACAGATGTGTCTGCATCCATTGTCACATGATGTCTTCCTTCCGCATGTGTGTGAGACTCTGTATCCGTGCCTGTTCCCCTGTTTTATAAAGCCCCAGTCACATAATATTAGGCCCGATCCTACTCTGGTATGATGGCCTTAACTAAAACTGATTATGTCTTCAAAGAAAGACCCTAACTCTAACACAGTCACATTCATGAGTGTAGGGGTTAGGAGTTCGACATATCTTTTTTTGGGGGTCGGGGGGGGAATACAATTCAATCAATAATAATTATATATCCTAAAAAATGAGTGCATAATGATATATTATCAGTCACAAAAAACAAATACAAAAAATTCACTTATATGAACTCTCCAGGATAGACAAAGATCATGAGCATGCTTAGAGGACACTTAGGTTCTGTTAAGGGTGCGGGGGAAATTTGCAAATGGCTAATGTTAATGTTTGAACACCATTGTAAACATAACTAATGTTGCTGGTTTGTGCATGTGAAGAATGTTCAAATGGCAGGCAATTTGTTACATACATATTTACCACTAATTTGTTTTTATCCCAACAATGTCCATAGTGTAATTAATAGTATTGTACCGATATAAGTTTCCACATTTGGAAATTGCACGATGGTTGTTTAAGGTGCCATCACTAGGGAAAGGGTAGAGAAGAACTCTACTTATTTTACAACTTCTTATACTTCTTAAGGACTTCTGGTGTTGTGCTGTGGGTTAATGCAGTAAACTGCAATGTTGGTTTGGGCTGTTAAGACCAGCAGTTCCAACTCATCAGCTGCTCTTTGGAAACCCTGTACAGGGTCGCTATGATTAGGATCCCGACTCAATGGCACTTAGCAACAGCAACATACTTCTTAAATTGCTTCAAAATAAAAAAGTTTTAGGATATCCTATTTGAAATTTTTTCAGTTTATTGAATCTTTGATGAGGGAGTATTTGAGGTCATTATAATACTGAATCTTCCATTAAATAAATATTGTCTATTACTCTGTTTATTTGGGTCTTAATTAACTTTTCTTAATTGTGCCGTTTTTTCTTGTTAAAAAGAACTTTTGTTAGATTCATGTCAAGATGTTGTTGTTGTTGTTAGTGCCGTCAAGTCGATTCTGACCCAAAGCGATCCTGTATAGGGTTTCCAAGGAGCAGCTGGTGAGCTTGAACCACTGACCTTGCAGTTCAAACGACTTTGCAGTCATGTCAAGATACTTCATATATATTTTTTCCTTTACTGTTACTGTTTTCTATTTTGGAACTTTCTTTTCTAACTTGTTTATTGTTGTTCGATGCCATTGAGTTGGTACCACCTCATAGTGACATTATGCACAGCAGAACGAAACACTGCCCAATCCTGGGCCAACCTCATTACTGTTGCCACACTTGAGTCCATCGATGCTGCCACTTGGCCAGTCCATCTTGTTGCAGGGATCTTCCTCTTTTTCTCTGACCCTCCGCCTTATCAAACATGATATCCTTCTCCAGTGACTGGTCCCTCCTGAAAATATGTCTGAAGTTTTCAATTCCTATGTGCCGATTCCAATATCTAGATCATTGCAATGTTTATGGACACTGACTTCTGAAACCTACACAATCTAATTTCTATTGAGGAAAAAAATTAAAATATGCAAGAAAAAAATCACCTCAATTAAAACAATTTTTTCTTATTGTGAATTGGGTTAGGATTTACAGAGCAGAACAGCTTTTCATTTGATCATTCATACACATTTAGTATCATCTCATTGATTATAACCTCCACAATGTAAATTACTTACCTCATTTCTTCCCTGATGTTCCTGTTTCCATTTCTCCTGGTTCTAGCCCTAGGAACTTTGCCCTTGGGTAGATTCTTCCCTTGTACTCGCAAATGATTGATAACTCTAAGATATGCATACTTTACTCGATTTATTATTCCCCTTGTAGACTTGTCTGTTATTTGGCTGAAAATTGAGCTACGGGGACACTATCTCTATTTTTAAAACTATGTTATACACCCAGAATTTTTCACTATTAAATTTTGGTAAATAAAGATAAATACAATAGATTTTAAATAAAAATAGAATCAGATATTGCATATTTCAAACCATTTAATTGACTATGTTTTTAAATGTTATCAATAAATTTGCATGAACATTTACAACACTTTGTTTAAAATTATTATGTTGTTATTGTTGAGAATATACACAGGAAAACATCCACCAATTCAATAGTTTCTATATATACAATTCAGTGACATTGTTACAGTCCTTGGGTTTCTCACTCTCCTTTTCTGAGTTGTTCCTCCCCTATTAATATAAACTCGCTGCTTCCTAAGATTCCTACCTCATCTTTTAGTTTGGGGTTGTCACTTTGATTCCCTATAGATAGTACATGAAAGAATATAATACTCAAAACAGACATTTAAAACTAGTTAAGCTAAATGATTGGTTGATTTTAAGAAGACTTCAGGGAATATTTTTGGTTTAAGGTTTAAAGATAATATCAGGGCAATTGTTTCAAGGATTTATTCATCCTCCTTGGCTCTATAAAGTCTAGAGATTTGAAACTCTTTTCTGCATTTTTCCTCTTTGATAAGGATTCTTTTAGCGAATATTTTATCAAAATGTTCCTCTGGTCTCATGGCAAAGGAGGCAATTGTTCATAGAAATAATTAGATACACATTCCATATCTCCCTCCTTTTCTGGATTCTCCTTCTTCCTCTGTTGTTCCAGGCAAATAGAAACCAGTTGTCATTCCTTGGGTGGCCATTTGGAAGTTTTGAAGACATCAGTTGCTACACAAGAATTAGCAGCACTAGTTTAGAACAGAAGCACTAAACACATTATTAGGTCAATTAACTGGGATGGACCATTTGGGCTGTATATAAACAACCTCAGTAGCTGCTCTCTCTCAAATTTTTCCAGCTCAACTTTTTGTAGACGCACAACTTACTGACAGCAATGACAATAATCAGCCATGCAACTCTACCCTTAATCGATGTGATTTTCCCACGTGGCCCAGTAATTCCACTCCTAAGTATATACTAAAAATACTTTAAAGCAAAGTCTAAAGCAGAGACTTGTGCACCATTGTTCATTGCAGCACTGTTCACAATAGCCAAAAGGTGGAGACAACCCAAATGTCCTGGAACAGATGAATAGACAAAATATTGTACATACATACAATAGAATATTACTCATCCAGTGGAAGAAACTAAATCATGATGCATACTACAATAATGGAGGAAGCTTGAAGACATTATGCTGTGTGGAATAAAAAAGTTACAGAAAGACAAATATTGTGTGACCTCACTGATATAAAAACACAAGAAAATGCAAATGGATGGAGACTGAAGTTTATTAGTGGTTACCAGACAGGGCTGAGAGGGAGGAGGAAAGGGGAATAACTGTGATAGAGGAGTCCTGGTATGGACTGTAGGATAAGCACTGGAATGTTAACCACAAGATTAGTGGTTCAAACCTCCAGCTGCTCCTCAGAAACCCTATACAAGGCCACAATGAGCCAGAATCTACTCAACAGCACTTAAGGAACTGTAATGAAGGGTAGAGTTGTACTGCAGAATGTTGCAATCACTGTCAATAAGTTGAACTCCTGTAAAAAGATGAACTATCATCACTTCTTATGGATGCATGGTATTTCAGTATATGGTTTTTTCCTAATTTATTTAGCCCATTTGGGATTATTTTTTTTTTTTACTTTTATTACCAATGCTGCTGTGTATACTTTTCTCATCCTTGCCTTATTCTTTCTTGAAAATTTTCATTTCAGGTAAATTTGGGATCAAAATACATGTCCATTCTTAAGGATCTTGATTTTATTTTCAGTTGCTTTCCAGAAAACAATTTACATTCTTACCAGCATTGTACAAGAATATTCCCTATAACCTTACCAACTCTTACTGGAGTATATATTTGTTTTTACAATTTAATACTCATAAATGGTACCTCACTTTCTTAATTTATATTACTGAGATTTCAAGTGACACTGGACATCATTTCATATGTTGTCCTGTTTGTTTCTTTCATTGTTCATTGGAGAGCTCATTTTGTTCTAATTTGTGTGGAAGAGCTTTTGGTATATTGCTATATGTATGAGTGTTAAAAATAGAATTCCCATTAAATCATTTTTTATGGTTCTGATTTACTATCTATTTACTGATGTATGTGGTCAAATTTATCAATATTTTCTTGTTTTTAACTTATGTAATTGTTAGAAAAGTTTCTGCCACCACTAGATTATATGAATATATATATATCCCTTAATGTAATAGTGAGATTAGAATTAAAATGAGACAAATATTGTATCAAATTATAGTGGTCATGTACCATCAAGTTGGTTCCAACTCATAGAAACCCTGTATAGGGTTTCTGATGAGCAGTTGGTGGCTTTGAACCGAATGCTGATCTTGTGGTTCGCAGCCCAGTGCTGATCCTACAGCGCTACATTAGGAGTTATCAATATATCTATGAGCTAAAATAATGATAGTCACAACAATATTGGAGAGCAAGCTTTTGTTTGCCTGTTGTTGTTATTATGTGCCGTGGAGTTGGTTCCGACTCATAGCAATCCTGTACAGGGTTTCTGAGGCTGTAAATCTCTACAGGAGCAGAAAGCCTCATCTTTCTCCCACAGAACAGCTGGTAGTTTCAAGCTGCTGACTGTGAGATGAGCAGCCCAATTTGTAACCACTACACTACCAGAGCCTGTTATATACATAAATCTTTATTACCTTTGAGATTTATTTTGGCTTTATGTGTAAGGTTGAATGAATTACTTACCAGTTAATTCCAAATCATCACTTAGATAGATAACCATTCTTTAAAAATACTTGTGAAGAAAAATTTTTCTCCTCAACTGTGTATATGTCTGAAATAAAGGTATATAGAGATTAGAAGATTGATATTTGGTGTGTGATTATGTGGATTAAGGAAGTTTTATGTGTCTCTTTGTTCATTTGCTAAAGTTGGGAAGTGGAACTGAAAATATACCAAAGTGGAATAAAGTAAAAGAAAACTAAACAAAAACTCTAAGATTAAAGTACTTTTATCTAGACCATAAGGAAGCCTAGCAAGAAAGGTTTTCATGCATGAGGAGTTAGTGTTCATATTACACGAACTACCACTCAGAAATATCAAACATAACTTCATTTTCTAACCTGACCTCATCTTGTTTTAGAGTCCTCATTCCTCTAATAATGGAAAACACTTGGTCTTTTCCATTTAAAATTTAGAGCTGTTTTGTTCCCCTTCCCACTTCTCTTTGTTTCCTCAGTGGGTGTAATTATGGAACAGATTAATAACATGGTGAAGAAGAAAGGGAACTTTGGTCTCATGCAGTCACTTGAAACCTCACAAGAGTCATTACTGAAATAAATGTCTGTGGCTAATAAATGTCTGTGACCAGTTCACTCACCATAGTCAGCTTCCAGTAGTTTTCCTTTGATGACTTATCCTTTATCTCAGCTCTCTATCCCCATACTTCTCTACATTGTGAATTTAATCTCTTCTTTGGTGAATTTCCTTGCATATTCCAATCCTCCGTTTTCTTGTATGTTCTCTGCAATGAGGCAACTGAGGAATTCTGGATTCTCCATAAGTCTCATTCAAGCTTATATAGAGGAGGCTGTAGATGCTATGTCAGGACCAAAGCCCAGGCACCACACTTTGACACTGTTGCTCTACTACTCAGGGAATGTGAGAAATTAAGGGTGACACTCATCACAGATCAAACAGTCATGCTCAAGGATGTGAGAAATAAGACTTCCACTCTGGTAGTTCTTCCTCAAATCGATCTAAGTCTCTCTACCAGAGCTCTACCTTAATCTCTTTGGAGAATGTGGGAAAGCAGAAATTGAAACTAATCTCATGCCCTTCATTCTGTCTATCTGTGTCCTCACTTCCCTTCCCAATCCAATGTAAGTTTTACCCTGATTTTTTGTGGAAAGATGGATGTGTATGGGGGAAAGTATGGTAGATTCTTTTATAGCAAACTTTCTCTCTCAATATTTAAGGAGCTCTGGTAGCATAGTGGCTACAAGTAGGGCTGCTAGCCTCAAGGTCAGCAGTTTGAAACTACCAGCCATTTCACTGGAGAAAGATAAGACTTTCTGCTCCCATAAAGATTTACAGCATCAGAAACCCTATGTAAGGTCGCTATGAGTAGGACCTGACTCCATGGCACGCCACCACCATCTCAATATTTATAAAGTTTCATGTTCTCTAGAAGCAGACCCCAAGATAGAAATTATTTAAATAACTTATTACAAATTTCCCTCATTAGAGGCAGAATAAAGGAAATGAGTGGTCAGGGTGGAAACATTAACAAAAACAGCCCCAACTGGAGAATAGCTTTAGTCAAATTCCATGGAAAAGTGCTGAAGCACAAATTACATCATAAACTTTGCCCCATGTAGGTACAAGAGAGCTGATTTTTGCATCATCATGACAGCCACTCATTGGCAAAGATTATATGCTCATGTAAGGAGCACAGCATCCAGCAAGGCTGTTCCCATTTTGCAGAGAGCAAAATCTCTAGAAAATAAGAAAGCTGTGGGTTATCATAAGCCAGTACTCACTGCAGCTGGGTGGTGTGTGTGCTGGCCAGAAAAGAGACACTAAGACAAAATCAAACCAAAATAATCCACTACATAAAGTATAATTCAAAACTGTGATGCTGAGAATGCCTGTATTTGCTATTAAAACTCTCCTCTTGCTCAACAAAGCCAAGTTTTGTCTAGCCCCTGATTCAATACTTTAAAAAGTTAAAATTTTTAAAGTCTACTTTAAAAAACTAAAGCTAAGCTCTCTTTTTGCTATATTGAGTTATACTGTCACCATGATACAATGGCTGAGAGAGCTCATGTACAACTAGAAATAAAAATGTTTTTCCTAGCTCAAAATACCCATGTGATGTTGGCTTGTCCAATATGCTTGGGTATTTGTAAAAAAAAAAAAAAAAAGTCTTCATGTGTTTCTTCTTCTGTAAAATCCCAATAATCCCAATGTAGTGTTCTATAGAAAATATTAAATTCTCAGAAACAAAGAGATGGTATACCAATCCACTCAAATAGAAGAGTGAGTGTTTTATTGTAAGAATTTCATGTGGTATAATAAAGGAGAAAAATGCTCATGGAAATCAAGGGACCGGCATTGTGGTATGCTTAAGGAGAAAAAGAATATCTGAAGGATTCTGTTTCCACAGAAGCTTCACAGCTATCTTCACCACTAATGCTACTCAGTTTCTTACTGTCTATTTGTTTCACTACTATTACTTTTCTGCTGTCTCTCTCACAGCTCTGTTTACTCATTACTTCATCTTTATATGCGGCACTTTGTTACCTTAATACTGCCTCAGGGTATCTCTATACATTGGATTATCTTCAACTACCATGCCAGTTGTCTCATTACTAGCATTTCCCTCCTCACTCTTATGAGAAGAAACTGACTGGATAGCCTTGATCAAGGTGTCCATTCCCAATCCAATTACCTAGTTTAATCAAGTATCTAAGGCTACCTGACTAGCTGGGGCCATATTCCACCTACATCAAATTATCCCTGAAATCCTAGTGTCTACAAACTGAAATATCCTTAAAATGTTCCTTGAGACCTCATATCTGTCTGTCCAGTTTTTTTTCTAGTCTAAGATTTCCAGAAAATCTAGCCAAAAGCTCTGTTAGAAGAAGACTTCATTCATGTTGCCAGAAAATTTCTGGACTAATCCACTTCTGTAACCAGAATCCATGGGCAAAGAGAGAGTGGCAGGAGGTTTCAAGGTTAATTCAAATAAGAGAATCCAAACTCAGAGGATATGGTATAGGTGACTATAGAGTATGGTCACAGAAGTCTCACTATAGGTTTGGGACCCAAGTCTTTACAACTTTATATAGGAGATAACAAACAACCAATTCTGAGACCAGCCTTATTCAAGGTAGCATAATCATTAGGAAAACAAAATCATCTGCTAGATGTGAGCACAAGAAGTTTGCAAATATCTAGTCTAGTGCTCCACCATTAATGAGATTCAGCTCTCTCCACGGTTCTCCTTATGATGGACTCAGTGGTCACTACTTACTGGCTGTCTCACACAATACCAATGGCAAGAAGAGGACCAGCAACTACAGATTACTAGTTCCCCTGAGGGAGGTTGCAATAGCTACTATGTGTGCAACAGATGATCTGTGTTCTCTGGTCATGATCCAAGAAGTTGATGTCTTCACAGTTGTACATACATGACAGCTTGGAATAAAAATATAAACTGTACCCTGAGGAGGTAAAGGAGAGGAGGGACATGTATGTAATGACTTTCCTCCCTCCTACAATTTTCCTAGCAATAACCTCACCTCAGATTCTTATTAACCATTCTCTAAACCCAGGTGAAGCTATAAGGCTGAGTCTACAATTGGTTGTCCTTTATTACCTAATAAAAGACATCAGACTCTTCTTCAACCCAATATTGTCTTAAGAAGTCCACCTTTGCCATTCCTTCTATATAACCACCCACTCTCATTCATTTCTCTTACTCTGAGGGAAACAGACCCACACTGTCTCTAAAGGAAAGCAGAAATTATTTCTCAGACTCTTTATACTCCCTCACTACCTTGTTGTGTAAATATATAAATGTTTTCAGTGGCACAGTACTGGTTGTATTTCAGGTGGCAGGACTTCATGCCATCATAGCATAATCCAAGATGGTATCTTCTACATTTATAGCATGATCTTGCAATCTCTGCCAGACACAGAAACAGATGTTTAGAGGATAAGTCTGAGAATGGCTCCCCTGGGATCTGGAAACTTCTCTACAGGACCTTGCTATTGTCTAGTGAATTTTAAGCTTTCCTGGGCCAGCGACTTTTTGAGTGATCTGGTGGAAGGTGGGCTGTATGTGCATAAATCAATTATTGCATAGCATTTCAGGAAGTTTCCCAAGTTTTTATAAAATTTATCCATGAACCTGAATAATGAATGCCTTATCTAGCCTGAATTTGCTGAGTCATGGGGGAAAGAGAGCAAAGAGGAGGAGTTTAGCCTCCTTACTCCCAGAAATGCACTGGGCTAGACAAGGAGAAGATAAAACTTATGGTATTCTAATGTAAAAATGAATTATAGCTCACTCTGAATGTGGAGAGGAGGTTTATATCTAAATATGCCACAAATTACCCATATAGTGAGGACTTTTAACCAGCCATGGTTGTACCTTTTTTTGAGTCTTGCAGTTTGCCTGTGGAGAGAAGAAAATTATTCCTTGTCATAATCTTAAATTCATCTACCACAGACTCAAGCACTAATTTTGGAAAATTTCCCTCCTGCAGCACCCAACTGTCTCTTAACCATACACTAAATGCCCCTCTGTCTTCAGGACTTACCCTCAGATGGGCAGAGAAGAGTAAAGATGACCAGTAGGAACAGAACAAGCATTCTGAGACCTTTGTCCTATGAAAGATGCTGGATATTCTCCTGTGATCTATCCTTGGGCTATTTATCTGAGTCATGTAATCATAAAATTTCAGGGACAGACCATATCTCAATGTCTCCAAGGCAAGACGATACCCTTGCACCACTCCCAAGAGGGTGCTGACTCTGATTTATTACAGATATTTACTCCAGTAACTGGAGTCTGACTACACCTGACATCTATTTTTAAATTTTCCTCACTGATAAGTCAAAATTTCTCTCCCTATAATCTCTTTCTGTTGTTGTATAGTCAAGGCTTGTGTCACAGAAAGAAAGTCAAATTTCTCTTCTACGGTTTACCCTTTCAAATATTTCATGACAAGAGGTAGACAACTCAGTTCCTTTTAGCTTTCTTAAACAACCTATTCACTCTCCTCTGAATGACTTCAGATTTGTATGTGCCTCCCTTAGAAGTCCGAAGAAACAGACGTAGTCTGTTCTGATATATACAAGGTTGTTATGTGTCAAAGCTGACTAAAAACTAACAAAAACAACAACATACAAGGAACATTCAAATTGGTCTATCTGACCACGAGAACAGAGATGGTTGCACAGGACTTTGAAGACTAGCAAAGTGTTAGCTAGAAGAATGAAGTGGCACAGTACTGGTTGTATTTCAGGTGGCAGAATACCCAAAGAGACAGAAAACGCCTCCACACAAAGGTGCCAAACAACTCAACAGAGTGTCAGGAGGTTACCATTGTTTTTTATTGTATAGGCATAGGTGAACAAGATCAGGCATAGATTTATGCCTCTTGTTAGAGGTGATGGCATATGGGTAAAGAGGATTCAAAATGATGCTTGTTTCAAATGTGTCTTGTCAAAAGTAAGTAGTATTAAGTTTCTTGTTGACTGTTGAGCAGTTGTAAAACATCAGTGAAAAAAACGGACATTTTCTCAAGTCTTGGGAAAGATAGTAATGTGTCCATTGTTCTGTACCAATGCAGACATCTAGAAAAGATATTTCCCTTTATTTAAATTTAATTTTGTCACACACGTGGGCTCATGTCTGACTTGTGCTGCTTGCTAACTACATGACTTTGGATGAATTAATGTGCTAAGAATAATTTTGGACGTTTTGTAGGGTTGTTATTGAGATTATATTAGGTAACGTTTTAGAAAGAAAGAACCTCATTTTATTAATGCCCTAGAAAATGTCAAGTACTAACTCCTATGCAATGTTGGCAGTTTAAGGATCAGCCTTGACCCTCTAGCTAGGGTAGGTGTCAAAAACTTCATCCAGTTGCAGAGTATACCCTTTGGTTGGTTGATGATGCATGGATGGGATTGTAACCATGGCAATGAAACAATATATGATAGGATGAATGTAAAGATAATGTTCTCCCATGTTAACTATCACATAATTCACAATAAAACATTAGAAAAACAACAACAACAATTAGATATCATCTCACATCAGCAATAATAGCAAAGTTCAAAACAGTAGAGAACAATAAATGCTGGTGAGGATGTGGAGAGACTGGGACCCTCCTACATTGCTAGTAGGATTTCAAAATAGTCCAACCACTCTAGAAAACAGTATGGTGTGTCCTCAGAAAGCTGGAAATAGAAATGCCATATGACCCAGAAATTCCTCTACTTGGTATATATCTACAAGAAATACAAGCCATAACATGAGTAGATATATGCTGTGCATAAGTTTGCTATGGATCGGTACCAACTCAATAGCACTTAACAACAACAACAACATGTTCATAGCAGCTCTATTCACAATAGCAAAAAGATGCCCATCAATGGAAGAATAGATGAACAAACTTTGGCACAACCACACAATGGAATATTATGCTACCTGAAGAATAACAAGGAAGCTGTAAGCCACCACATATCATGGATGAACCTTCAGGACATTACGCTGAGTGAAATTAGTCACAAAAGGAGAAATACTGCATAAGACCATTATTGTAAAAGCTTAAGAAAAAATACCCACACTAAAAGGGAAAAAAATATATTTGCTGGTTACTAGGGGTGATCTCTGGCTGCATAGTGGTTACAAATTGGGCTGTGAACCCCAAGGTCAGCAGTTCGAAACTACCAGCTGCTCCACGGATGAAAGATGAGGCTTTCTGCTCCCGTAAAGATTTACAGCCTCAGAAACCCTGTTCAGGGTCGCTATGGGTCGGAACTGACTCGACGGCACTTAACAACAACAACAGGGGTGCGGGGGGTGAGGGTAGGGAGAGGAAAGTGGAGCACAGGGTAGGGAATATACACAGGATAGTTCAGGTGTTGTGGGGGGAGTACACAAGAAGGGGGAGAGGAATGGAAGAACAAGGTAGATAAGAGAACATTTAGGCAGGTTTGCATGGGCTAAATGGTACAGAGGTAAATAGTGATGTATCTCAACCTTGGAACAACAGGACTCTGTGATACAGGGATTGAGGCATAGTCTGAACGGGCAAAAGAAGGGAAATAATGTTAATATGCTTGACTGTCTTATGAATCTTGGTTTCCCTTGCCTACTATTGTAAATAGACACTTAAGGGGAAGAGAAAAGAATAGCCAAAAACATGACTATAGAAAGCTTGTAAGCCTGTCTTTAACCTATAACTGATTGGAATACCTAAAAGGGGTGCTGTAACTTGCCCAGTGAAAGAGGCTTCCTTAGGTGGAATCCTGATCCCCATCCAGAATCTTCTGAGGTGGGAAATTTTCACTTGAAAAGACAAGCAGACCAACCTGGAGCAACTAGAGGAGCAGAAGATACTTGAAATAAAGACCAGCAGGAAAAATAAAAAGCAAAAACAGCAGTCTGATTGACTACCACAAGAACAAGCAAGTTGTTCACCGGGCAGCCATCAAGGCAAGTAATCAAGTCCCCTCAGGGCAAACCCCCTTCCAAGACTGAAACTCAAAAGGACTACAAAAGCAGGCATATAATCTTGCTGGCAACCACGTTGGTCTACCGATGAGGAGAAGTGGGGGGAAAGCAGCAATGAAGATGTGGACTGAGTCCAACCATGTTACATAGACTTGCATAGACCTGGAATATGGTAAGACCTGTTGTGCCAGAGGTATGGTGAGACCTGGGGACTCCTGAGCCTATAGATAAGGACATAGCCACAGAAGGCTAGAGTGGAGATTGAAGCATCCAGTTGGTATGAAGTGACGTCAAGAACGCCCAAACTTGCAGATACTACACATTTGACCTAGCTTCAATGGCTGGATGATCAGAACTTGACTAGAGGAAGAAAGAAGAGAAAAAAATGTGTAATCCACTACAATTTGATGAACATGACCTATATGGATGTAGTAGCTTAAAAGAGGGAAAGAATCTTCACAGCAAGGTTCATTCCCACCACCTCTGTACACAGGGTTGATAGGGATGGGTAACTTAGACACTGGCTACCTAAAAGGGAGGGGGTGATACAAAGGCACAAAGTGACTGGCTTACAAGTTTTCAAGAGGGAGCTTAGTTTCAGAGGATGTGGGGGAAGGTAGAATCTCCACTGAGTGGTTTTCAACCTGTCTAGACAGGGCTGGTGAAAGGAGATGGGGATAAGACTCTTGTGGTTCAATAGTGAGTAATTGTTATCAGGACTGATTGCGATTTCTGCAAATGTAAAGGTAGATGTTTTGTAGCAAAAGGAAGAGAGTGGTTGATCTTGCAGTCCAGGAGCGTGGACCCTGGAACCATGAAGAGAGAAGAGCAGAAGCAGAGTGTGGGACCCTATTCAGAGAAGCAGCCATGACAGAGATGGAAGCAGAGACGATGATGTGGAGAGATGGAATGGATAGAGACTCTAGACTCATGGAGAGAGAGGGACTGTGTGCTGGCATCCAGGGTGCAGGCTTGCAGGGTATTCCCTTTCGTTGAAAACAGAGGGAATAGAAGCAAATGCGGTTGAATGATGATGCATGGAAGAATTGTAATCATTGTAATGAAACGAAACACAATAGGATGAATGTAAAGCTGATGTTCTCCCATGTAAACTAATACTCAATTCACAATAAAAATTTAATCAAAAAAAAAACAAAAAAAAAACACAAAAACTTCAGCCTGAAGAAACTACATATCGAGAAGGTCAAGAGAAGCAGTGGGATAGTAGCCCCAGCTATAGATTTGTTATGCAAGGAATAAAACTCTGGCAGTAGCAATGTTATCAGGCATGTCCTGTGAAGTGTTAACTTTCACAGATCTTAGATTTTATGTGTGTGTTGGAGTGAGTAGGAAGATCAAGAGTCACTTCTGAAAGAATGGCCTTTGAAGTCAAGGGACCAAGTTCAGAACACACAGCCTAGTGTTCCTTGGATGGGTGAGCAGCTAGGGCATTAGTTTAGTGCTTGTTCACTGTTCACTGAGATTGAATGAGATTTGGGCTCACTCTCACAGATTCAGATATAGTCTATATTCTGATGACTTCCAATTTTATACCACTATCTCAGATTTCTATTCTGAGTTCTAGACCCATATCTATAAATACCCATTCAATTTAGAAAATTCATAGATACTATATCTTGTAATATCTCAAAATGAAATTATAATATTCCTGATTTACCAACGATCCTATTTCAGTATTTAACTTAATAAATTTGGGACCCACACTTTATAGTGTCCATTCTACTAACATGGGTGTTTTGTTTTGTTTTTGATTTCCCATCTTCCCTGCCACCTAATTAATCCAATATGTTATCATCTCATCTGGACCAAATCAAACCCTTATTTTTTGACCTTCCTTCTTCTACTATTTCTTTTTATGGTAAACTCTCCATAAAGTAGTCAGATACCACTTCCATAATGTAAGTTGGAGATATCACACCCCTTCTAAAACCCTTGCAATGGCTTTCCAGCATACTTAGAAGAAAATTTTGCCATGGTCTACAAGGTCTTTCCCAATGCAATATATCATTTGATTTCTTGGCTGCTGTTTCTATGAATGTTGACTGTGGATCCAAACGAAATGAAGTCTTTGACCACTTCAACCTTTTCTCCATTTATCATGAAGTTATTTCCTGGCCCAGTTTTGAGAATTTTTGTTTTCTTTATATTGAGGTGAAATCCATACTGAAGGCTGTGGTCTTTGATCTTCATCAGTAAATATTTTAAGTCCTCTTAGCTTTCAGCAAGTAAGGTTCGTATCCTCTGAATATCGCAGGTTGTTAAGGAGTCTTCCTCCAATCCTGATGCCACGTTATTCTTCATCTACTTCAATTTCTTTGATTATTTGCTGATTGAATAAGAATGGTGAAAGAATACAACTCTGGCACACATCTTTCCTGATTTTAAAACATCCAGTACCCCTTGTTCTGTTCAAATGACTGTTTTGTTCAAATGAGCACAATTAAATAATCTGGAATACACATTCTTCACAATGGTATCCATAACTTGTCATGATCCACACAGTTGAAAGACTTGAATAGTCAATAAAGCACAAGTAAACATCTTTCTGATTTCTCTGCCTTTCAGCCAAGATCCATCTAACGTCAGGATTAATATCACTAGTTCCATGTCGTCTTCTGAATCTGGCTTGAATTTCTAGCATTTATCTGCCAATATACTGTTGCAGCCATTTTTTAATTATCTTCAGCGAAATTTTACTTGTATATGATGTTAATAATATTGTTCAATGATTTCCACATTCCTTTGAGTCACCTCTCTTTGAAATGGGTACAAATATAAGTCTCTTCCAGTCAGTTGGCCAGGTATCTGTCTTCCAATTTTTTTGGCATAGGTGAGTAATAGACTTCAGTGCTGCATCAGTTGTTGAAAGATTTCTATCTGTAGTCAGTCCATCAATTCCTGGAGACTTATTTTTCACCAGTGTTTTCAGTGCAGCACGTACTTATTCCTTCAGTACAAAAATAAATCAATCACAAAAGAATAAATATTGTATTACCTCACTTATATAAAAAGACAAGACAAATGTATGGAGACCAAAGATTCTTTGATATCTATACATTCATAATGGAAAAATCACATTGCTTAAGATTTGGGTTACACAGCTGATTATTATAAGTTGTGTACATGTTAAAAGTTGAATTGACAAAAATGATGTGATAGATATGTTTATGACAATTGTCTAAAAATTAGTAGCTATGAGTCTTGGTGTGGTGCTATAGGATAAACACTGGGCTACAAGGTTGCTCCTCAGAAACTATACAAAGGGTCTCTATGAGTAAGAACCAACTCAACAGCCAGAACTTAACAACAACTTGAGGCAACTTAGGGTCCTGGCATGGCACTTTAGAATAAGCACAGGACTGCTAACCACAAGTTCAATGGTTCAAGCCTACCAGCCCCTTGTCAGAAATCCTATACAAGGTCCTATGGTTCAGAACTGACTTGATGGCACTTAACAACAACAACAACTGAGTCTGCTTATGTACAACCAAACACCTTATGAGATTTGGTTCCTTAGTCTGGAGGTTTAGTTATGGTTTCATGTACTATCCCAGTTAATTATTTAGTGCTTCTGTTCAATCTCCTACTTTGTTGACGTAGTACCTAGAATCTTAAAAGCTTGTAAGCAGCCATCCAAGAAACAACAGTTGATATACATTCAACTGGAAAAACAGAGGAAGAAAGTCAGGAATAGGAGGAGGCTATGGAATTTATTGCTAACTGCTTCCATAAACAACTGCCTCCTTTACCATGAGACCAGAAGAAGAAGACATTGCCTGGCTACAACTACTGAACATTTTTATCAAAGTGTCTATAGAAGAATCCTGATCAAAAGAGGAAAAAATCTTAAATTCTCATGAACTCTATACTTTCTGAAGTTAAAGAGGATAAATGAACCCTTAAAATTATTGTCCTAAAATAATGTTTAAATGTTAAACCAGAAACATCCCATAAAGTTTTCTTAAAACTGAACAATGTTGTTGTTGTTATTTAGTGACATTGTGTCAGTTCCAACCCATAGTGACCCTATATAGGGTTTCCAAGAAGCATCTGGTGGACTTGAACCACCAACCTCTTGTGGTTCAAAGTGACTTTGCAATCCAGTGCATTAACTCACAGCACCACACCAGGACTATATATATATATATACATATATACACACACAGAGAGAAAGAGAAAGGTGAGAAAGGTGAGCCCAGAAGCACAGTAACTGAACACTTCAAGCAGCGCTGCCAAGAATCTTTTCTTGGGAGTCTTCGATCCTGTGTCTCCTACACTCATTGTCACCTTCACTTTTGAGATCCTCTTGCTTTATTCTGGGTGCGCACATTGGGCATGGAAGGCAGGAAGCAATTTCCTTAAAGTGTCCCTTCTGTTTCTGTTAAGGTTAACCTCTGTATCTGAAATGGGAGTATAGGTCTCAATCCCAAAGAAAAGTGCTGTAAGGTATAATTCTAACTGGTTTCTTTGTGGGTTCCCTCCTACAACATCAAAGGAAATGGTGTTTTGCTTTAATACAACTTGGCCAATGTACAATCTAGATGATGGGAAAAATAACCTTTGAATGGATACTTAAATTATTATACCATCTTACAGCTTAAATTATTCAACCACTGTGTCAGATTCTCTATTTGTTTGTAAAATTACTGTTTTTCCCCTGTATTTATGTTTAAGAAACTGAAAACAATCTGGAATTCTAAAAGTATGTAAGTTATATTGTGTATATGTACTATAATACATTTAACCACTAATTAAAAGTCATGCAGAGGAAAAATGAATACAGATGAGTATTAGGTGAAAACAGAGTTCTAAGCAGGCCTATACATGAATATACAAAGAGATGAATGGTTACTTTTTTGTGAAATATAGCTTTTGATTACAACATTGTCTTATTACAACTCTTGGTACACCAGCAGCTGCCATTAGGGAAAATTATAGCTTGACCTAGTAAACCTGCCCGG
>NW_006408805.1:795150-798017 GCF_000296735.1 Chrysochloris asiatica
AACTTAAAAATTAGCCTGCTATATTTGGTCAAAAACATTTAATTAACGCAACCCTAATGT
This sequence comes from Chrysochloris asiatica, assembly GCF_000296735.1. NCBI lineage: Eukaryota > Metazoa > Chordata > Mammalia > Afrosoricida > Chrysochloridae > Chrysochloris > Chrysochloris asiatica. Next base: position 795,211 of record NW_006408805.1, read on the forward strand.
GATGGCAGGAAATGTGATTGCCTTAGCAAACTAAATAATTTTACAGGCGTTTCCCACCCCTGCTGCACAGGGTTTCTAAGACTGAATTTTTATGGGATCAAAAAGCCCCGACTTTCTCCCACAGAGTGACTGGTAGAATCGAACTGACAGTTTCAAACTGTAGCCCAGTTTGTAATCCACTCTGCTACCAGGGTTCCTTGGACTTTCTTATGGGTATATGTATGCTATCATTTCACTGATAGTGATGTACTTCAAGTTAGATGCTGAAATGTTCTTCTTGAACATTTCTTTTCCATTCCTGGCATAGATAAAATGACTGTCCAATTCAAAATGACCTGTAACATGCCTTTTCACTCACTAATGCCTAGGATATTGATCTTCAATTGTTCCATTTCATTTTTGACAACTTCCAATTTTCCTAGATTCATATTTAGTATGTTTCATATTCTAATTATTATTGGATGTTTGCAGTTGTTTCTTTCACAACTCCAGTCTTTCTCCTTTTATCATGATGTTATATATGGGTCTTTGACAACTTCAATCTTTTCTCTATTGATAAGAATGTTGTTTATTGGTCCAGTGGATTTTTGTTTTCTTTACATTGAGATGCAATTCATACTGAAGTATTTTAAGTCCTCTTCACTTTCAGCAAGCAAGGTTGTATCATATGCATATCACAGGTTGTTAATGAGTCTTCTTCCAATTCTGATGCCACGTATTTTTTTTAATATAAACCAGCTTCTCAGATTATTTGCTCAGCATATAGGTTGAACAAGTATGGTGAAAGAATACAACCCTGTCACACATCTTTCCTAATTTTAAACCATTCAGTGTTCTCATGTTCTGTTCGAACAACTGCCTCTTCGTCTATGTAAAGATTCTTCATGAGAACAATTAAGTGTTCCGGATACTAATACTTCACAATGTATGAGAATACTCATACTTCGCAAAGTTTGTCATGATGCACACAATTGAAAGCTTTTGTGTAGTCAATAAAGCAGAGGTAAACATCTTTCTGGTATTCTCTGCTTTCAGCCAAGATCCATCAGATATCAGCAATATCCCTCGTTCCACATCTTCTTCTGAATCTGGCTTGAACCTCTGGAAGTTCTCTGTCAATGTATGCTTGCAGCCGTTTCTGTATTACCTTGAGTAAGATTTTACTCACATGGGATATCAAAAATATTGTTCAATGGTTTCTGCATTCTGTTGATTCATCTCTCTTTAGAATGGGCACCACAGTAAGACAAACTGACAGAGGAGTAGTGGAAGAACAGAATTTTTCAATTTCATCTTCACTGGCTTTAGCAGTTGAGTCATAAATTTGATTAATGGAGGTATTTGCTGGTCTTCCTTGTAGGATTATGGATATTATCTTATTACAGACAGCATTGTTCTTCAAGACAGATCTTGAAATGTTCTTTTGATGATGAATGTGATGCCATTCTTCTTTAATTTTTCATTCCCAGCCTAGAAAACCATGTGATTTTCAGATTCAAAATGGCTAATACCAATCCATTTCAGCTTATTAAAACTTAGGTTATCATGGCTTATGAATTCCATTTCATTTTGACAACTTGCAATTATTCTAGAGTCATACTTCATACAGTCCATGTTCTGATTATTAATGGATGTGTATAGCTGCTTCTCCTTGTTTTGAATTGTGCCCCATCAACAAATGAAGGTCCTGAAAGATTTATTCCACTTGTGGCATCACAGCCAACTCTTCTTTGAGGAGGCAGCTCTTCCCCAGTCATATTATAAATGCCTTCCAACCTGAAGGACTCATCTTTTGACACTATATCTGAAAATATTATTATGCTATTCATCATGTTTGAATATTTGATATTAAAACACTGGTTCTATCTGACAGTGTTTTGCTATTATTCATAAGGTTTCCAGTAGCTAATTGTTTGGAATTAGCCTGCCTCTCCTTCTTCCAAGTCTCTTTTAGTTGGGAAACTCAGCTGAAACCTGTCACCATGCATAATCTGCCAGCATTCAAAATACTGGTGGCATAGCTTTCAGCACATTGTTGTTGGTGGTGGTAGGTGCCATCAAGTCGGTACTGACTCATAGTGACCCTATGCACAACAGAATGAAACACTGCCCAGTCCTAGGTTATTAATGAGTCTTCCTCCAATCCTGATGTCATGTTCAGCTTCTGTGAATATTTTCAGAATACAGATTGAATAAGTATAGTGAAAGAATGCAGTCCTAGCACCCATCTTTTCTGACTTTAAACCATTTAGTATCTGCTTGTTCTGTTCAAACTACTTCTTGGTCTGTGTGAAAGTTCCTCGTGAGCACAATTAAGTGTTCTGGAATACCCATTGTTCCCAATATTATCCATAGCTTTTCATGATCCACACATAGTACACAATATGTAGTAGGCATTGAAGAAATGTTAGTTTCCTTCTTCTTTTTCCTCCAACAATTTTGGGTTGGAGAGAATAAAATATCAAATCTAGGTGATAACTCTGCATCTTGCATGCAATCATTCTTTCACCAGATTTTAAAAAACTTTTTATTGTGATTTCGATAAAAGTTCTTCCACCAGGTTTTAAAAAACAGATGATTATCTCTCAGTGTCCCAATGCACACTCTGAAAAACCACTTGTTGTTTTTCCGCCCTGGTCCCAGAAGGGTGATGTGGCTGGGCCTTCACCGTCCTCTCTATGTCTGCCATTTTCAATTTTCAGAGTCTGTTGACTGTAATCTTGCTGCTTATATCCGATCCTTGACACCCAACATCCTGGACAGAAATAAAACTGGATTGTTTTGTATATTTTGGAAGTGTGCCAGAA
>NW_006408805.1:798638-807048 GCF_000296735.1 Chrysochloris asiatica
CTGTAGTTTATTATAGACTTTTTAGCTATTTAAAGTAAGACTATGCATTTCTTAAGAAGGGAGATAAATGAGATGTGTCTTCAGAGTATTATTAGGAAAATGTTCACATTTAACATAACTTTAGTTGACTGTATAGTAGCCTCTGAAACCTCTGGTCAAGTATAGATAAATGTCTTGATTACACAGATTTGACCAGCTAATTACCTGTCTCTAAATAAGAATCTCCATTCTTAGAATAAAAAGAACAAAACAGAACAATCATAGATAATGGTCCTATGTGTTTTTCATTCTTTTTAGTTTCAAGTCTTTGAAAATCAAAAAACTGTTCTGAATTCAAACTGTATTTTTGTTTTGTTTTTTAAATACAGCACTTTAAATCCAAAAACAAACAAACAAACAAACAAAAAAAAAACACTTGTTGCTCCTGGGAACCTAAGAACAAAGCATCTGATCCTTGACTTCATTCCTTCAAAACAAAGGAGAGTGTCTGGGAACATAAATTAAGAGCACTCCGATAATCTATGGTAATCTCAATCACCTCCCTGAAGCCAGGATAGACCAAAAGCATCAAAACATAATGTCCTGTTTCTCTGCAAAGAAGAGAATCTCTGCTAAATGGAGGACCTTCTTAGTGTGGGTTTACATTAACCTGAGTGAGTATACTTGCTCCAATGACTCAGTGAGATCATGACAGTGGGATTATATGGGATTTGTATCTTTGTTCATTCACTTATTTCTTTAACTATCATATTTCATCACATCATCGTGTGCCAAGCAGAATGCTAGATTCCAGAAAATAAGAGAACATGATCCCCATCCTCATAATTTATGTCATGGAACAATTGAATATTAAAGTTGAAAACAGGCCATAAAAATCACGGAAATCTTATGCCATAGATGAATGGCTTATTAAAAATGCTATTAGTTAGGGATCAATCATTACAGACTCCCAGGAAAATGCACTTTCCATTATAGGTGCTGCCTGCATTAATAGTTCTTAATACCCAACCCTCCAACTCCATTCTAAAAGAAAAAAGAAATTGATTTCTGGAGGAAATTTGATGGATGAGATACTCTGAAAGGATAAGGAGTTCATCAAAAGATCTTAGTATTTGGAAGGAGTTTCAAATTTCCACAGCACTTAATAACAACAACTAAAAATAGTGGAGTAAACAGAAGACTCAAAATGGAAGATGTACTTTCAGAAATCCAAGGGAAATCTTGAGGGAAGTGTGTAAGCACACTGCAGTTTAATCTAGAATGTCTGTTTCCTGTGCTATTATTCTAAAATCACTATCTTTAAAAAGACGGAGAAGAATAAAAACAAGTGGCAAATGAAAGTGCTCTATCAGTCTTGCTCCAAAGAGATTTACATTTTTAGTAAGTTTGGGAATGTTCTGAAAGATGTCATCCATTTTCTAACATCATCTCTTGAAATGCAGTAGAATAGAAAATTCAATTTAAAAATTTGACAACTTTGCACCCCATTCTAGTATTGATTATTTTCAAAGACACAAATTTCCTTTGCCTGGGACTTCTGTCTCTCTTCTTGGACAAAGATGGGTTCCACAGTGTGGTTGTTACATAGCTTATGGTATTTTCACTTAATTCAAAAAAGGGTATTACATAGTTTATTGTATTTTAATTAAGACTTCATTTCATCCAGCCTTTGTTTCATATCTACAAATGTCAGTCTCAATAAGTTTCAAGAAATATATTTCTCCTACAACTAAAGAACGTGACATTACACCAATTAATTGTGGGAAGATGTTCACTTAGAGTCTACAGTCAAAGTTTCATCAACTGACTGAATAAATTTAGAAGGCTTAAAAGGCCAAGATTGGTTATCGTTTTCCAGTGTTTTATCCATGGTACATGTGAACTGAGTTTACTTTCATAGAGACACACACCTAAATTGTGAACAAACTATCCAGATTTATACATTTCCTAAAGAAAAAAAATGTGGGATAATTCTAGGAGGTAGATATTCCCAGCCTCACAAAATAAATGATACCAGCCTTTGAAGGACAGGTTTCTGGTAAGGTAAAAAAGAATCATGAACTAAAAATCAGAAGTTCTTATCTTGATCAGAGCCTTCTTAACCTGTCCATCTCTTTCACTCCCCTTTTTCTCACCTATAAAGTTAACAGCTAGGTGAATTTATCTGACTTTTTCATTGCTTTGCTCTCATATATGTGGAATTGCGTCTGGTTTATAAAAGTACTCAATAAATATTTGTTGAATGTATGAACAAATCTGAGTCATTGAATCACGTTGGCTAAAGTGTTGTCTATAAAATTAGAAAGTCACTAGATACATGACCTTGGTAAGAAAATACTGGGCCTCCCTCACAAAGCCTGTTTCCTCCTCTGTGAAATTAGGATAAGAATATTAGCATCATAACTATGAGAATAATGCTTAGTATGATAAAGATTATTTGTGACAAAACAAAGTCAGCTCAATGAAATCCCCAATATTTATTATTATTACTCTCTGCTGTGGGGAGGGGAGGGAAAAAAAAAAAGTGAATTCCAAAAGGGAACTTTGTGATTTGTTTTCCTTAGGCATGAATCATCACTGGCCTATGGTGAAGGAGCAAGTTTTTTTTCTCTGTAGCCTAAAGACTTTTGATCATAGTCCTTGGCTTCTTTTTTTCTGTGCAGGATGGATAAACCACTCTTGTTGGCCTTCTCCTTCTTCTGCATCATTATGGGTAAGAGTGGCAGATCTGAGGAGTGGGATCTACAGAGATCTAGGGAGACCCAGGAAAGGTCACATGACCAGTAGGTGTTCATTTATGGATGACCATATTTATGAAGGAGAGGAAACCATATTTATGAAGGAGAGGAAACCAGACTTCAGAATGCTTTCTCTGCCTTTCCTGCTGATGTTTCTGTCCTTTTCAACATTCTAGAATCCCAGGTCAGATGCTCCAGACCCTATAACTATAGCCTCACCCTGCTTTCCTCCTTCTGTCCCTACCATTCTCCATAATCAAAACCCTCACAAGATTTTTTCATTCATACATCTCTCTCTCATTCCCTAAGGGAGTTCATTTGTCTATAATAAAATATTTTGCAGTTTGTTTTATTGTCAAATAGTGGCTTCTGATACCCTTTCCAAGAACTTTATATATGGACAAGTGATTCTTGGAGAGAAAATTTTAGATGTTCTGAAATCAGACAGATTAAAAAAAAAAAAAAAAAGTTCAGTCACTGACAATTTCTCTGTATATTTGGTTGCTCACCTAAGACATCAGGAACACAATGATTTTACTTGCAAGGTTTTGTGAAGGCTTAAATCAGATAAAATGTGAGAGAAGATAGCCCGAATGATAAGTATAATAAATGCTTTTCTCACTTAGATACCAGTGGGAGAGAGTTTTAAAATAAAGACTGAATTTTTATTATCTCACGTCACATTACTTTTATTAGTAGTCAATAACTGTGCTGTAATTGATGAGACCTTTACTTGGGTTTAAGGACCTCTGGTGGCACTTTGTGTTAGGTGCTGGACTGTTAACCACAAGATAAGTGGTTCAAAACTACCAGCCATTCCATAGGAGAAAGATGAAGCTGTCTACCTCCATAAATATTCAGTCTCAGAAACTATAAAGTATCAGTATCGGTCAGAACCAGCTCAATGACAGTGGATTGGTTTAGGTTTTATTTAGGTTTAAGGTCCCTGGGTGTGCTCACTGTTGGTTAACATTTTTAGCTGCTAACAAATAGGCTGAAGTTTTGAGTTCACCCAGAGGAACCTCAAAAGAAAACTCTTGGGACCTGATTCCAAAGAAATAGCTATTAGAGCCCAGCTGTACTCTGACACACAAGGGGGCACCATGGATCAGCATCAACAAGATGACTTCTGAGGGTACTGGTAGTGATTTCTGATATTTGGCATTGTTTTGTATTGTATGTTGCTGCTTACATATTGTTAAATAATTTGTTTTGTTATTTCGAACTTGAAATTAAACATAAGTAGCCAAAAAACAAAACCAGTTTGCTATCAAGTCAGTTCCAACTCATAGTGTCTCCTTGTGTGTCATGTGCTCCATAGGGTTGTCTGGCTGATTTTTTGGAAGTAGACCACCAACTGTTTCTTCTGAGGCAACTCTAGGTGTTTCCAAACCTCTAGCTTTTAGCAGCCTAATGCATTTTCACCATCCTTGGATCCATAGTAACTAGCTAGGCAAAATATCTTAAAGCCCTCATTCTTGTTATTGCATTAGTGTCTTTCACATGAAAGCTCTGTCAGGTTGGTCACACCAGCATTAACAGTATCATTTTCTCCTTTATAGACCACAGCTCTCCTCTGTGAACATGGGGTCACCATGAGCCTTAATTTATTCAATGTCAGTGGGTTTGGTTTCTTTAGGATTTTGTTGTTTTTTGTTTTGTTTTGTTTTAACCCTTTCTTGAGGTCTTCTTTTTTTTATTGTGATGAGAAGGGATTGGGAGTCCAGAAAGACCCTTCTGAGGACTGGGGCTGTTGTAGGGGTGTTAAATAGAGTAAAGATACAAAAGCAAGTCACAGATATATTACATAAAGATCTATAGGAAAGGATCTTAGAGGGTTTACAGCACTTCACTGTATTGATGAAGACATGGGGTTTAGAGAGAAACAAGATATTCCCATGACCACTCAGGAAGTAGTAGAAAAAGACAGGAGGAAAGCTGGTGCCCCTGGGTTCTAGTCTCTGAAATATTTCTCCTATCTAGGACAAACCAAAATCCATGACTATTGAGTTAATCCTGACTCCGAGTGACCCTAGGAGCTCTGGTAACATAGTGGGTGTGAGTTGGACTGCTAACCTCAAGGTCAGCAGTTCGAAACTGCCAGTTGTTCTGAGGAAGGAAGATGAGGCTTTCTGCTCAGAAAGATTTACAGCCTCGGAAACCCTATGCAGGGTTGCTTGCTATAAGTCGGAACAGATTCAACGGCATACCACAAAACCGAACAGTGTGACCCCCAAAGGGCAAAGTAGAACTGCCCCATAGACGAGCACCATTTTGAAGCCAGAGAAATTAAATGGCATGAAGGTTAAAATTACCCTAGTTAAAAAGGCTGGCGTTGGAACTAGACTCCTTTTATTTTCATAACAGCATTTTCTTTCCATTATTCTAGAATGGAAAGTTAGTGAGAGCTCAAACAAACTGTGTACTGCCCGAATATCCTACCACCAGCTCTTCAGTCACCCACAATCCACCACCAGGGTCAGGGTTTTTCCAGCTATTTCCCTAGTGTTTGCCTCTCCCCTGGGCTCACACAAGTTCTGTGTTTTTCAGCAGCTGCATCACTAAAGTGTTTAATATGCCACCTTCGCACACAAACAGACCGCTGTAGAAGAGGTTTCGGTATCTGTTCTGCTCAGGAGAACGAGATGTGCATGACTTTAAAAATCTACATGGGTAAGTTGGGAGGTCTGGGAAGGTGCTGTGAGATTCTTAGAAATATTTTAAAAGGAAAGATCAGAAATTTTACATCTCATACTGAGGACATCTCTGGAGAGGAACCAAAGTGCAGGATGTTCCTATGCAGCTAGTACCGGTCCCTGTGTATGCAGATAGAAGAAGATTCAAGAAACTGGGACAAAAGGAAGAAAGGGAGTGTTCCATATTCCAAAGGAAACTGACCAAGCAGATTTTGATTCTAAAGACACTAAAGCATTAGTTGTTGGTTTTTTTGTTGTTGTTGTTGTTTTTTTAAGCAGCAAAGATAATGAAGCATTTGTACAGAGTTGAAAGTTACTAGGAAATTCAGACAAATAACCCCTGTATCTCACCAGTGATTTCTGTATTTCCCTGTCTGGTACTCCAGGCAAAATACAATCTGGGACATTACTTTTGTACTCATCCTGTTGCCTGATTCAATCTGAATTGCTGTCAGATTTGCTAACTGCCTTATTTTTCTCTGTTTCTTCCCTATCACAGATGAAAAACTTCAGATATCATATATGGAGTGTCAGAAATTCTGCAGACCCTTACAATTTAGTCGCAATGGTCGCACTTATGTACATAATTGCTGTGACAAGGACTATTGTAACAACAAAATTTAGGATATTTCCCTCCTGAGGTCTCACTTTGCTGTTGTTGTTGTTAATTAAGTGCCATTGAGTCGATTCCAACCCATAGCGACCCTGTATAGGGTTTCCGAGGAGCAGCTGGTGAGCTTGAATCACCGTCTTTGCAGTTCAAACGGCTTTGCAGTCTGGCTCATTAAACCCACAGTGCCACACCAGGACTACAGGACTTCACTTTATTGTTGCTGTTGTTGTTAGGTGCCATCGAGTCGGTACCAACTCATAGCGACCTGATGTACAGCAGAACGAAACACTGCCCAATCCTGGGCCAACCTCACTACTGTTGCCACACTTGAGTCCATCCATGCTGCCACTCTGACGCCACTTTGTTATTAAGTGTCATCAAGTTGATTCTGACCCTTAGTGACCTTGTATAGGGTTTCCAAGGAGCAGCTGGTGAGCTTGAACCACCGACCTTGCAGTTCAAACGACTTTGCAGTCTGATGCATTAGCCCACAGCCAGAGGCCAAAATTTCAGCAGTTCCAACCCGCCAGTCACTCTGTGATAGAAAAGACCTGCTAATCTGCTCCTGTAAAGATTACATATTAGAATACTCTTTGGGAAAGTCCTACTCTTTCACACGGGGTCACTGTGAGTGAGAATGGGCTTGACAACACCAAACAACATTTTTCAAACAAACTAACCAAGAATTATTTCTTTGATGGAATTCATTCAAATGTTATTAGCAAATTTTACTTCAAAATTTATAATCAGTGCTATTATTATATCAAGGTATTAAAAAACAGGTCTGAAAGTTTTAAAAGGATAATCTGGTCCAGCCCTTTTTAAATATCTGAAGGCACATGTTTTCCTACTTTTAATGGTGTCAAGATTGATCGCATAGGCTTGTTTGTTTTCATTTTAATATATACAATTTAAAGTTTCTCTTTAAACTTGTATCTAATAACTCTAGCCTCCACTGATTATTATAACTTAGACCTAGTATTTCATTGGAGTCCTGGCGTGGTGCTGTATGGGAAGCACGGTAGTTTAAGTCCACCAGAAACTCCGCAGAAACCCAATCCAGGATTGTTGAGTCAGAATGGATTCAGTGGCACTTAACAACAATAAGTATTTCATTATACATTTAAAAATAATCATTTTTATAATTAAAGTAGAATTTATATGTAATAAAATATGCTTGTTTTTAAGTATCCAATTAGATGACTTTTGGCAAATGTACAAACCTGTATGATTGTACAAATGAAAACTTAGACCATTTCCTTAACCTCCAAAGGTAGTATTCTGACTTCTGTCACCAAAGAATAATTTTGCCTATTCTTGAACTTAATGTAAATTAAATCACACAGAAACAACTGTTTGGGGTCTGCTTTCTCTCACTTGACATAATATTTTTTAAATCTTTACATGTTAGGTTTTATAGTAGAAGTTTTTCTTTTTATTCCATTGTATACATATACTGCATATTTGTAAAAATATAAACTTTGTTTTTCTCTTGCTGATGGACATTGAGCTGTTTCAATGTTTGGGCTATTATGAATAAAACTACTATGTATTTGTTGATAAGTTCTGTGGATTCAGTTTATAGACAGCCTTTTATAAAATTTTTGATGGACATAAATTTCTTTTACCTTGGCTAGGTAATTATGAATGGAATTTCTGAGTCATAGGGAGGTATATGCATAATTTAAAAATAAACCAAAAATAATTTGTCAAGAGGGTAATATAGGACCGGTCAACATCATGAGAGTTTCATTTACACCTTACACTGTCTGTCTCAGTTTTCTAGGGTGTTGTCTTAGTTATCTAGACATGAATATGACTTTACCAATTAAATTTATTTTCTCACAGTTTAGTGGGCTAGAAGTATGAATCCAGGGCACCAGCTCTAGGGAAAGATTTCCTCTCTGTGCCACATCTGGGAGAAGGGTCTTGTCTTTTTAATATGTCTTCTTGTTCCTTGGCGATCTCCATGTTACTTGAAGATGTTACTTGTTAATCTCTTTTATATCTTGTTATCTTCTTCTATATCTCAAAAGAGATTGATTGAGGACCCATCCTACATTAATCCTGTGTTGTTAACATAACAAAAACAATCCATTCACAAGCATAGGTGCATATTTTTTGTGGGAAACAATTTAATATATAATGAAATACAATGAAGGGAATGGCTTTAAAGAACAGAAATTTAATCTTATAATTTGGGGGGCTAGAAGACTGAATTCAGACAAGATTCATGTTCTGTCTACTCTAGGGAACAATCCTTCCTTATCTCTTCTAACTCTCATAATTCCAGTCATCAATTGAAGTTTCTTGACTTGAATATCTTCATATGGTGTTTGTCTTTCTGCTGTGTTTAATGCTAT
>NW_006408805.1:808913-810098 GCF_000296735.1 Chrysochloris asiatica
CGTGGATTTTCATTAATTCCTGTATGGCCCTAAAGAAATAATTAAGGGAAAAGACATTCAGATATCCTTTGTTCTCAATATCAAGTAATTTGAAAATATATTACAGAGCTGCAGGTTCTTTTCGGTTTTCTAATGCAAGAACAAAGTCTATGTAAGTCATGTAGTCCATTTCTCCATCATAAATTAGGCATTCCTGAAAAACATAATCTAAGAAGCCATTGGTCATAGTTGCTGTTCCATAGCGGGGACAGCTCTGCTTTACTGAGCATGCCATTGTGATCCTTATCAAGATTCAAATATTGGTCATAAACTCTTAGAGCAGAGGGAGCAGAAAACCAATTTGTTTCTTGACTTTTCTTGGACAGTTCTTCATCCCTTAGCTCCAATAAATGATCTAAGAAGCTGCATGCTAAAATATTTTTAATTTTAATCTTCCCTTTCCTTAAAGGGTCTAAAAAGATGAATTTCCTAACTGCAGTACAAACATAAAAGGAATAAAAGGATTTTTCCAGACCATCTAATTTTGGCAAAATAGGGATTAGTTCCAATATGTAATTTTCTAAATCAGATTCCCAAAGGTATCCCTGTCCAGCAACATCATATAAACTGAGCCCTATTCTTACTTGATGAAACCAAAATTTTCTCATAACGTAATTAAAGAATTGCATAATAGAAATTCTTCCATAGACATTTACATGAAGGAGCAAAGAGTTTTGCTGTGAAAAACTGCTTTCACTTTGGTCCAGCTTTTTCACCACCTTTAAAATTTTTTCATAATTAATAATTGCTTCCTTTCCAATCATAGGTGGTGTCTGGTGTTTGTCCAACAAGAACCATAATTTCTATAATTCTTCATTCTCTAATAATTCTCTGTTTTTCCTTTGCAGAAAAACAGCTCTGGATTCCTGTCTAAATATCTGTAGTAATACTTCATCTTCAACAGGCAGCCTATAATAAAACCGGGGAATAGTCTTACAGAATTCATTTATGTTTTTTCTAACTCCTTTCCATTCTGAGTAGTATTTAGTAAATAAATCCATTTCTTCATCTTTCAATTTTTGTTGTTGTTGTTTGGACTGGAACTGAGTGTCGCTAACCACTGGTGAAGAACTTCTTTTCATTCCATGGCCCTAAGATACCTCCTTTTATAGTACATTTCCATTAGCGTTTTACTCTAATTTGGGG
>NW_006408805.1:810461-812232 GCF_000296735.1 Chrysochloris asiatica
AAACTTCTAGAAGAAAGCATAGAAAGTCTTTATGATTTGGGACTAGGTGATGATTCTGGTGTGGTGTTGTAGGATCAGCACTAGACTGCTAACCACAAAGTTGGTGGTTCAGACCCACTAGCTGCTCCTGGGTAATCCTATACAGGGTCACTGTGAGTCAGAACTGATTTGACAGCACTTAAAAAACAGCAACAAAATTAAAATTGATAAATTAGACTTCATTAAATTAAAGAATGTTTATCAAAATGCACCATTGTTGCTGTTGTTGTGAAGTGCTGTTGAGTCGGTTCTGGCTCATATCTACCCTTTATTAAGGGTTTCTGAGGAGTAGCTGGTGAGTTTGAACCACCAATCTTGTAGTCCAAACCAACCGTTCAGTCTAGTGCTTACCCTACAGCACCACAAAACTTGTGAGCAGGCATCTAAAATACAACTATATTCTCTACTCTCCTGGAGCAAAAGAGGAAGAAAGTAACTAAAGACTTAAAATTTTAAAAACTAATCTACAAAACTAGTCTACAAATAGACTATACAAACTGCAGTCAAATGTACCCTAATCACTACCAACCATTCCAATGAGGGCCACATGGCTGGACTCTGATAGATAGAATGGAAGAAAATGTAGAATGGAACCTCAAATTCCTAAAAATAACAACAAAAACAGAGTGAATGAACTAGTTGGGACTAGAGGATTCCCTGAGACTATTTTCATGAGATAATCTTCAAACCTGAACAAAAACTAACACTTAGGTCACCTTGTAACTAAATAACAAGTTGACTAAAAAACAATGGTGACTATCACCCATAGGTACTGTGCTCCTTTTAAAAAATGACCTTTGTGAAATAAAAATCTCAACAATTACTTTAAAACAAGGATGAGCACACAAGGGAGCATGGAAACTAGATTAATGAAAGAGAAATAACTAGAATGGAAACAATGAGAGTATTCATTCATTATAAAGAATATAATCAATGTCACTGAACACCTTGTGTAAAAATTATTAAATGGGAACCTAAACTGAAGTATAAGTCTCCAGTGAACACAAAATTAAATGTTATTTGAAAAAAACATTTTAATAAAAAATGCACATTAAAGACTAGGAGAAGATATTTGCACTACACATAACCCTACATAGAACTGGGATATACATCATAAAATTAAGTCTTACAAATTAATACGATAATGACATATAAATCAATTTTTTTAATGAGCAAAAGTAAATGTAAGTATCTAGAAGACAGTGGCATGATTCTATCCCACACATACAATCACCAAGTAAAATAACCAGAAATCTGCAAACTTAACTGTGTAATGACACTTAAAAGTAATCAGAGGTTTGCAGAACTAAGGGAGCACTGAATCAAGAAAAAAAAGATTTTTAAATGTTAGTAAAATTGTTTTTTTCTACTGTCTGTGCTCCTTTCCCTCCCAGCTCATGTGATACAGCACACTGTGAGTCACTTTCTTCAGAGAAGGACATTTTTGGAGTGAGCAAAGCAGATTTTGCTCACAGATTTATGTGTGTCTCTTCTGATAAATCTGGAGGCTGCCTGAAGAACTGAAGAGGGGTGCTCCCCTTAGTTTGATCTCTCTCAGTGCTCATTTGTGGCAAGGAAGGGAGATGCAAGCCATGTCTGAAGATTCTGACCATACTTAATTGCCTGAGACTAAAACTTGTGAATGGCGTATACAATAAACTTCTCAGAGGTGAAGTAGAATCCAGAATGAGCACTTACTGCATATATTAACACTTTTTTTTTTTTTTTTTTT
>NW_006408805.1:813017-816832 GCF_000296735.1 Chrysochloris asiatica
ATCACCAAGGCCATATCTTCCAACTACTGATTCTTCCTCTTTGTTTCCAACCTTTGCATTCCAATCACCAGTAATGAGCAAAACATCTTGATTGCATGTTTGATCAATTTCGGATTGAAGAAGTTGGTAGAATTCTTCTATTTCATCCTCACTGGCTTTAGTGGTTGGTGCATAAATGTGAATAGTAGTGGTATTAACTGGTGTCCCTTGTAGGTATATCGATACTGCCCTATCACAGATAGCAATGAAATTATCTTTTAATCACACACTAGAGTTGCTCAATAAAATTAAATGCCAATTCCTCCTAAAAACCTTGGAGTTCATAATGTAAGTGGAAGATGTATTTTAAATGCTGAAAGAAATGAAACATTAATCAGAAACTCTATCCGACATAACATTTTTTCAGAAATGAGAGTGAAGTTAAGACCTTTAACAGATAAACAAAATCTGTGGTAGTGTGCTATAACTAGAACTGCCCTATAAGAATTGCTAAGGGAGTTCTTTGGATTGAAATGAAAGAATATTAACCAACAACTCAAAACTATATGTAGAAAAAAGATATTTGATAAAGGTGCTTCATAAACAAAAATAAAGGCTAGTTTCATGGTATTTTTGGTTTGTAACTCTACTATCTAGACATTTGTTGCTGTTGTTATTATTAATTCTCATGCCATTGAGTCTGTTTAAACCCATGGCAATCCTGTATAGTGTTTCCAAGGAGCAGTTGATGGGTTTGAACACTAACCTTGCAGTTAACAGTCTAGTGTTTGTCCTACAGCACCACACCAGGAGTACAAATTATACCTTATTCAGTTTAAAATTACAAATTCATAAATTGTCATTACAAATTTATGCTATTTTTTGTATAATGTCTCTGGTAGCATAGTGGTTACAAATTGGGCTGCTAACCTCAGGGACAGCAGTTCAAAACTACCAACTGTTCCATGGGAGAAAGATGAGGCTTTCTGCTTCCATAAAGATTCACAGCCTCGGAAACCCTATACAGGGTTGCTATGAGTCGAAAACGACTCCATGGCACATAACAATAACAACAAATAAAGACTTCATTTGTAATAACAGCATACATGCTAGGAATGTTATAGGAGAAGAGTCTGTATGCTACTAAAATTAAGTTCCTATCAATTGAAATTAGGTTGTAACAAATTTAGTATACTAAAGGTAATGCTCATGGTAAACACAAAGGAAATGTCTAAAAATATATATAGAAGAAAATAAGGAAATGAATATGAATCACTACCAAAAATTAACTAAACACAAATGAGGGACAAGAGTTTTAAGACACACAAAACTATCAAGGGGTGAATGGGTGTGAATGCCAGCAACTTCATCCAGACCTACATGATGATGTTACCTCAAAGAGACAGTACTTGTTAATCAACACCATTACTAATGCCACCTTCCCACGGTCCATCTTGAATACTAACCACACTTTTGCATTTTGCCAAGGGTGGCCCAAAGTCCACCCAACCAGCTCTTGGCTCCTAAATCAGAACACGTCTCCAGTGAAGTGCACAGTCCCTGCTCATAACCAACGATCTCAAGCTTATCTGTGATTCCTCCCACAATACATTATATGCAGAAAATATGACTCAGAAGAGATACCAACCCACCAACCCATCTCTAAGTCCCATTACCACCACCAACATTGCTGATCAGCACTTCCCACTCCGAGCATACCTGAAAGCTGCTACTAGTGATTGGGTCCCACAAACACCCACAAGCACCCCCAATATCATTTTGTCTATAGATTCTGCCTGCTGTTTATAAACCAAAGGGTTGTATTTCATTTTCAGAACCTAAGCTTACACTTCCCTTACCTCAGGGTGGACTGGCCAAGGCTGCCTAGGCTATGTGGCTCCACTAATCCAGGTTTCCTGGGAAAATATATCCCTCCCTTTACCTTCCTATACAAGGAGCTCTAGTAGCATAGTGGTCCCAAATCAGGCTGCAAACCGCAAGGTCAGCAGTTTGAAATTACCAGCAGTTCCATGGAAAAAAGATGAGGCGTTCTGCTCCCATAAAGATTTACAGCCTCGGAAACGCTGTACAGGGTCGCTATGAGTTGGAACTGACTCTACATCACATAACCACCACCACCACCTTCCTATACACTTAGCCCTGTCCACAAGAGAGTAATACAATTAACCCCACTTGCTGTGGCCCTAGCCATGGGTGCCGGTGCCAGAGGAGCTGCAGGTGGCATATCCATTGCAAAATAACAGGCTGTATCTGAGAAAGTTGCTAAAAACCTTGAAACAATCACAAACTGACTCATTGGCAAGGGTAGTTCTCCAAAACCAGAGAGCTATAGATATTCTTAACACTAGCAAGAGGGGTACCTGCTTATACATGGAAGAAGAATGTTGTTACTATGTTAACCAGTCCAAAAGGGTACAAGAAAACATTAAAGATATTCTTTCCCAAGTTTGTGACCTGGGTGCTACAGTGGATTCCTTAATATCCTCTCCTGGGTTTTCCCTATTCACAGTCTACTGCATTCTCTCATTCTGCTTCTTCTCTTTGGTCCCTGCATATTCAATTGCTTGGTCCGTTTTGTGCCCTCCATAATACAAAAATTTCATATTAAACAATGATCCTCCAAGGCTTACAGCCCATTCCCACCTCTAATTTTCCCCCTCATGGTCTCCAGGTCCTGTGGCAGGACTATGCCCCTCCTCAACAGGAAGCAGTTATTGATCTTTGAGTTATCTCCCTTTTCTCCAGAAAGACTTTGGTGCTAGCTTCTCTGGAAGGTGGGGTCGGGGGAATAACAGAGGTTGACACGAAGGAATGATCAGGGGCTGCTCACATGAAGTAATAAAAATCCATAAAGATGGACAAAACAAAACAGGACACTGTGACCTGAAATACTTGTTTTCATACAAGGTACAGGAAGGGCAGAATATATGACCTATCTCTGTACATCAGGACTTGTTACCTTCCTTTGTGGCTTGTAAAATCTCTTGGACCATAGAATTCTCTCTCTGAAGGATCCAGATTCAGCTGATTCCTTGTGTCTGCACAATGCCAGCAGAGATGACTGCTAGTGAACCCAACATGGCGCTTCCAAGCCAGACCCGGAACTCAAATCAGGACTTTTGGTGTAAGGCACATGCTCAAGGAGCTATGTCAAGTGTCCCAGATGCCTTCACAGCAGAATCCATCTTGAAATCTTAGACTCCATCTTGACCACCAGGTGCAAGAACAGCATGAAAAAGAGGAACAAGGAAACCAAATAAAGTCATAAAACTGTGTAAATTAGAAACCACTCACCCTCTCTGAAAACCAATTTGGTCTCTGGACTCACTTAATCAGCTACCAAGGACCCCATAAAAGATCCTTAGCCTGTAAGCTCTAGGAAAAACTGTTGCCTATGACATGTCTCCTCTGAAAATTCTTCCCTCCTTAATAAACTTTCTATAGTAACTGCTTATGAGTTTCTAGTCTCTTTGTAGTCCACTCCAGTAACAGTGGGACACATTGTTTGCCCACATCCTCTACATTCTAACTAGAGCCAGCTGTCTAGTTCATTTCTGAAATTTTTAACAAGTTTTTCTTGAGTTTTGTCAACTCTCTTGTCATAAAAGTTTGGTTTTCAAGGCATCTCATTTCTTAAGTTGTTTATATATTTTTGTGTTCTCAAATTTTATTTAATACAATCAAAATATTGAATAAACCATATGATTTAAATTCATTTTAGTTTGATTTAGATCTTAACTGATCTTTTTGAACTACAAATAATCTTTTTCCTAAGCCATTTAAAGTGAGTTGATAAAAATGGTTCATCCTCTCTG
>NW_006408805.1:817847-820980 GCF_000296735.1 Chrysochloris asiatica
AAGGACCTACAGGAAAAATACAAAACAACAAGGGCAGTCTGACTGTTACCACAAGAACAAGCAAGCTGTCTGCCCAGGAGATATCAAGGCAAGCGATTGGGTCCTCTCCGAGCAAATCCTCCTCCAAGACTAAGATGCAATGGGAAAACGCATTCTGATTGGTGACCACACACATCACCCATAAAAAGAAGTGACCGAAGAACATCAAAGAAGCAGTGAGCTAAGCCCTGCATCGTTCAGCAGACTATGATGAGCCCAGGTAGAGACCTGGTCGGCCAGCAGTGAGGCAAGACCTGGGGACTCATGGGCTCAGAGTCAGTGACACATCCACAGAGGACTAGAGAGGAGACTGAAGCGACCAACTGATAAGAAGAGGGCAGACAGACGCAGGAACACCCACACCTGCAGATGATACCCACTTGCCATGGCTCCAATGATGGGACGAACAAAGCTCAACCCGAAGAAGAAAAGAAGAGAGGGGGGAAAAAAAGCATCATCTGATACAATCTGATAAACTGGACATCCATCAATAAATGCAGTAGCTCAAAAGAGGAAACAAATCCCTGCTCCAAGAATTAGTCCCACCCCCTCCACACAAAGAGTAGATAGGGATGAACAACTTGAGCATTGACTAACCAAAAATGGGAGAAGGGATACAAAGGTAAGAAGTGACTGGCTTACAAGCTTTCAAGACGGAACCTAGATCCACAGGGCAGGGAAGATGGTGGAGTCTCCAGTGAGTAGTGTCCAACCTGTATGGGAGGGGCAGATGAAAAGAAATGCGGATGGGTCCCTTGAGATGCAAGGGTGAATGATTGTCACCAGGACTGATTTTGAGGACTGGTAATGTAAAGGTAGACATTTTATAGCAAGGAGTGGAGTGATTAACCTTTCAGTCTAGGATCGCAGGGCCCTGGGACCATCAATGGAGAAGAGCGAAGACTGGGACCCCACCCAGAGAAGCAGTGAGGACAGAGACTGAGACAGAGAGGATGATGTGAAGAGAGAGGATGATGCGAAGAGATGGAATGGCTGGGGACTAGGGATCCAGAGAGGGAGAGAGGCTGTGTGCTGAGGACCGTGAGGGGAGGGTGGGCGGGATTGCAGGGTATGATTGGGTTGGGCGATGATGCATGGACAGGATGGTAACTATGGCAATGAGACAATGTATGATGGAATGAATGTAAAACTAATGTTCCCCCATGTAGACTATCACACAATACACAATAAAACATTAAAAAATAATAATAAATAAAGTGAGTGGATGACATGATGCCTCATTATCCTTCAAACAGGGGCATTCTTCCACATAACCATAATACAACTATCATAATCAAGGAATTAGCATTGATACAATATTATCACATAATCCATGCTATTGTTGGATGTCCACAAGTAGGTTCTGACTCATGATGACCCTATGCACAACAGAATGAAGCATTGCCTGGTCCTGTGCCATCCTGACAGTTGCCCTTGCATTTGAGTCCATTGATGCTGTCACTGTGCCAATCCATGTCATTGAGGGTCTTCCTCTTTTACTCTGACCCTCCGTTTTACCAAGCATGCTGTCATTCTCTAGGGACTGATTCCTCCTGATAACATGTCCCAAGTATGAAAGATGAAATCTGGACACTCTAGTTTCTAAAGATCATTCTGACTGTATGTCTTCCAAGACAAATTTGTTTGTTCTTCTAGCTGTGGTACTTTCAATATTCTTCTACAAAACCAGAATTCAAATTCATTAATTCTTCTGGTCTTCCTTATTCATTATCCAATTATCTGTGTTCTAACTCTGTGGCCTTCCTATTCATTGTCCAACTATCACATGTATATAAGGCGATTGAAAATACCATGGTTTGAGTCAGGCACACCTTAGTCCTCAAATTATATATTTACTCTTGAACATTCTAAAGAAGTCTTTTGCAGCAGATTTAGCTAATGCAATGTGTCATTTGATTTCTTGGCTGTTGTTTCCCTGAGTGTGATTATGGATCCAAGCAAGATGATCATTGGTCTGGTTGTGAAGATTTTTTGTTTTCTTTACATTGAGGTGCAATCCATACTGAAGACTATAGTTTTTTTATTTTCATCAGTAAGTATTTCAAGTCCTCTTTGCACCCAGCAAACAACGTTGTGTCATCTGAATATCACAGGTTATTGAGTCTTCCTGCAATCCTAATGCCATGTTCTTCTTTATATAATCCAGCAAACAGATTGAATAAGTGCTGGATTATATGAAGGATTATATTGAAAGGATACACTATTGACATACACCTTTCCTGATTTGAAAACATTCTGTATTCCCTTGTTCTGGTCAAACAAATATGTCTTGGTCTATGTACAAATTCCTCATGAGCACAATTTAGTGTTCTCTGATGCCCATTCTTCACAATGCTACCTGTAGTTTTTCATGACCCTCACAATTGAAGGTATATACTGAATAAAGCACAAGAAAAAAATTTGTGTTATTCTCTTCTTTCAGCCATTATATATCTGACATCAACAACGATATCCCTAGTTTCATGTTCTCTTCTGAAGTGGGTTTGAATTTCTGGCAGTTCCCTGTCCATGTACAGTTGTAGCCATTTTTTAATTATCTTCAGAAAAAATGTATTTGTATGTAATATTAATATTGTTCAATGATTGCTACATTCTGTTGGATCACTCAATAATGTGCTTTATAGCTAAATATTTTTATTCAGGGTCACCTTATTGCATTTATCTGTTATATCACTTTACTCTGAAATAGTCTTGGTGTGGCGCTGTGGGCTAATGTGCTGGACTGCAAAGTTGGTTTGAACCGCAGTTGGTGGCTCAAGTTCACCAACTGCTCCTTGGTAACCCTATACAGGGTCACTATGGGTCAGAACAGGGATGTAGAGAGGCAAAGAGAGTTTAAAAACACAATGGGCCAAAAATTAAACTAAAGCCTGAGGTATAACATAACAAATCAACAGTGGCATTTTGAAATCTCTCAGACAGCTTTGAAAGTAAGAAGCTAAAGAGAGGACATTAAAGTCATACTCATATTAGGCTACAGATTTTTTCTTTTTTCTTTAATCTTCTCTCCCTCCTCTCCCTTATCTGTGATTATAGACTGCACTATTCAGTCTAGTTTTTGTTTTTGTTTTTT
>NW_006408805.1:845098-855678 GCF_000296735.1 Chrysochloris asiatica
TTTGCTCCAAGGTTCCCACAGTGTTATTCCTTGGCTGGTCTGCTTGCTCCACCACTTGGTCTTGCTGTTTGGTCTCACCCAAGTTATCAGCTCCAGGCCATTGAGCCTGGCAGATTCTAAAGTACAAGATTTCTTACTTCTGCTGCAAGTTCCATTAGCTATAAGCCTTCAAACTTTTTAAATATTCCTAGATATGTGGTTCCGAGTTTTGGAGCTCTGCCCTGAACCCACTTTGCCTGGTATTCTGTGGTATTGCTGATGGAGAACTTCACTGCACCTCTATCTTATTCACCATCAAGCCCTGACTCCCCAACTAAATTCTTATTACCACTACTTCACCTCACTTGGGGTCCAACATTCCACTCTGGCAATTGTCACTGCTATCCCTTTGTGCAGGTGCCCTCCTCACAACTCTTTTCTGGGTTGCCACTTGCCCCACTTGAGTTTCACTACCGGTGACCAGGTTGCCACTGCTATCCTCCACATACATTTCCCTTCTCACATTAAGAATTGGTTTCTAGAGTTGCTATAACAAAAATACTACAAGTGGGTGGCTTTAAAGAGCAGAAATTTATTTTCTGATAGTTCTGGAGGCTATGAGTTCCAATTCAGAGAATCAGCAGGGCTACGTGTGCTCTCATTCTGTCTCTTGCTCTCTCACTTGCTCGTTCTCTTTCTACTCTTTCTCTATCTTGGCTATAAGGAAAGGTCCTTTTCTCTTTCGGTTTCTGCGGTCCTGGGGATTTCTTGGCATCCCTTGGTTTCTTGTAATTTTATTTTCACATGAATTCTGTCTTCCCTCTGTAGACTTTCCTTGTTTGTTTTGCCTTTTGATGTGATCATTTAGGTGTAAGATTAGGATCCCCTACTCTGGTATACTATGAATCTGAACTTACTCAAAAGAACTTAACAACAACAACTCTGGTATTGGAGTCCTGGTGTAGCACCACAGGATAATGCAGGTTGATTTGAACTGCAAGGTTGGTGGTTCAAACCCACCAGCTGCTCTTTGGAAACCCTACACAGAGTTGCTATGAGTCAGAATCAACTTGATGTCACTTAACAACAAACAACAACAACACTCTGGTATTGCATCATTAGCATAATAAAATATATCACAGGGAAAGAGATAGGTACTTTAACAGAGCTTTCTGGGGGTGCAATTCAATCCATAATAAACTGCCTGGAGTCTACACAGACTGCTTGAAACAACATACAACCAGGTGACACCTTCAGTTCACTCCAACTCCAACAACCCATGTTAGTCTACTTCCAGCATTCCCTCAGTCGGCATAAACATCCTACTCACCATACTCAGGCTATAATAATCAACACCAGGTACATGGATGCTCCCTTGACCCCATTTTGGCTTCCCATACCCTATGCCAATTCTCCACTTTGTAACCTTGATCAGCCTAAATGGCTGTTAGACTAAATTCCTAGGGAGAGAAGTTTTCAATGCTACCTGTCCTTCCCATCTCTAAGACATAATCATTCCTTGTCCACTCTGAATTGCCTGCTGAAATGGCAATGCCTGCAGGCCTCTCCAATAAAGTGTTTTAAAATGAATAGGTGTGAGTCATATTTCCTTTTGTAGACCTGAGCTTGTATACTGAGATCCTGTTATTAAGACTGATATTACTGTTGTTAGCTGCCATTGAGTTGGTTTCCAGCTTGTGGTGACTCCTTTTAAAACTGTCTCCAAAATAAAGCCACCGCCAAGCAAGACATCTTTTGCCAGGAAGCGCATTCTGGACCTGAATCTAGAACTAATGCACTTGTCTTATTCACTATTCCTCCACTTCCCATATAATTTTTTTTTAAATGTAAAGAACAAAAACTGATTTAGATTGGATCAAGAAAATAAGAAGGCAGTTCTTGTAACATGAGGTAAAATGGGAATCAGAATCTCATGGAAATCCAAGAGCAAGAAACACAATAAGGTCAGGCTCAGGGTGACTGGGCCATATTGGATATGAAGCAACTCTGGAGGCTTTGTCACAGTGGTTTGTGAATCTTCACTGAAGCTTATCTTTAAGGTGTATCAGTCAGTCTCCAACTGTCTGTGCCTCAATATCTTTCTGCTACTCTTCTGGTCAAACATTTTTAAATCAGTTTGAAATTCAAATATTTTGTTTTATTTATATAAATGGAATAGAGTAAAAGTTTATAAACAACCATAAGCCTGGATATAAGCAGTCTTTATTAAACTTAGGATAATATTATTTATGAGTACAGAATCATATGGTGAACAAAGAATAATGTCGGCACATTCTCATATACAGGAAGATTAACATGATTTAAAAAAAAATTAAACTAAAGTTATTGAGTAATAATTAAGGATTATTTTATTTTGTCATTTCTTTCTTGATGTTTTTGTTAAGAAAACTGCCGTAAAGACCTGAAATTTCTTATCTCTCTTTAACATTTTCTGTTGCAGGGCTGCAGCAACAGACGAAAAACACTCAGCTTTCTATCGATGGGTGCATTGAATGCAAGACAAGATTTTAGTATGTTTGAGGAAAAGGTGGCAGAATATTTATCACATGCTTAGAGACAGAGTAATTGGCCAAAACTATGTCTGGTGTCCATTCTGATATAGTTGGCACTAGGCTACTTGGTCGAGAATAACTGTGCTCAATAGAGTTTCCCAAAAGTGGTGGCAGGAACTATGACTGCTGTGTCTAATACATTAATCATTCCATTCACATAAATTAAAGAATAAAATTTTTAATTAACTTCCCCAGTCTTGTGCTTAAGACAAGTCCTCTTTATGACCATCAAATACCTCTTCTTTAGTACCAAATATTTCTCCTTAATATTTGTGGGATTTCTCATCTCCATTTTTTATCTAGTCTGCTTTATCCTGCTCTTTCCCTCAGAAGCTCCACTTGAAAGATATTTTACTCCCTTTGCCAGAAACTTTAGAACACTGCTGTTAGTCCAGATACAGAATCAAAACTTAAGGACAAATGGAGATCGTCAGAAGTACGAGATAAAAAAACATGGGAATCCCAGTTAGAAAGGAGACTTTTAAGTTTTGTAACCTATGGCATTCCTTTTTCTATGGCAACACCAACACAGAGAAAACAGAACTTCCATGGGTGGAGCTACTGTAGTAAAGGAGAGACTAAGGTCAAGATTATGAAAAAGTTAAAATGCTGTTGTCATTAGGGAGAGGGAAGACCAAGACTTCTGGGATATATGGTTTAAATTTTTTCATCACCTTTTTCATCTTCATCTTCATATTCAGCTACTATGTCACTGAAGACTGCAAAATCTTGATTTTTTCTGCCATTATTACACATGTCTTTATCAATGCAGCAAAATGTTTCTCTCAGCAAGTCATGGAATAGCTGGTGCATTCCCTCCTCACAAGTTCGACAAGATAATTTTGTGTAACGATACAAATATGTCCCTATAAAGAAGAAAAGCAAGTATGATCGCCTTGCCTCATGTCACTGTTCCTAGGAATAGTCTCTCTCCAGAATCTCATAAATTTTCTATATACTAGCATGAACTGTAAAGCTGTGTCTGCCTCTCATTTTTGTCTCTCTAGGCTCTGGTAGCGTAGTGGTTACGAATCGGGCTGTGAACCGCAAGGTCAGCAGTTCGAAACTACCAGTGGTTCCGCGGGAGAAAGATGAGGCGTTCTGCTCCCGTAAAGATTTACAGCCTCGGAAACCCTGTGCAGGGTCTCTATGAGTCAGAACCGACTCCACGGCACTTAACAACAACAACAACAGTCATAACCAAGCAAAAGAATTCTGCCTCCTACACAGCCCCCGACCTCATGTCTGTGTATAGAGATTTCTTTTCCATCTCTTGTGATCCTAAATTCCATGAATAAGGGATTATGGACACCACTGGTTGTATTTTGTGAGTCTCTGTAACCTCCATTTACCTGTATTGCGATCACTAAAGTAAAAGTGATCTGTGGTACAGGTCCTGTTAGTTAACAGCACATTAAACTTCCAACAGGTTTTCATGATTCCACGGCATTTGTATCCATCAAAGAAATCACAATGATAACAATTTCGAATATCTAAAGAAAGCGAGGAAAATTTAAAGTAGAGTTTTAAAGAAAATGATTCCTCTTCAGAAGCATGCTCGCACATGTAAATATTTATACTGGCATGGTAAGAACCCCACAACAGGAAGTTGACACCTTTCCCAGCCTTTGCAAGAGGTTCTTACTCCCTGGAGTAGGTGACACCTTTGATCCTTCAAAAAGCCAAGCCTCCCCTGACACAATACACCAATGGCTAGGGCAGAAAAAAGACACTAGAGTAGTGAGCAAGGAGAATGGGATGTAATTAGGGAAGGTGTAGGAATAAGGCATAAAGAGCTCCAGAATATCACCTTTCATTGTGGCATTATTTATCCAAAAACTACAAACCAATTACACCTACATTTTGATGACAGGACTGTGTTTCCTGTAAAGAGAAGAAAAATTCTCCTGAAATCATTTTGCAGTAGATCCAGGAGTCAAGTTATATACCCTCCCACCTTTGCCATATATTCACCACTCATCTCCTCCCTCTCCAGGATTTACCCCCATCCATGAAGAGCACTGTGAATGTGCCCAGCAGAAACAACCAGAGCATCCTTGAGCCCATTCCTGAGAAGTTCCCCACGGGAGATGCCAGCTTTATTTATTCCCATCACCTGCCCTCAGGCATACTACTAGAATCATAGAATCATAAATTTCAGATCAAACCACCTGAATCCATTCTACAGCGTTCCAGGAGAGGGGACATCCTGTCTGTGTTTGCTTTACTCCAGCTACTTGGAACACAGCCCACCAAGACACCCCAGTTCATTTAATTACTATTATAGAATACTTCCTAGTGCTGATGTAGACTTCTGATGTGGTGCTGTAGAATCAGCACTGGACTTCAAAACACAAGGTTTGCAGTTCAAACCCATCAACTGTTCCTCATAAACCATATACAAGATGACTACGAATTGGAACGGACTCAATGGCACTTAACAACAACAATGCTAGTGTAGAATTTCTCTTCATTTGTGTTGTATTTCTTGTTAGTTGGGTCACATAGAACATGTCTAATTCCACATCTATATGACTCCCTTTCATATATAACAAAGCTGGGATCACTGGGTATCTGTGGGTTAGTTTCTCTGTTATTTTCATGTACCATAGTCATGCATGACCTCCAATTGGACTACGTACCTCCACTAAACTACATCCTGTAAGACACAAAGAACAGAGATCAATACTCCAGTTATAGTCTTACTGTCCCATATAGCTCTTCTTTCTGAGGGATGCATGGGATCGCCCCAAAAAAAGGGGGAGAGAGGTGAAAGCAATTTGGCTTTATTAACTACTTCAAGAAGACAAAAACCATAAATGATTATAGACGAAGAGACTTACAGTGTGTGTTATGGGAAGAAAGAGGGAGATACATTCGGATTGGTCACTGAAAAGGTATGTGAAAAGGTAGTTGAAGAGGGCTGGAAAATGAGTTTTCTGTTTCCTCTGCTTTGACCTCATTTCTTCTAGATGGTGCCGTAGTTTCCTGCCAACCCTCTGTTAGTTATAAAGACTACCTTATGAATGAGCTGTTTCCTGATATTGAGATAGATAATAAATAGATAGATAGATAGATAGATAGATAGATAGATAGATAGATAGATAGTTGTTGTTAGGTGCCATCAAGTCAATACCAACTCATAGCAACCCTATGCACAACAGAACGAAACACTGCCCAGTCCTGTGCCAACATCACAATCGTTGCTATGCCTGAGCCCATCATTGCTGCCACTGTGCCAATCCATCTCATTGGGGATCTTCCTCCTTTTCTCTGACCCTCCACTTTACCAAGCATGATATCTTTCTCCAGTAACTGGTCCCTCCTGATAAGAGACAGATGACAGATTAGAGCTAGATATTATTGTTGTTGTTAGTTGCTATCATGTCAACTCCAACTCGTAGTGACCTCATGTATACATGAGTACAACTACTCCAGAGTGTTTTCAAGGCCTTTAAGGAAGTAGAATGCCAGGCCTGTATCTTAACACATCTCTAGTTGCCAAATGCTTAACTCTTTTCACCATTCACAGACTCCAGATAGATTATAGATAAGTAGACAGAAAGACAAACAGATACAGAAGCAAATACCCTTTACTACACTTTCTATATCCCTTTCCTACTTAATTTTTCTCCAGAGTGCTCAACCCAATTTGTGGAGTTCTTTTCCTTATTTTTGTGTATTTTGTCTTCTGTCATGAGAATGAAAGATCTATGAAGGCAAAAGAGTTGAATGTATCATGTTCTTGCTTTCTTCTCAGCACCTAGAATCATGCCTTGCACATATCAGATAATCAGTCATTATTTAATGAAAAGAATAATGGCATGATTGGATATGAGTAGTTTGAAACGCACAAGGGAAGAATGCAAAAAGTCTTTAAACTATTTAAACTTTAAACTATTTCCAAGTTTGCAGGATGAAACTCCTGGCCTTAACCTTGCAGTCAGTTATTAGTCACTGCAGAGAAGATGGATAATAATAACACAGCAGTGCCCATTTATCATTAATCCCCGCAGTCAGATACATGATATAACCAAGCATGATTCTTGACATAATCTTGATGATGAAGGTATATCCTGTGCACTTGGAAGTCCAGGTGTGCTACCTACCTGCTGTGTAACTGAACAAGTTTCTAAATATTTCTGTGCTTCAGAGAACTTATAGGTAGTAAAAGAGGCTATGAGAACTATAGTTCACAGCATAATTGCTAGGACTTACTAAATTCACACATGAGTAATGGGGAGAGGACACAAACATTCATTAAGACCCTACTGTGTGTCAGATATTGCTCAGCATGTTACTCACTTGATCCTTAGAACTCTCTGAGCAATCTTTTGGGGTAGAAGTTATTGAACTCATTTTGTAGATAACTCATTTTGTAGAGTTGATTCCAACTCACAGTAACCCTATAGGACAGAGTAGATCTGTTCCAAATCTGCAATCTTTATAGAAACAGACTGCTAACATCGCTTCTGCAGAGAGGTGGGTGGGTTTGAGCAAATGAATTAGCTGCTAAGTGTTTAACCACTGAGCTATCAAGGCTCCTTAGATAAAAGCCTATTGTTGTGTGTTGTGTGCTGTCCTGTCGGTTCCAACTCACAGCAACCCTGTATAGGGTGTTTGTTTGTTTTTTTAATGTTTTATTGTGAATTATATGATAGTTTACATGAGAGAACTTTAGTTTTACATTCATTCCATCGTATATCATTTCATTGCCATGGTTCCAATCCCCTCCATGCATCATCAACCGACCAAAGGGTATATCCTAGAAACCCGCCCCCTACACCCCCACCCCCGCCCCAGTCTTCAGCACACAGTCCCTCTCCCTCTCTGAATCCAAAGTCCCCAGCCGCTTCATCACTCCCTGTCATCATCTCTGCCTCTATCTCAGGCATCGCTGCTTCTCTGGGTAGGATCCCGCTTTTGGCTCTTCTCCATTGATGGTCCTAGGGACCTCAGCTCCTAGACTGGAGAGTTAATCACTCCCTTCCTTGCTACAAAACGTCTACCTTCTGTATAGGGTTTTTGAGGAGTGATTGATGGATTTGAACTTCTGACCTTGTGGTTCAAATGGAAATTGTGGTCAAGTGCTTATCCTACAGTGCCACATCTAGGGCCATAAATTGAAAGTATTTTTTTTCCCTAAGTAACAAGGTACACATCTGCCTGACTCAACATTATCCTATTAGTTCCCTTTTCTCCACAATCTGGAAAGTCTTCCCAGGTCTGGGGTTCTAGGTGCCTATGCCCTAGAATTATTAGATAACAATTAGGAAAGAGAACAAAGTCTTGGAAATCCTATACAGGATCACTATGAGTCAGAACTGACTCCACAGCACTTAACAGCAACAAGGAAAGGGAGACCAGGTAAAGGCTCTCCATCAAAGGAAAATAAGGCTCCCCCTGCTTGGTGGAGAGAACAGTCCTCTGAAACCAGAGATCCCACAGGTCTAGGAAATGTATGTCAATCTCAGGGAAGCAATTCCCATGGGGGCCACTTTGTGGGTCTTGCATCTGTGTATATATCCATGAATAGAAGTTCCAAAGAGTCTTGACTAAAGCATCAATTGTTTTACTCCAAACAAAAGATTTCTTGTCCTAGCCTAGCAGAAGACTCCTGCACCAGACCCAGAACACCTGGTGATTCAATGTGCTGACATGAATCTCAAAAACCTTGAAACCCACATTCATCTCACCTAGTTGGCCCAGTAAACTCAGAGCATTTTTTTCTCAGTATAAAAGTAATAAAAAAAATTTTTTTTTTAAATATACCAAATTTATTAAATGAATGAAAAGCCTTCTTATTCATCAAATTTTGGGGGAAATGTTCATATTTTGTCATAACTCCATCCAATATTATTTCGTACATATGTTCACCTATTGATGTCCTGATATTTACACTATATACAAGAGGCCTTCAAAAAGTTCATGAAAAATATCTATTTTCTTTTTATTCCATTTTTCCATGAATTCTTTGAAATGTCCTTTTATTTTACTTGGAATTTACCCCCTTAAATCAGTGTCCTTCCAGGAACGTAAGACTCAGCATTGGCAGGAAACTCAGGAAACAGAAGACTTGTAAATTCCTTTAAAAAAGCTGAAGCCTGCCTTCCGGACTCCGTCACAGCTTCGGTTCTTTCAACACCTCTCATTCTGCAGACAGGGCCTTGGACACCACATTGGAGGATGTTATCAAACCTGCTGTTTCATCTCGCCTCCCAAATCGAAGTTGCTAGAACAGTATGTTCCCAGTCTTCGCTAATGACTAACTCTGTAGTGGTTCCTATTGGGCCTCTAACTTCTCCCCTCCAGATTGGCTCCCCTCCAAGGTCTTCTCATTCCTTAATGTTCCTCCCAGACCAGGGGTTGTAGACCATGCTATCCTTTCTTAGCCAGCTCCTGTGTACCCTCAGAGTACAACCTGTGCCCATCTTCTGTCCTTGAAAGGAGGATAGCAGGAAGCTAGTGAATATGAGGTCAAATTAGGTTCCTTTGTAGTCAGTCCAAAACTGCGCTCACTTTGTGCCTGCAGGGGAACAATGAAAAGGCAAAAGAAGTGATAAAAAATAAAATAAAGACATTAATATCCCCAAAGGACAGTATCCTGAACTCAGCAATTAGTTTCCTGGGCTTCAACCACTTCTGTCAGCTCAGATCAGCACATGCTTAGTGCTGTTCAGCAAGGAGGATATATGAAGAGTGGGATCCTCATATAGAGAGAGTCAGTTAGCAGACTGTCTTAGTCATCTAGTGCTGATATAACAGAAATACCAAAGTGTATGGGAATGAGTGTCTTTTCTTCAAAATTATTGTAATCCTGTTTATTGTATACGAATGACCTTTCTTCTTCTTACTACTACTTCCTGGAATAAGGACTTTCCAACTTCCTTAAGCTCCACTAGCAATTTGAAATAGCCAATCAAGTAAGGACAAGAATGCGCTCCATAGCAATTTGAATTAACCAACTGGGTAAGGACAAGATTGTGCAGTCGAAATCCTAGCCAATGGGATGAGACACAGCCTTAGGACTTGTGTCAGCGATTAAACCCGAGTGGACTGCTCAACCAGTGTGCTCACTAGCCTGTTCCTGTACAGCTATGCACACCATTCTGGAAAAGTTAAATTTTGCCTTACCAAGGCAATTTAGTCTTACTGAGTGTCTTTTTGTGCAACTTTGAAGTTCATTTCTAACAAGTAGATGGTTTTTACAACCAGAAATTCTCTCACAGTTTAGGAGGGTAGAAGACTAAATTCCGTATACTACCTCTCAGGGAAGGCTTTCTATCTTTGTTGGCTCTAGGAGAAGATCCTCATCACCTTTCAATGTCAGTGGGTTTGATATTCTTTGGAGTTTTCTATGTGTCTTGGCATCAATCTTCCCCCAAGGCTGGGAGGTTCACAGCACTGGGACTCTGGGTCCAAAGGAGATTCACAGCTTAGGGTCCCTGGATCTAAAGGACACACTCCACTCCCAGCTCTACTGTCTTAGTCTTTGCTTGTTTGTCTCATATAGTTTACATTTCAAGAGGTTGACTCAAAATACAACCTAATCCTGCATCATTGACATTACTTCCTCTAATTGTGCCTTAGTAGCATGATAGACTTGGTAATATCATGAACTGCTAACCTAAAGGTTGGTGGTTCCAACCCACCAATCACTCTTTGGAAACTCTGTACAGGGTCACTATGAGTTGGAACAGACTCGGCAACCCTTAACAACAATGGATATTACAAGGAAATAAGGAAAATAGCTCATTAACAATTGTTGTTGTTGTTGTTGTTGTTAGGTGCCATCGAATCGGTACCGACCCATAGCGACCTTATACACAGCAGAACGAAACACTGTCCAATCCTGGGCCAACCTCACTACTGTTGCCACGCTTGAGTCCATCGATGCATTTTGAAGAGCAGAGATGTCAGCTTGAGGACTAAGGTGAGCCTGACCCAACCCATGGTATTTTCAATAGCCTCATATGGATGCAAAAGCTGGGCAATGAATAAGGAAGATCATAGAAGAATTGATGCCTT
>NW_006408805.1:880213-881710 GCF_000296735.1 Chrysochloris asiatica
AAGGCACCTAACAACAATAGTCTACTGGGATATTAACTAATCTGGCTGGAGAACAGAGACTGGATGTCGTATACATTCTCCCTAGCTTTGAAGTCTCATGACATAAACAGGGTGATAACATTGACTTTAAGTCCATACAGATGTGTTATAAAGTTGCAGTGGGAAAGTGGAGACTCATGGGCATGAAATGTAACTCTGTGGGATTCATTATTTTTATTTCTCAAGAGAAGAATAACCCTGAGTGTTGTCATCTGGGTTCCCCAATGCCAAAACTAAAGATATATCAGAAGTGAGATCATGGAAAACTTCAGGAGCCACAAACACCCTGGTCAGCATAGGTCTCACATGATTTAACCAACAGAAGACACATTCAGAGAAGGTATCCTATCCAGGGAGGGCAGTGGGCCAGGAGCCGTTCTATGACTCTGGAATGAAAATGGGAAGAGCCTAACAGAAGGGATGGCTGCAGGAGTAGCCTGGCAAGGGTTAACTTTCACCAATACTCAAATTTGGCTTATATGTTAGAGTGGGCAGGAGATCAAGAACAGTTTATTGTAGCATGGCCTTTGAAGATAGGTGCACAAGTTCAGAACAGACTGGTTTCTCCCAGATGGGTGAGAAGCACAGATATTAGCTGAGCTCTGCTTCACTGATAGAGAGTGAAACCAGAGCTTGGTCAGATCTACAATTCAGAGTGCCCAGAGACCAAAAAATAGCTGGAGAAGGAGCTTAACTGAAATGTCCTAGGAATGCTTCCCTTGTATCTCTTTCCCAAACTCTAGATTTCCTTTCTCCTGAAAAATTTCTGGGAACCTCCAAAAGCAAAACTCACAGGCACAAGTAGCTTCTTTCTAGGGATGAAGCCCAAAGGGCTGCATTTGGAATATTAGGAGAGAACCTATTCCCAAACTAAGCCCAAATCAGACACAATTTCTAAGATTTCAAATGCTGAGTCAATTCTACCAATTGCCCTCCTTTCATAAAGCAGCTTACTGTGAATACTCCCATCTCTCCGTCTCTTGAAAGTAACAATTCTAGAGGACAGAAAATAAAAATTCTTCAGTGATTTCCACCAAGAATGTCTGAGAGAGATTGTCAAAGTAAGAGAACAACCCTGCTCACAGAAATGCTTTGATTATGACATTAGTAACAATACCTCTTGATTTCGCCCTTCTGGGACCTCTGTTTTTTCACCCTCCCTGTACTTTTCTGAACTTTCTTTCTTGGCAGGATTTTTTCTCTGCAATGAATGATATGCTTCTTCCCACTGAAATTAGGGTGAAGCATGATGGAGTTAAAGATAGTTTCTTCATCTATGCTTCTGTTGCAGCTAAAGGTTAAAACTTCTGGAACACAAATTGTTCTGTTATTGCAAAGCACATGTTTTACTCTAGAACATACAGGTAATTTAAGATAGAAAATCTTTTAATTTTGGATAGCCAAGTTCCCCAAAATTTAAAATTTTCTTGGAAGGTTGTAGTTACTAAAAAAGGGCAG
>NW_006408805.1:883295-890449 GCF_000296735.1 Chrysochloris asiatica
CCATTTCCTTTTGGTACAATGACTCTGTGTATTCCTTCCATATTCTCTTGATGCATTCTGCATCATACAATAATTTGCCCAGAGAATCTTTCAATAACGAAAGCCAAGCCTGAATTTTTTCTTCAGTTCCCCCAGCTTGAAAAATGCTAACTGCGTTCTTCCTTTTTGGTTTTCTGATTCCAAATCTTTGCATATTTTATTATAGTATTTGGCTTTATCTTCTCCAGCTGATTTCTGAAATTTTCTGTTCAGCTCTTGGACCTCCTCATTTCTTCCATTTGCTTTAGCATCTCTACACCGGAGAGCAAGTTTCAGAGTCTCTTCTGACCATTGAATTTTTTAAAAAAATTTTATTCACATTTTATTGTTGAATGGGTAACATTTACAGAGCAAAGTAGTTTAAAGTTGTATGTGTTTGTGTGTTATTAGATTTTTATTGTGAATTGGGTTTTGAGTTTTGTTCCACATCTTTCTTCCACTTTATCCTTGTAATGTGATCCCTTTCAGAGCAATTGGTAGCGGTAGTGGATCACCATCTAGTTCTTCTGGTCTCAAGAGTTGTGGAGACCAATGTTCATGTGGTTCATTGATTCATTGGACTAATTGTTTCCATATGTCTTCAATTTTCTTCATTTTTATTTCCTCTGAACAGGAAGAGAACAATAGAGACATCTTACATGGCTTCTTCCTAGTGTTTAAGATTCCAGTTGCTATTCATCAAAGTAGGATGTAGAACATGGTCATACTATGCCAACTGACCTTGTTGTCCCCCAAGTCCTGAGTCCCAATCCCAGAGACTCAGTCCTCTAGGTGTTTCGTTATGTCTAAGAAGTTTTCATAACTTTATCCCCATAGCTCCACTACATTCATGGATGTATTTACAGCAAAGGTTAATATTCGTGCACAATTATACTCTGTGAAACCTATATATACCCAAGGTATACTCTCACTCTCCCTCCCATGTCCATTTAAACTACATGTCTATCCATGCATCTACCCATAGATCACCATCACTGCAGGATTGTGTGTACAATAGTATTTACCTAGTTGTCATAAACCCTTGAATTTCCTCCCTGTGTTTTTGGTTTCTATTCCTCCTTTTCTAACCCTTCCAAACCTTTTCTTAGGTAAATGCTATGCTTTTCATCTCAAATGGTTGGTTATTCTAAAGTATGCATACCTTCCTAGTGTTATGGCTCCCCTTGTAGGCCTGTCTATTGTTTGGGTGAAATTAAGCCATAGGGGTAAATATATTGCTAGACCTGAAAGACAATTAAAAATATATCCATCTTAGGGGTTCCACCAGTCTCTATCTGAATAGTAAGCTAATCTTTGTAATTTTGAGTTTTGTTTCACATTTTTCTCCCACTCTATTGAAGACCTTCTAATGTGATCTGTTTCACAGCGGTTGTAGAGGTAGCCAGTCATCACCTAGTTCTTCTGGTCTCAGGGTTGTGGAGACTGATATTTGCATGATCCTTTAACTCCATTGGCTAATCATTTCCTTGTGTCTTCAATTTTCTTCACTCTTCTGTTCTCTAGACAGGAAGAGACAAATGGTTGCCCCTTAGATAACCACTTGGGAACTTTTTAGACATCAGCTGCTACTCATTAAAGTAGAATGTAGAACATTGTCTTAATGCCAATTGACCATGGTGTTCCCCAAGAATATGGTCCTGAGCCCCAGAGCCAATGGCTCACTCCTTCAAGGTGTTTGGTTATGTTTAAGATGTGTTGGTAACTTTTTGACCTTCATATATTCCACCACATTCATGAATATGTTTGCAGCAAATGTAAATTTACTGTTGTTGTTAAATGAGGTTGAGTCAATTCTGATTCATAGCCACCTGTAGAGGGTTTCCAGGTGGGTTAATGTGCGGGACTGCAAGTTCAGTTTGAACTGCAAGGTCTGTGATTCAAACTCACCAGCCACTCCTTGAAACCCTGTACAGGGTTACTGTGCATCGGAACCAACTCAACGGCACTTAACAACAACTACATAGGGTTTCCAAGAAGCAGCTGTTGGGTTTGAACTGTAGACCTGTGATTCATAGACCAATGCTGATCCTACAGCACCACACCAGGAGTCCAAGCAAAGATAGATGTTGTTCTTCTTCTTCTTAAGTGCCATCGAGTTGATTCCAATCCATAGTGACCCTGTATAGGGTTTCCAAGGAGTGGTTGGTGAGCTTGAACCACCGACCTTGTGACTCAAACAGTGCTACAATGAACATGGGTACACATGTGTTTATTGTTCATTTTATTATTAAGAAAATCTTTTCTTAACCTTTTACAATATTGGTCTCAACTGTATTTGTCCTTTTGTGATTGACTAATTTCACTTAGCATAACATCCTTCAGTTTATCTATGTTGTCAAGTGTTCCCAGACTCATCATTATTCTTCAATGTTGTGTAGTTATGCACCAAAATTTGTTTAACAATTCTTCTGTTGATGTACATTTAGGCTGTCTTCATCTTTTTGATGTGTCTCTTGTAGACTACATATTGAAGGATCATGTTTTATTATCCATTCTTCTCTCTCTGTCTCTTGACTGGTGTGTTTAATCCATTTACATTTAGTGTAATTATCTATAGGTATGAATTGATGGCTGTCATTTTGCTGTTTGTGTTTGTGTGTGTGTGTGATGCTACTTGTTTCTTTGTCCTATGTAATTTTCTATGCTGTTTGTTTTGTTTGTGGGTTTTCTTTTCATTTTCATTTCTGTTGTGTTAATGTTTGCTAAATCCTTCTGATTTTTCTCTTTTATTTTAGTGTGCAGGTGTATTAATTTTCAGAATAAATCACAGGTTACAATATAAATTTTTAAAGTTTTCCGTATTTAAAACAATATGTTTTATCCTACAATAAACTTGTCTTTCTTGCCATTTGAAAGTTGCTTATCTATACTATTCCCTCTTTTTGCTTCACAGTTGACTTCATTATATCTAGATTGAATTCTGGGTGATGTTGTCATGTATGGTAATGTCAGTCCAAAGAATATCCTTTAGAGTTTTTTGTAAAGTTGGTCTGGTCATTACAAATCCCTTTAATTTCTGTTTACCAGGAAATGTCCTAATTTAGCCATGATATTTGAGGGAAAGCTTTGCTGGGTATATGACTCTTGGTTGGAAATATTTTTCTTTCAGAGTTTTGTATGTCACCCCATTGCCTTCTTGCCTGCATGGTTTCTGTTGAAAAACCAGAGCTTAGTCTTACTAGTTCTCCTTCATAGGTAACTTTTCATTTTTCCCAAGCTGTTCTCAGGATTCTTTCCTTGTCTTTGGCTTTAGAAAGTTTGACTATGATATATATGTCTTGGTGATTTTATTTTTGAATGTATCCTGTTTGTATGCTTCTTGTATGCTCATCTTCTCATTTTTCATGTTAGGGAAGTTTTCTTCCAACAACTCTTTGACAATTTTTCTGTGCTTTTTACTGTCTCCTCCTATTCTAGAATTCTGATCACCCTAAGTTGTTCCTCTATGGTGTCCTACATAACTCTTAGGCTTTCGTGGGATTTTTTTCATTCATTTTTCTGATTGCTCTTCTTCTATACTAGTATTGAGAGATTTATTTTCGAGCTCACTAATTTGGGCTTCCATTGCTTCAAATCTACTCCTTTGCCCCTTATATGTATTGTCCATTTTTTGAATCTTAGAATTAATCTTCTGGATTTTTAATTGCAGGTTTTGTATTATTTCAAAATTTGCATTTATTTTATGTTTGTTCTTCTAGTGTTTTCCTAAATTCTTCTGAAGTTTTTTCTGTGTTATCCTTGATTTCCTCAATCTTTCTTTCAGTCCTTTGAAGGTACCTAAATATCATACTTTTGAATTCTTTTTCAGTTCGTTCCATTACCTTTTCTTCTCAGAAATGATTTCTGACTCAGCAGCTTGGTCATTCTCTCTTGTTTTTTTGTGTGAGCTAAAATTGTCTATTGTCTCTAAAATTGTGGGGTTGCTGTTGTTGTTGTTGTTGTTGTTAACTGCTGTCAAGTCAGTTCCAACTCATAATGACCCTGTATAGGGTTTCTGGGGAGTAGCTGGTGGGTTTGAACTGCCAACCTTGTGGTTAGCAGTGCAGTACTGATCCTATAGTGCCACACCAGGAGTTGTCATATTTGTATTTAATCGATGATTTTACGTTGATTTGTTCCTCTTGTTGTTGCTAAATGTTGTTGACTCTGTTCTAACGCATAACAACTCTGTCTTCTATGAGTGAAGTTAAAGAATGGAAACACGTACACCATTCTAGTTTGCCAGTGGCTGGAGCTACAGAAGATACAATTGTGGCTGGCCTATATGGGCATGATTGCCATCTCATGTTGAGTGGGAAAGAAAAAACTCCTAATACACACATTAAAACAAAATAGAATTGGCCTGGCTGAAGGGAGGCGGCGGGCGGGCGCAATGGCGAAGGCCAGGCCACAAGCACCACCGCCCCCGGGCACTCCAAGCCAGCACGAGAAGAGTCTGGGACTTCTCACCACCAAGTTTGTGTCGTTTCTGCAGGAGGCCTGCTTGACCTCAAGCTGGCAGCTGACACCCTCGCTGTGTGCCAGAAGTGGCGGGTTTACATTACTAACATACTAGAAGGTATCTGGTTGATCGAGAAAAAAATCTAAGAACAGCATCCAGTGGAAGGGCATGGGGCCTGGCTGCAATACTTGGGAGATTGTGGATTGAATTTAAGGCAGAGATCAAGGAGCTGCAGCAACGGGAACAAGAACTGGACCAGCACAAGGTGTGAGTACAGCAGAGCATCCGGAACATCACAGAGGAGTTCAAAACAGCTGCTTGGCCTACGTGACTCATGAGGACACCTGCAGAAGCTTTGTTGGGGATACCCTCCTGGCCATCCGGGCCCCATCGGGCACCAGCTTGGAGATGCCCATCCCAGAGGGCCTAGATGGGCAAAAGAAGTACCAGATTCACCTGAAGACTGTGAGTGGTCCCACTGAGGTGTTGCTGGTGAACAAAGAGGGGTTGAGCTCCCACCTGTGGCTGTGCCTGGTGTCACCCCCTGAAGATCTGCTCCAGGGCCCTCCTGCCACTTCTACCCCCACCCCCACCGCCGCCCAAACCTGCCCTGGCCCAGCCTCAGGAAGCCTCCTGTCCAACCAGTCTCCAGCTGAGCATCCCTACACCTGTCTCCAGCGGCATCTAGCTCAGACGGTGGCCAGTCCAGCAGTTGAGAGCACAGTGAGTTGCGGTCCTGGAAATGATTGCAAGGACAGTGGTATGCTCAGCTCACTTCCGCTGGGTGCAACAGCCCTGGACATCCGACCGCTGTAGTCTTCTGCCTTGCTGGACAGCAACACCCAGGCCTGCTACCTCCTTTGAGCCGGTCAAAGCGGACTTCACAGGTGTTCTGGAGCTCCACAGAGCTGTCAGAAATCTTCAATCCCACACGAGAGTGCATGAGTTCTGAGCTGCTGGAGGAGCTGATGTCCTTAGAAGTGTTTGCCCCGCTCCTGCGTCTTTCTCCACCACCTGGAGACCATGACTACATCTACAACCTGGACGACAGTGAAGGCATCTGTGACCTCTTGGATGCGCCTGTTCTCAACCTCGGACTGACAAGGACTTGTCCTGTGTGGCTGGGATACAGACTGACCGGGAAGGCCTTTCCCCATCCCACCTCACTCCTATCCTTACTCCTGGCTTCCCTGTCTTCCTGCACAGTCTGGCCTCGACCCCTAGTCCTGCCTCCTGCCCCCACACCAGGCTTGTTTCTTTTCTTGGGGCCCTCTCCCACCTGCACTCTGTAAGCGCCAGCTCTACTGCCACCCAGCAACTCCCATAGGGCAACTTGTCCAGCCCCACTGCACTGCTCCTGCCAGCTTCCCCCATACCCCCAACAAACACAATGAAGGAAGGATAGGGTGGAGATGGGGGCTTACCAGCATCACCCCCTAGCCCTCGCAGCTGCCCACCTCTGACCCTACAGCTCCTGCTGACCTCGTGGGTGCCCCTTCTGCTCTGCCCTAGCCCTGAGAACCTGTAGATGGTGGTGGTAGGGTGCTGACCAGAAGGAACAGGTCTCCAGATAGTCATTTGGATGGGTTGGTCCCTGAGGATAGTCCCTTGTTTGTTCATTTCCCTTCAGTTAGAGCCATTTACAGAGATTTAGAAAGATTTACAGTAATGAATGGATTCCTATATAAAGATTATTTTTATACTTTTTGCAGCAAAAGGAACTGTAATATTTGTACAGTGTCCAAGTTAATAAACACCATGCCTAAGGTGAAAAAAAAAATAGAATTAATAAACAAGGAATCAACCATAAAAAGGGGAAGAAAGAGAGAAAAAGAAATAAAAACAGGCAGCAATCAGAAAAAAATATAAGTATAAAGACAAAAAAGCCACGGGGAATTGGAATTACAGAAGAGAAAAATAAGAGAGAAAATAAAAGGAAGCAATAATAAAAATATTTAAGAATAGTTCAAAAGAGACCTGGTGTGGTTCTATAGGCAAAGGACTCGGCTACAATGTCGGTTTGAACCACAAGGTCAGCTGTTCAAATTCACTAGCCATTCCTTGGAAACCGTATGCAGGGTCACTATGAATTAAAACGGACCCAATGACACTTAACAACAACAAAAAAAGAGAGACAGGAAAATGGAGTTATAGCAGAAAAGTAAGAGAGAAAATAAAAGGAAGAAATAAAATAAAATAAAAATACTTAGGAAAACCAAGGCGAGAGAAGATGAAACGAGAAAGAATACTAAAGAAACATCAAAGGGGGAGGGGGGGGGGGAAAGCAAGGAAATGAAAACCAGAAGAAGGAAAATAAAGGCCGAGGAAGGATAAAATTCAAGCCAATGGAAAGGGAAGTAGGAGAAGAAAGAATAAATAAACACAAACAAGGAAACAAAAAACCCAAAACTCAAATTAAAACAACAGTGCAGCTGTTGGACTAAAAGAGGAGAAAATACTGGGGCTCATGACAGCCAAGTTCTGGGTGCTGCTGCCATGTATGCCAGTATCAGGTTGGTGTTTGTTACTATTGATTCTCGGTCCAAAGGACTTCCTTTTATGTGTTTATATATATATATATTAATGGAGCCCTGGCGTGGTTAATGTGCTGGACTGCAAAGTCATTTGAACTGCAAGGTTGGCAGCTCAAGCTCACCAGCCACTCCTTGAAAAC
>NW_006408805.1:890580-899710 GCF_000296735.1 Chrysochloris asiatica
GAGAGAGAGAGAGAGAGAGAGAGAGAAAGAGAGAGAGAGAGAGAGAGAGCTCTAGTAGCATAGTGGTTACGAATTGAGCTGCAAACCTCAAGGTCAGCAGTTCAAAACTACCAGCTATTCCGCAGGAGAAATATGAGGCGTTCTGCTCCCGTAAAGATTTACAGCTTTGGAAACCCTATACAGGGTCGCTATGGGTCAGAATCGACTCAACGGCACTTAACAACAGCAACAACATATATTACAAATTCCTTTCATTTTTACTTATCTTTAAATGTTCTAATTTTGCCATTATATTTGAGGGACAGATGTGCTGAATATATTCTTGGTTGGAATTTTTTTTCTTTCATAGTGTTGTCTTCTTGCTTGCATGATTTCTGCTGAGAAATCAGAGCTTAATCCTTTGTAGGTTACTTTTCATTTTTCCTGATCTGCTTTCAGGATTCTTTGTAGAGTTTGATATGCCTTGGTGATTTTCTTTTGGGGTCTATCCTGTTTGGGGTTTGTTCAGCTTCTTGAATGCTTATCTTCTCATCCTTTGTGATGTTAGGGGAATTCTCCAACAGTTCTTTGACTACCTTTCCTGTTCTTTTTTTTTCTGGTTATCTTCCTGTTCTGTAATTCCAATCACTCGTAAGTTATCCCTCTTCATGTTGTTCCACATGAATATTAGACTTTCTTCAGATTTTTCCATTCTTTATTTCTGATTGTTCTTCTAGCTTAGTAGTATTGTAGTATAGAAAGCTATCTGTTCAAGTTCACTAATTTGGGCTTCCATTGATTTAAATACAGTCCTTTACCCTTTCAATGTATTTTCCTTTTCTGAAATCATTAATCTTCTGGGTTTCTATTGGCAGGTTTTGTGCTGTCTCCAATCCTTTATTGACTTTGTTTTCTTGTTCCTGTAGTATTTTCCTGAATTCTTCCTTGTTTTCCTTAACTTTCCTGTCAATCATTTGGAGAAACCTAAATATCATTCTCTTGAATTCTTTTCAGGTATTTCCAGTGCCTGTTTTTCCTCAAAAAATGTTTTCTAGCTCTCCCTCTTGGTCACTTGTTTGAGATGTTCTGTCATGTTTATTCATGTGAACAGAATTGTCTGCTGCTTTCAACGCATTATAGAATTGTTGTATTTGTATTAAGCTGATAAATGTATGTTTGTGCATTCCTAGGCACTTACCAAGGTGGCTGTGCATTGTTCTCTGCTCATGCTGTTCAGTTCAGGATGCATTTAGCAGATATTGGTTGTTGATCCATTATATAGCAGCTGATATTGATACTCTTGCTCAATGGGGGAACCATAAAGGGTACAGATTTGGCTGGGATGAATGAATATGGTTGCTGTCTCCTGTCAGGTGAGGCAAGAAGAGAAAACACACATACACAAGAGAGAAGGAAAACAAACACAAACCAGCTAACAACAGCAAAAAAAAAAAAAAAAAAAAAAAAAAAGGAAGGAAAAAAAAAAAAAAAAGGAGGCATCAGCTAGAAAAGGAATACAAAAACCAAAGGGAGAGGAAAGTAAAACTGGGGAAAAAAAGAGTGAGAGATAAATAAAAAGACATAAACATAACTAGGGAGAGGAATAAGTAAAAGGGAAAGAGGCCAGAGAGCAGAAAAAAATAATAAATAAAACAAAACCAGGAGGTACTAAAAAAAAACTTTTTAAAGGAGAAGGAAAGAAGCAGAGGTGGTTGGTAAAGGAGGAGGAGGAGGAGGAAGAGGAGGAGGAAGAGAGAAGAGGAAGAGAAAAGAGGAAGAGGAAGAGAGAAGAGGAAGAGGAAGAGAGAAGAGGAAGAGGAAGAAGAAGAAGAAGAACAACAACAACAATAACAACATTCTGGGGTCTCCTGCCTGCCTCATGCCATGAGTGAGTAAGAAATGAGACAGTAACGCTCAACCCTAGATAGAGTTCTTGTACGTTTAAGTGTTGTCTGTTCTGGGCACCCAATCCAGAAGTGTTTGTGCAGACTCTAAAACAGCTGGAGGATCAGGGTATTTCTGGCCCCAAAGGGAACCTATAGTCCAGGGCTGACCAGAAATGGCTCTGCAGGTCTGGAATAAGCCACACCTGATTCCAGGTGCTAGGGTTGGTGTTGCTAGCTCCCCACACACTTTAATGTGACTTCATCAGCCCAGAGAGCAGGAACTTCTCTAGGAGTGTATGTGGATAGGCGCTGGCCACACTTCTGGTCACCAGGGTAATGTGGAGCACAAGAGATCAAAACAAAATCATTTAACCCATTTCTTTCCACCAATAAGTGGTATACCGCAGCAACACCTACTTGCCCTCTTGCCTTCAGTGTTGCCTGAGAAAGTTCAAGACAGCCACACTGAGGCTGTCCAGCACAGATCTGCAGTCTCTTCTTTCTTTTTCCCCTCTCCCTCACACAACTGTTCAGCTGCTTCCCATAGTGAGAACTAGTCCAGGGCTGGCTGGACTGACCCTGAAGGTTTGGAGCCAGGCCTGGCAGAACAGGGTCAATTCAGACAGCCCCCCTCATAAGCGTAGCATTTGCCTCCATGCATCTCCAACTGCCATAAGACTGGGAGTTTCCCTAGGGGTGTACGCCGGTGGGGACCAGCCTTGCCTCTGGTCACCAGAAGAGTGTGGAAGAACAAGAGAAAAAGAACTTTACCTTAATCTCTGTGAGTCATAGTTATGTTTCTGAAATTCTGATATGTTTTCCTATCTCTGAAGTCATTCACAAATTTCAAGGTGGCTGCACCCATTCGGTTGGCAGGCTCAGGTCACCAGTCTATCCTTTTCTTGTCATGTCTGCTCACCTCTCTCTCCTAGTTATCTATCCCTTCACCTGAAGCTTAGAGTTTCAGGACTATCATCTGTGTCTGTTTCATTTGGTTTTCCGTATCTTGTTGTGGTGGGTCTGTATAGCCCTTTCTGCCTAATACGTCATCTTGCCACATCAGTAGCATTGCTTTTAATACAGCACTCATTAAGGAAGCTGGCATTGCTTTTATTTAACCATGTCTGGAAATACAAAAGACTTGATACTAGTAGCTTGTTGCTTAACAGTCATTATATAAAGTTTTACTTTAAAGAGTAACGTGGACTTGCAGAGCACATTTTGTAATGGTTTTGAAATGATGAAAATCTTCATATATGAAAAACATGTACATAACATATTTAAGTTAAAACAGTGATGGCAGAAGGCAACAAAGACAAAAGTTATAGAACGGGAACCAGGAACAAGGTTGTACCCATTCTTATTGGGGCCTTTCAGTCTTCTTTTAAAGAAATTGTGCTGTCCATAATCCTATTATCTAAATATACATGTCTTATGGCACTTAACAACAACAACATGCCACAAAACCACAACTCCTGGCTGCTTAGACTAGTGTGGATCCCTGATCAAAATATAAACAAATCCATAAACTGATCAGGTCTATGAACCTGGATGGAAGTGAAGAGCTGAGCTTTCTCATAGTCTAGAAAACTGGAATTAGAAAGATAAAGCCTACCGTGAGTAGCAGTAGATGCCATGAGCCATCATAAGGCAAATGTAAATCAAGCTATAATGACAACAAAATCCATACAATGGAAGGTTTTGCAGAAAAACATGCCCAGAACAAAGAAGTTTTATTCTGCTCAAGGAAATAATTTATTTAACCTTTATCTCCTTGAAAACCAGAATCATAAAATAACCATGTGGTTGTTATGTGCTGTGGAGTCATAGCGACCCTGTACAGGGTTTCAGAGGCCGTAAATCTTTATGTGAGCAGAAGGCCTCATCTTTCTCCCGTGGAACAGCTGGTAGTTTCAAACTGCTAACCTTGCGGTTCGCATACAGCATCACTATTCCCCAACTAAACTATATTTCTTATTTTTTAAACATGTT
This sequence comes from Chrysochloris asiatica, assembly GCF_000296735.1. Lineage (NCBI taxonomy): Eukaryota > Metazoa > Chordata > Mammalia > Afrosoricida > Chrysochloridae > Chrysochloris > Chrysochloris asiatica. The sequence continues at coordinate 894,438 of NW_006408805.1, forward strand.
TAAGCTTCTATTTGGAGTCCTGGTGTGGTGCTGTGGGTTAATGCGCTGGACTGCAAAGTTGGTTTGAACCTCAAGGTCAACAGTTCAAGTTCACCAGCCACTCCTCGGAAACCCTACACAGGTTTACTATGGGTCAGAACCAACTCAGTGGCACTTAACAACAACAACAAGCTTCTATTTAATTTTTAGTTATAATAGATTGTTCTTGCAAATTTTAAATTATTCAAAAATGTAAAAAGAAATTAATACTCTTCCCCTTCTTCCCATATCTACTCCAAAGTGACAAACTTTTGATATAATAAGTTTTCCACGTGGTAGCATCATACTACATCAGTTGGAACTAATGCCTTACATGATAAAAGCCTGAAATTCTGATAACTGGAACGTGAATCACCTAGAAAAACCAGAGGAGTGGAAACTCCAACAGTTAAAAAAAAAACCATTTCCATTTAGTTGATTTCTACTTATATCAATAAGGAGCTCTGGTAGCGTAGTGGTTACGAAACAGGCTGTGAACCTTAAGGCCAGCAGTTCAAAACTACGAGCCACTCCGCGGGAGAAAGATGAGGCGTTCTGCTCCTGTAAAGATTTACAGCCTCAGAAACCCTGTACAGGGTTGCTATGGGTCGGAACCGACTCGAAGGCACTTAACAACAACAACAACTAATATCAATGCTATAGGAAAGAGCAGAGCTACACCATAGAGCTTTGAAGGCTGTAATCTTTACTGAAGTAGACTGCCACATATATCTCCTGGAGTGACTGGTAGATGTGAATCACCAATCTTTCTGTTAGCAGCCAACTACTTAACCACTGTGCCACCAGGGTGTCTTTCAACAAGTCAGACCTCTCTAAAATACTTCCTCTTGCACTCCCTGGTGGACAATGTATTGATTGTCACATAATGAGGCTGCTCTTGGTTTATTCAGCAAAGAAGCAGAGGCACTGCCTCAAGTCATTGAGCATATGGTTATTCAGCTCCCCTCTAAGTGCCAAGCACTGTCCTAGGATCTGGGCAAACAAAGATAAGTATGAGAAACATGGTTCTAGCCCTCAAGAACTGTATATGCAATGGACAGTAAAACGTAATTATACAGTGTGATGGTGCAGGAATAAAGCATATCCAGGAAGAATCTCTCAGACAGAGTGGTCAGAGAAGAGCTCTTGGAGATGACGACATCTAAGAATAGAAAAGAAGAATGAGTGAGTGAAGTGCAGAGTGGCAGGTGGGAAGGGTCCAATAACAAGTAGACAAGGGTTAGGCATGTGTGTTCAAGGAAATTAAAGAAGGGTAGGAATGGAGCTTAGAGAACAAACAAAGAGAGAAATATCTCACTTTGGCTGCTGTGAGAAGAATAGATGAGAGAAGGAAACAGAAAGAGAGAGGACACTGATTAGGAGGTGAACGCAATCATCCAGGCTAGAAACAATACTGCCTAGGATAGTGAATGGAGTCCTAGTGTGGCACTGTGGGCTAACGCGCTGGACTGCAAAGTTGGTTGGAACCACAGGGTCAGGGGTTCAAGTCACCAGCTGTTCCTTGGGCTATAGGTACAGGGTCACTATGGGTCAGAACCAACTCGATGGCACTGAACAATGAAACAACAGGATAGTGAATAGCAGATTACTGAACAGTTCAAAATCAAGAATGGTGTGAGATAGAGTTGTATCCTTTCACTACACTTATTCAATCTGTATGTTGAACAAATAATCCAAGAAGCTGGATTATATGAAGAAGAACATGGTAACAGGCCTGGAGGAAGAATCATTAACAACCTGCATAATACAGCTCATACAGCCTTGCTTGCTGGAAGCGAAAGGACTTAAAATACCTAATGATGAAGGTCAAAAACCTTTATAGTATGGACTGCACCTCAATGTAAAGAAAACAAAAGTCCTCATAACTGGACCAATAAATAACACGATAAATGGAGAAAAGATTACAGTTGTCAAAGACTTAACTTTGCTTGGATACACTACCAACACTCATGGAAGCAGTAGTCAAGAAATCAAACAACATATTGTATTAGGAAAATCTACTGCATAAAAACCTCTTTAGAATGTTCGAGAGCAAAGATGTCAGTAAAGATGAGGGAAAATCTAAATATCTGGGGTACATTTTAGGTGTAAATATTAGTGAACTACTAGGATAGAGAATAATAGAATAACTTGTTGTTGTTATTGTGTGTTGTGGAGTCAGTCCTGAGTCATTGCAACCCTGTATAGGGTTTCCAAGAGTGGCTGGTCACTGGTTCAAGTCCAAAGAACCAGAGGTTGAAGGAATGCAAGATCCACACCCAACAGAAAGCAAGTCCATAGAATCCTTCAACATTGCATACCAAGGATTGAATTTTTTCTCTTGTTCTTTTAACTTTTGAAATGCTGAGCATGTTCTTCCCTTTTGGGTTCCTAACTTCAGGTCTTTGCACATTTCATTACAATACTTGACATTGTCTTCTTAAAATGTCCATTGACATTTTCTGTTCAACTCTTTTACTTCCTCATTTTTTCCATTGACTTTAGTGTCTCTATGCTAGTGAGGTTGGCCCAGGATCGGGCAGTGTTTCATTCTGCTGTGTATAAGGTCACTATGAGTCAGTACTGACTCGATGACAACAACAACGACATGCTAGAGAACAAGTTTCACAGTCTCTTTTGACATCCACTTTGGTGTTTTCTTTCTCTTCTTTTTAGTAACTTTTTGCTTTTTTTCCTGTCTGATGTTCTTGATGCCATTCCACAACTTTTCTTATCTTCAATTTTTGTCTAATGCATCAAAGTCTATTTAATTCCTGTGTATCCCATCTGGTGAGGCCCATGTGTGTAGTTGTGTTTTATGTTATTCCAAAAAGGTGTTTGTAGTGAATAAATCCTTGGTCTTATAAAATTCCATCATGTGTCTCTAGCGTCATTTCTATTACCAAAGCCAATAGCTCCTATTTGTTTCCAACTTTTGCATTCCAATCACCAGTAATTACCAATTTATCTTGATTGTTTGTTTGATCTATTTAAGACTGAAGAAGTTGATAGAATTCTTCTATTTCATTGTCACTGACTTTAGAGGTTGGTGCATAAATTTGAATAATAGCAGTATTAACTGGTCTTCCTTGTTATTGTTGTTAGGTGCCATCGAGTCAGTACCGACACATAGGAACCCCTATGCACAACAGAATGAAACTCTGCCCAGTCCTGTGCCAACCTCACAATCATTTCTACATTTGTACTCATGGCTGCTGCCACTATGCCAATCCATCTCATTGGAAGAAGTACAACCAGAATGCTCCCTGGAAGCCAGGATGGCCAAACTTCGTTTATCATACTTTGGACATATTGTCTGACCGGTCACTGGAGAAAGATATCATGTTTGGTAAATGGAGGGTTGGAGAAAAAGAGGAAGAGCCTCAACAGGATGATCTTCCTTGTAGGCATATGGATATTATCCTTTCACAGACAGCATTGTAAGTCAATATATTGTTGTTGTTAAGTGCTGTTGAGTCAGTTCCAACTCATAGTGACCCTGCACAGAGTTTCTGAGGAGTTGCTGGTGAGTTTGAACCAGCGAACTTGTGGTTCACACTGACCCTGTGATCCAAAGCTTTATCCTACAGCGCCACACCAGGACTCCGTAAGTCAATATAGATCCTGAAATGTTCTTGTTGAAGATGAATGTAACACCATTCCTTTGAATTTGTCTCCGAGCATAGTAAACCATATGATTGCATGATTCAAAACTGCCAATACCAATCCATTTCAGCTCATTAATGTTGAGGATATTGGTCTTTCTGTGTTCTATTTCATTTTTTACTGCTTGTAAATTTTCCAGATTCATACATTGTACATCTCATTTTCTGATTATTAATGGATGTTTGCAGCTGTTTCTCCTCATTTGGAGTTGTGCCCCACCAACAAATGAAGGTATCAAATGCTTTGTTCCTTTCATGTCATCATGGTCAAATCTACTTTGAGGAGGCAGTACTTCCCCAGTAGTACTTTGAATGCCTCCCGCCTGAGGGACTCATCTTCCAGCATTATATCTGACAATGTTCTGCAGCTATTCATAATGTTTTTATCTTTTGGTACTATATCTGAAAATGATACTCTTGTATTCATAAGGATTTCAGTGACTAAACATTCAGAAGTAGTCTACTTCTACTTCTTTGTAGTCTGTCTTAGTCTGAAAACTAGTTTGAAACCTGGGCTTTATAGGTGAGCCTGCTGGTATTTAAAAGAATGGTGGCATAACTTCCAGCGTCATAGCAACATACACGTCACCAAAGTGTAGCTAACTGACAGACCAGTGGTGGATTAAGTCTGTAGAATAGGTAAATAGAGACAATAGTTTATTCATAATTACCAGGAGCTGGGGTGTAGGGAGGAGGAATGGGGACATACTGAGTTTCTGTTTTAGCAAAGAAAATTTTGGAAATGGATAGTGATGAAGATCACACAACATAGTAATGTAAGTGGTGTTATTAGTTAATGAATTGTGTATGTAAAATAATGTTGAAATGGCATGTGTTGTTATAGTCAACACAATAGGAGAGAGAGAGAAATGGGCTTTCTAGTAGATCTGCTCTAAAATAACACGAACTGTTCTTCCCATCAGCCTATCATTTCTTTCTAATTCACTTACTACTCCATAACGCCATAACTCCATACTCCACACAAGCTAAAATACAATAGAATGAGTTAGAAGAGTCTGGCTTAATTTAAATGGAGATATGAATGAATTATAAAATCTGCAACACTACAATTCTTTTCAAAAACATCTTTGCTTTATTTCTATACTAAATACATTTTTCCTTGTCGCCTTTATTTTTTGTTTGGCCTCCTAACTACTGTCTTTCATTTGGTGTGATTGTGTTTGACACAATAATCATAAGCATTCATGAGAAAAAATAGAAGTAAAATAAAATAATTTCAAAATAAAAAAACTCAGCTTAGTCAACAAAGTAAAAATGAGATGGAACAAGAGCCCATAAATTTAAAAATACTTAAGTATAGTAACCCACTACAATGTGTAGACTTTATTTGAACCCTAAATTTAAAAACAAACACATGACATTTAACACATAATTGGACATTTCATTAAGATAATTATTTATATTAAGAAATTGATTTATCTAGTTGTGTTGGTGTATTTGGTTGTTTTTAAAAGAAGAGTCTTGAGATATGTACTGAGCTATTTATGGATAAAATTACATATGTGATTCTTAGAATTTGTTTAGAAATAAAACAGGAGGAATGAGTGGGGCTGTGTAGAGAGTAACATT
>NW_006408805.1:900495-902723 GCF_000296735.1 Chrysochloris asiatica
TAGGTTTGAACTGCCAACCCTGTAGCTAGTGGCCCAATGCCTAACTTATAGCGTCACCAGGCTTACTTTTTCAAGGCATTAAACATCAGATAATGAAGGTCAGGGAGGACAAACAAATGAGGTGAGCGCTGTCTCTCCCCCAACTCATACCTGGAGATAGTTTCCTGGCCATGCTGGTTGTAGCCTGGGTGGAGCAAACATGACAGTCGGCAAATCCTAAGGTAGCTAGAGCAGTTTGTCATGTTTGCATATTCTAAATATTTCCTCCCATTCTGTGAGTTGATTTTTTTCATTCCAATTATATCATTTGATGAGCAGCATTCTTCAATTCAAAGGTCCCCCCCCACAAAAAAAATATTCAACATTTATAGAATCCTTCACTTGAATCAGAAGCGTTTTCTCTGGAATAACTACATGTGACTATAGAGAACTAACTTGCAGGTTACCTAAGAAGTAACCCATCACCTTCATGTGGCCTTTTTGAACAATGAACTGAGACCCTTACCTCATTTTTGAGAAAATGACCTGAAAACAAGCCATTCTGACAGACTATAAAAGGAAATTTGGGGTCCTAAAATTTTGGTGCAAATAATTTATTTTTGGAGACACTTAATTTATTTTGTTGCAATGATCTATGTCTGCTTTCTCTCCTCTTTTAAAAATTTTCCCCTGTATTATTAATATGAAATGAATCTTTGTTGTTGTTTTACAGTAGTTTGTGCTTTGTGTACTAGAACACAACCGGATGAAGTAAATGGATTGCTGTTGTTGTTAAGTGTCATTGAGTTTGTTCCGACTCATCACAACCTTGTGTAGGGTTTCCGAAGCTGTAAATCTTTATGGGAGCAGAAAGCCCCATATCTCCCCCATGGAGTGTCTGGTGGGTTCAAATGCCAAGTTTGTGGTTCACAGTCCAGTCCTTATCCAACAGAGCCACCTCACTTCTAAATTGAATTAGCATCCCCATTTTTTATAACACTGAGCCAAAGAGAGGCTACACTAGGAAGTGAAGGAGCTAGAATTTGAGTCCATATAATAAGGACCTCTGGTGGCGTAGTAGTTACAAATCGGACTGTGAACATTAGGGCCAGCAGTTTGAATCTACCAGCCACTCTGCGGAAGAAAGATGAGGCGTTCTGCTCCCGTAAAGATTTACAGCCTCGGAAAACTTGTACAGGGTCGCTATGAGTGGGAACCAACTCGACGGCACTTAACAACAACAATAACAATATGATTCCAGAGCCTACCCTCTTAACTATTATGCCATGGCCTCCCATATTACTGTTACTGAAATAATCCAAAAATGAAATAATTAGGGTTGGACTATCAACATCATTGTTAGATGCAGTCAAGTCAATTATATATCATAGCAATGCTGTACACAACAGAGTGAAACATGGTCTGATCCTGGGCCAGCCTCACAATTTGTTCCGTTTGAGAACATTGTTGTTTACCACTATGTCAACCCACCTCACTGGAGGTCTTCCTCTTTTTTGTTGAACCTCCACTTTTCCAAACATGATGTCCTTCTCCAAGGACTGGTATTTTCTGATAACATGTCCAAAGTACAAGAGACAAACTCTCACCATCCTTGCTTCTAAGGAACACTCTAGCTATAATTCTTCCAAGACAGATCTGTTTGTTCTTCTGGCAGTCCCGGAAAACAATATGGTGCTTTCAATATTCTTCTCCAACAACATAATTCAAATCTATCGATTCTTATAGTCTTCTTTATTCATTGTCCAAATTTCACTTCCATATGTAATGCTGAACAGGTCTCAGTAGAACTTCCAAATTAAGACAGCTTTAGAAGAAAGGCCTAGAGATCGCCTTCTGAAAATCAGCTAATGTATTGGTCAATGCAGGGAGGGTGCTGGCCTGAGGGATCAACAAAACAATTTGTGCTTTGCTTCTCAATAGTTGCACCCCAAACCCTTGAATCATGGTGACCCCATGAAAATAAAAGGAAACACTGCCTAGTCTTGTACCAGGCACTATGATCAATTGGGGATTGAACTATTATGATACATAAAATTTTTGTTTTAAAATATATATTGAGTTTTTATTGACAATTCTAAGTATGTGTTTATAACAAAGTGTGATCATGAATTTAACACATTAAAAGTTTTATAGCATCTGTTAAGAAAAGATTATACATATGAGGTGATTGAAAGTACTATGTCTTGGGTTAGATGTGCTTTAGTCCTCAAAGTGACATCTTTGCTCTT
>NW_006408805.1:904265-914277 GCF_000296735.1 Chrysochloris asiatica
TTCTGCTGTGCATGGGGTCGCTATGAGTCGGTTCCGACTCGATGGCACATGACAACAACAACAACAATAAACATTAAATAAGTATGGTTAAAGGAGACAACTTTGGCGCACAGCTTTCTTGATACCGTTCAATATCCACACCTTTTGTTCAATTGACTGCCTCTTGGTCTATGTACAGGTTCCTCATGAGTACAGTTAAGTTGTTGTAGCAAAAGAAACTTAATAGGCAGACTAACAAATCACAGTGTATGGACCTGACTGAATTCTTGTTCAAGAAAGCAAACTAAAAAATAAGATAAAATAAATGTAAAAAAACAAGGTAGTGCAAAGGCCCTAAGACAAAGAGCAGAGAGGAAAAAGAAGACGTAATATGCAGTGTTTCCTGGAAAACAGATTAAAGGGCATTTCTTCTCCCCCAATAAACCCTGGATTTAGAAGTAGTGTAAATTAAACTTAACAACTAGCACCTGTCTATGTATGGCCCAAGGGAAATAGAGCACACAGAGCTTGTTGGTGGTGGTGGTGGTAGGTGCTGTCAAGTTAGTTCAGACTCATAGTGACCCGATGCACAACAGAACAAGACACTGCCCAGTCCTGCGCCATCTTAATATTCATTGTTACACTTGAGCTTATTGCTGATGCCACTGTACTAATCCTTCTCATTGGGGTCTTCCTCTTTTTCACTAACCCTATTCTACCAAGTATGATAAACTTCCCAAGGGGCCCTTCCTGATAACATGCCTGAAGTACAAGAGGTGAAGTCTTGCCATCCTGGCTTCTAAGGAGCATTTTAACTGTACTTCCTCCAACACAGATTTGTTTGTTCTTCAGGCAGTCTATGGCACTTTTAATATTCTTCACCAGCACTATAACTCAAATGCATCAATTCTTCTATGATCGTCCTTATTTATTATCCAACTTTCATAGGCATATGAGGCTATTAAAAATACCATGATCTTTGGTCAGGCATGCCTTCATCCTCAAACTGCTATCTTTGCTCTTAAACACTTTAAAGAGGTCTTACTCAGCAGATTTGCTGAATGCAATAAGTCATCAGATTTCATGGCTGCTGCTTCTATATGTGTTGAGAGTGGATCCAAGCAAAATAAAGCCTTTGACAACTGCAAACTTTTTTCTGTTTTTCATGATGTTATTTATTGATCCAGTGGTGAGGATTTTTGTTTTCTTTACAGTGAAATGCAACCCATACTGAAGGCTGTGGTCTTTGATCTTCATCAGTAAGAAAATTACTTTAAGTTCCTTCACTAATGAGTCTTCCTCCAGTCCTGATGCAGGGCTTGAAGGATGAAAGTTCTAGTTGTCATGCATGGCAACAAATAAACAAAACTAGCTGCTATGGAGTTGACTCTGACTTATGGTGGCCCTGTATGTTTCAGAGTAGAACTGCACTCCAGAAACAGAACACCACGTCTTTCTACCAAAGGAGAACTGCCAAAACAGACTCCTAGGATAGTGAATTGTAGGGACCACCTGTCTTTTTCCCTTCCTAGATCTCAGCAATTCCCAAGGCAATAAACCTTTCTCTTCCAGATTTGGATGTTATTTGGTTCCAATTCATGCTATTGTTGTTAAGTGTCATCAGTTAGTCCTGACCCATAGCAACCCAGTATAGGGTTTCCAAGGAGTGAATGGTAAGTTTGAACCTCTGACCTTGTGGTTCAAACCGACTTTGCAGTCCTGCGCTTATCCTACTGCGCCATACCAAGACTCCAGATTCCAACTCAAAATGACCCGGTATGGGGTTTCCAAGGAGTTGCTGGTGAGTTTGAACTTCCACCTTGAGATTCAAACAGACCTTGCAATCCAATGCATTATCCTGCAGTGCCACAGCAGGACTCTCCAGATACATACTAAGAAATAGACAGCATCAGAAATAAAAAAAAATTAAAACATTTTCCAAGAGTAAGCTCACAGGAAACCAGTTAATCCTTATATGAGGGGCAGCTGTTGAGAGCATTACAAAAGGAAAACAGCAAGTGCACGTTCTAGCAATTACAGAGAAACTAAAGTGGTAGCAACTGAGGTTGGAGACCCAGCAGTGAGTCAATATAGAGAGCCTTCAGTAAGACACAGAATGGTCTCATTCCTTGTTTTGTCTTCTAGCCTTCATAAAACCTGTGACTATCAAACGGTACATGGAGTGTATGAAAAGGCACAGCCCTGGCGTTGGATTCCAATGGTACACTGAGAGACCTTCCTTTCTAATGCCACTTTGCAGACACCAAGAGTGGGAGTGATAGAACAGGGATGTAAGGAAGGAGGAACAGACCCGACACCACTCACCCCCACCCCATCCCCCCTGACAACCACCAACAACCACAGGTAGAAGAAGATAACTAAATAAGGAGGCAAAAAGAAGACAAGCCTATGAGCTATGAGAATGTCAGACATGGACATTTTAAAGCATAAATACCCCTAGACATCCATAATTGATGTCTATCTCGCACCTATCAAGTGTACTTTCGCTTTCTATTAAACCTGCTTTCTCACACTCTTGTGGTCTTGCGTCCCTGACATCTCACCTGAACCTGCGACTCCTTGCTAGAAGTCCAGGAGAATTCCCGTGGCATGTTCGGTAACAGGGGGGCAGACAACTACCAAAAAAATTGCCATTAAATTGATTCTGATTTATGGCAACCCCTTATGCTTTGAGCAGAACATAGGAACGCTTAATGGTTTAAAATTAAGAAAGGTATGCAACAGGGTTGTATTCTTTCACCATACTTATTCAACCTGTATGCTGAGCAAAAAATACGAGAAGCTGGGTTCTATGAAAAAAAACGTGGCATCAGGATTGGAGGAAGAATCATTAACAACCTGTGATATGCAGATGATACAACCTTGCTTCCTGAAAGTGAAATATTTACTGATGAAGAACAAATAGCATAGCCTTCCATATGGATTACATCTCAATGTCAAGAAAACAAAAATCCTCACCACTTGACCAATAAACAACATTCTTATCAGTGGAGAAAATATTAAAATTGTCAAGGACTTCATTCTTCTTGGATCAACTATCAACACTCATGGAAACAACAGTCAAGAAATCAAATGATTTGCATTAGGCAAATCTGCTGCACAGGAACTTTTTAAAGTGTTGAAGAGCAAAGATGTCAGCTTGAGGACTAAGGTGTGCCTGACCCAAGCCATGGTATTTTCAATAACCTTATACACATGCGAAAGCTGGACAGTGAATAAGGAAGAATTGGTGCTTTTGAGTGATGGTGTCAGGGGAGAGTATTGAAAGTTCCATGGGCTGCCAAGAGAACCAACAGATCTATGTTGGAAGAAGTGCAGCCAGAATGCTCCTTGGAGGCCAAGATGGCCAAATTTCGTCTCTCATACTTACGACATATTGTTAGGAGGGACCAGTTGCTAGAGAAGAGTATCATGTTTGGTAAGGTGGAGGGTCAGAGAAAAAGAGGAAGACCCCCAACGAGATAGATTGGCAAAGTGGCAGCTTCAGTGGGCTCAAGCGTGGCAACGATAGTGAGGTTGGCCCAGGATCTGGCAGTGTTTCGTCCTATTGTGCATAAGGTCTCTATGAGTCGGTACCGACTGGATGGCACCTAACAACTCTTTACAGAGTAGAACTGCTCCATTGGGTTTTCTTTGCTCAATCTTATGTAAGCATATGGCCAGGCTGGTCTTCTGATGAGTGGTTTCCGACTGCAATTTGGTGATTATCAAACTTTAGGTCAGTAGCCAAGCCCTAACCGCTACTTCTCTAAAAATTACATTTCCTAGGTTAACTAGGAATTTCCAGGACTTCGAAGCACAAGTCGGTGGTTCAAACCCACTAGCTGCTCCTGGAAACCCTATACAGTGTCGCTGTGAGTTGGAACTGAGCCAACAGGGCTGCTAACCCTAGGAGGTTTAAACCCACCAGCCACTGTGAGGGAGAGAGATGACATGGCTGACTCTGTCTACTCCCGAAGAAATTTACAGTCATTAACCCTGAGAAGTTTTAGTCTGTAACACTATATAACAGCATTAGACTGCTAACCACAATATCAGCGATTCAAACCCACCTGTCACTCATCAGGTACCCTGTTGTTGTTGTTATGTGCCGTCGAGTCGGTTCCGACCCATAGCGACCCTGTACAGGGTTTCCGAGGGTGTAAATCTTTACGGGAGTAGAAAGCCTCATCTTTCCCCCGCGGAGCAGCTGGTAGTTTCGAACCGCTGACCTTAAGGTTGGCAGCCCGATTCGTAACCACTACGCTACCAGAGCTCCTTTATATCAGGGTTGCTATGAATCAGGACCACGGCACTTAAAAACAACATCATAGCATTGGCGAAGGAGCCCTGGTGGCAGTTAAGTGTTGGGCCGCTAATCAATAGGTCAGCAGTTCAAATCCACCATCCTCTTCATGGGAGAACAATGGTTTTCTGCTCCAGAACCCTATATTGTTGTTGTTAAATGCCGTCAAGTCGATTCCAACCCACAGTGACCCTGTATAGGGTTTCCAAGGAGCAGCTAGTGAGCTTGAACCGCCAACCTTGCAGTTCAAAGGACTTTGCAGTCAGGCGCATTAACCCACAGCGCCACACCAGGACTATATCGTTGTTGTTAAGTACCGTGGAGTCGGTTCCGACTCATAGTGACCCTGCACAGGGATCCCGAGGCTGTAATTGTTTATGGGAGCAGAACGCCTCATCTTTCTCTAGCGGAACCGCTGGTAGTTTCCAACTGCCGACCTTGAGATTAGCAGCCCAATTCGTAACCACTACACCACCAGAGATCCTTATAGGACTATATAGGGGTTATATAAATCTGAATCAACTCAATGGCAGAAGGTTAGGTATACGGTCACTATCAGTCGGAACTGATTCGCTAGCTGTGGGGTTTTGTTTGTTTTGTTCCGTTTTTTAACCCGGCCGCCATACGTCACCGGAAACTACTCAAAGGATAAATTTTTCCAAGCCAGGTTCGCAGGCGTTTGGGCACGTCTGAAGCCCACCCAAATTCCCGGGCTTCCGGACGCCAGTGGGGCGAGCCAAGAGAAAATGTGCCCCAATCAGAAGTGGAAGACTCTCGCCGTCGAGACCAATAAGGTAGTAGTGGGCGGAGACCAGGAAGCTGGTTGGCTCGTCTGATTTAAACCTCCAGGGACGGGCGGTTAACGGCAGCTTGGAAGGCGAGTCGGTCGTGCGCTTGCGCAGGCCCGCTAACTGAAGGTTGTTGCTGTGCTCGCCCAGTGGCGGTTCTCAGTGAGCGGAGACACCTCCGGCAGCGTCTGGAGGAAAGTCGTGCAGCGAAACCCAAACGCTGCCCGCCCTCGAGGGAGTCCACGGTCCTTTTCCCATCATTTAGAGAGATCTAGTTCTGGTGGCGCTTTAGGGTAAGTAAGCTAACAGCAAGATCTACATTTCAAACCCACCAGCCGCTCTGCGGGAGAAAGATGAGACTTTCTGATCCCAGAAAGATTTAGTCTCAGAAACCGTGGGCCAGAACTGACTCGACGGCAGTGGGTTTCAGTGCTCTATTGTACCGAATTGTAGTTCCCCTCTCCTTGTCACTAGGTTTCCCCTTTTGTGCCTTAAGGTTTGGGGTCCTTGACATTTCGGATAAACGTAGATTGTATTGTATGTGAGCTGTAAGGAGTGCTGCGCCTGCGGAGGCTGCATGGCTGTTGGCGGACTGGCGCCCTCCACCGGGAGGCCGCGTGCTCTTTCTTGTGCTCGGCGCGCCGTGGGTGGAGCCCAAGGAAGGAGGGAGACAGATGCCTGGAAAAGAACCAAGTTCCCAGGACGCTTAACAGTCAGATAACGACCAAGTCCGGGTCCAGATGGTGGAGACAATTGTTATTTTTGTTGTCGTTTGAAAAGAGAAAGAGAAAAGTATTCTCACCTTGTTTCCCTACTGAGTTCGGATGTCATAGCATGCAATCTTGAAGAACCATAGAGTTATAGTTCGATGATAACAAAGTTTTATTCATTGTAAAATATTGTAGAATCCTATTGGTTTTAGAAATAAAACCGAGCAATATATTACGTAAGAAAGAAAAGAAAGTCTCAATCCCATCACAGAATATTGTTAAGTGCCGTCGAGTCGGTTCCGACCCATAGCGACCTTGTACAGGGTTTCCGAGGAGCAGCTGGTGAGCTTGAACTGCCAACCTTGCAATTCAATCAGCTTTGCAGTCTGGTACATTGACCTACAACACCCACACCAGGACTCCTATCACTAACAGTATAAGTGTGTTTATTTCATTCGGGTAGCGTGGTTACGAGTTAGGCTACTAACCTCAAGGTCAGTAGTTCCAAACTACCAGCTGTTCTTGGGAGAAAGATGAGGCTTTCTGTTCCCGTGAACCCTATACAGGGTCGCTATGAGTCTGAACCAACTCCTTGGCACATCACCACCATTTCGCCATACTTTTATTATTATGTGCTGTCCTGTGAGTTCCGAATGATAGTCCACCCTGAATAGAGGCTTTAAGTCTCATTTTTCTTTAGTAGTCCAATGAGTAAATCCACTACCAAGGCTCCTTGTACTCTGAATAGCACTGTTGTTGTTGTGTGCTGTGGAGTCGGTTCCGACTCATAGCGACCCTGTACAGGGTTTCTGAGGCTTTAAATCTTTTGCTAGAGCAGAAAGCCTCATCTTAAGTCATACAGACTGGCTAGTCGGCCCAAACTGCCAAACTAGTTATTCTACAGAGCCACTATGATTTTTTTATGCTGCATGCTTACCTCTCCAGATGCAGAAAATTCTGTTATAACACTTATGGTTAGCATCTAACTACTGACCCAGGCCCTCTATCCCAGTTCAAAATCCTCACCCTTCACCCTGGAAACCGTTTCATTCCTAAATATTAGTAAACCTGGGACATTGACTCAATTAAGATTGAAGAGAAGACACTGTTGGGTGTTTTGTTCAATATTGTTGTTAAGTGGCATCAAGTCGGTTTCAGCTCACACCCTCCTATGTCGGGTTTCCAAGGAGCAGCTGGTGGGTTACAACTGCCATTGTTGTGGTTCACAGTCCAGTGCTGATCCTATAGAGCCACGCCAGGAATTCTTGTTTAATATTATAAGTATTTATTTACCTAATACAAGTTGTTCTAGCTCCTGTGTGAAAATTTCCCTCTTTTAAAAGAGGAAGATTATAGGTCTGTTTAAAAAACAACTAAACAACTGATAGTTACATGGAGTTTTATCTGTGTTTATAGTTTTAAGTAATAAAATCTCAGGAGTTCTCTGTGGCTACTGCAACAAGTTATCGAACCTATCCAAGAAGTAGAGTGCTGTGGTTAGTGCCATTTGTTGCAGACATTTAAATATTTTGTTTGATGTAAATCCATGCATGTATGAAATGGAACCCTAGTGACAAAACATTTTGACTTATCATATATTATCTCCTTTAAACTTCACAACCTTTTAAAAACAATTCTTACCATTTTTCAAATAAAGCCCTAGGACAAGCACTGAACCTCAAGGTCAGTTTGAATTGCAAGGTGGGTGGTTTAAACTCAACGAGCTGCTTCTTGGAAACCCTGTGCAGGATTGCTATGGGTTGAAAATGACTCCATGGTACTTAACAATAACAAATGGGTACAAAACTTGTAGGAATTTTTATAAACAGTACTTTGTTGTTAAGCGCCATTGAGTTAATTCTGACTCATAGTGACCCTGTATAGATAAAAAATAATTTCACAGTTACATTTTTGAGGTTTCCCACTTGCTTCACCTCTGATGACTGTTCTGCATTTTTCTATGGTGTTAGGTACCATTGAGTCAGTTTCAACTCACAGCAATCCTGTGTACACAGAAGGAAATACAGTGCCTGGTCCTGCACCATCCTCACAGGTGTTTCTATGTTTGAGCCCTTGTTTCAACCACTAGGTTGAAATCCTGGTGTGGCACTATGCATTAATGTGCCAGACTGCAAAGCCGTTTGAACTGCAAGGTCCGCAGTTCAAGCTCACCAGCTGCTCCTTGGAAACCATATACAGGTTCGCTATGGGTTAGAATCAACTCGACGGCACTTGACAACAAGGACCAAAACCATAAGGAGCTCTGGTGCATGGTGGGGCTGCTAACACTAACTAAGGTCAGCTGTTCCATGAGAGAAAGATGAGGCTTTCTGCTCCCATAAAGATTTACCGCCTTGGAAACCTTATGCAGGGTAGTTAGGAGTCAGAACTGACTCCACACCACAGCATACCACTGCCACCACCAAAACCATTGCTATAGAAGTCTTACTCTTTTAATTTCTAATTTCTTAAGACTTCTTAAACTTATGTGTTTAGAATTGTGGTGTTTAACCTCTATGCTAAGATTTCTAGCTATCTTTTAGGTTTTATTTTAAATCCGTTGTGGGTGACAGCTACTTGTGATGATAATTTGAATATGCCAGGATGTGGGCTGTGTTGGTGAATGAATCCTTATTCTTAGAGGTTTAGTAGTATAATCTTCAAAGAATTTTACTTGGATCTAAGACCCTGATCCTCTCTCTTAATTCCTTTGCTTCTACAGAATCTTCAGGCGTTTAGATAATACCTCCATCTCATATATTATTTATCGTTAATTTTTAAAAATAAGGAATGATTGATTCTTTTTTTTTTTTTAACTCTTTTCTAGGACTTTCCTAAACTCGAATACTAGTGCCACTTATATTAAAATAAGGTAAGAAGTTGAAAACATAAAGTTGGGTTTGGCCTCTAAATGTTTAAGAGTGGACAGTCTATCATGGTCAGTTATTACTTTAAAAACAAAAGGATTTCTGCATAAAATTAAATGACAAATAAATCCATTTTTTAGAACACCAAGGTGTTATGAAATGTTGACCAACAGGTCCTAAACACGATCTAGCATAATTCAAGAATCCAGAATACCTGATTGTAAAATTTTGTGCCATCTCTGAAATGGGGGGTATTTTCCAATCTCTATTTTGCTAAAATATAAATTGGGAGCACAGTAGTGCTGTAGGGTAAGCACTGAACTGATAACCGTAAAGTCAGTAGTTCCAGCACTATAACTATTCCATAGGCGAAAGGTAAGACTTTCTGCTCCTGTAAAGATTATAACCTTGGAAACCCTAAACAAACAGGGTTGAGTCAGAAGCAACTCAACAACACTTAACAATATTCTGCTGGAATATATAAGTTACTATAATGTGTCTCCTTAAGCTTCACTTTTCTTGTGCTATTTTACTTCCTAAAATCTGAAACTTTCTCAATTATTAAATAGAACCTTGAGTTTTTAAAAAAGAAACATTGGTGTTTATAGTATTTTGAGAATAATTAATCAATTTTGTTTTAAGAACAAAGCTTTTTTTTTTTTTTGCATTTTCCAATGTCAGTATATAGTACCACCAATCACTCATTAAATATGAAACCTAGGATTTATACTATACTTCTTTGTATTTTGAATTATAGTATATGTGCACATTCACTCAACCACAGTACTGTTGCTTTTGCTTGCATCCTTATTCTCAAATTCATCTGCTTTTCTCCATTTCTCTTACCAAAAGTCTAGTCCAGGCCTTTGTCATCTGCTGCCTTGACTATTCTAAACAGTGTGCTACTTGGTCCCACTGCCCTTAGTCTTCCATTGTACATTATTCCAGAGCAATATTTTTGTTACATAATTACATTTGGCTTTAAAATTTTTCACTGACACCTCAAGATAAAATCTAACCTAAGGAAAGCCTACAAACATAAAACCCTTGATATTTTTCTAAACTATGCTCTTGTCAATCTCCAGTCAAGCCATAATTACAGTTGGTGGTGGTGGTATGCCGTGGAGTCGGTTCCGACTCATAATGACCCTGTACACGGTTTCCGAGGCTGTAAATCTTTGCTGGAGCAGAAAGCTTCATCTTTCTCCCGTGGAATAGCTGGTAGTTTCAAACTGCTGACCCTGAAGTTAGCAGCCCGATTCGTAACCACTACGCTACCAGAGCTCCTTTGTTGTTGTTGTCAGGTGCCATCGAGTCAGAACTAACTCATAGCGACCCCATGCACAGCAGAACGAAACAATG
>NW_006408805.1:916712-948851 GCF_000296735.1 Chrysochloris asiatica
GCATGGATATTATCTTATCACTTATAGCATTGTACCTCTCATGACTGATCTGGATATGTTCTTTTTGACGATGAATGCAACACCATTCCTCTTCAACTTGTCATTCCCTGCATAGTAAACCATGTGGTTGTCAGATTCAAAATGGCCAATACCAGTCCATTTCAGCTCACTAATGCCTAAGACATCAACATCATACATTCCATGTGCCGATTTTCAATGGATGTTTACAGCTGTTTAGCTTCATTTTGATTAATGGAGGGAGCAGCGGCTGAACAATGTGCGAGAACTGCGGAGACCTGGTGGAGATATTAAATGAAACCCAGATCATGGAGCGTCGGGGTGAGAGGTGTCTGGAGACCAGGTCGATGGGGGGACACTGTCTAGTGGGAAGAGACTGCAGCGGCCAGCCAGGCTGTCCGACTTACCCCAGACGCGAGGTCGCTGTCCCAGCCTAGCCATTGGATCCTGGCTTTGAGGCGGGGTCTACCAACTTAGAGACCCACAAGCGCAGCCCAAAGCGTCTCATTACAACCCTGTAGCCCCTGCTGCGCTTCCGCCTCTTGACTGACGCGACATCCGAGGACGGAAATCCCACCTTTGAGCCGGACTTAAGGGCCGTAGCGCAAGGAGATTCGTGTTTAACAGCGACCACACAACCCCCACTCGTCTGTCTGTCCTGCTGTGGTGGTTTGAATTGCTGTGATTCTGAGGGCTATGCCACTGGTATTTTAAATAACCAGCAGGGTCACCCATGGTGGACAGGTTTCAGATGAGCTTCCAAACAAAGACAGACTAGGAAAAAAAGTGACAAACTACTTCCGAATTGTTAGTCACTGAAAACTATGAATAGCAGAGAAACACCCTCAGATACAGGACTGGAAGGTGGGAAGGCACTCAGAATGCGACTGGGGATAAAAATGCCTCCTCAAGTAGAGCTTCTTTAGAGCTACCTAAATCCACATGCGGTAATCTCCAGCCCTTTATACAAAAATTGCATCCTCTGAAACTCCAATTCTTTATCCCACTTTAACTGATTTCCACTTGTTCTATTTTAAAAATAGATAGCTTAGATAGCTTTTCTTTATATGAGCCTTCCTTAAACTTATTCCAGGGGTTGGCAAACCCCAGCCCATGACATTTTGGTCTATGGCCCATGAGCTGAGCATTGTTTTTACATCTGTAACGGGTTTTTTAAAAATAAATATGAGAAAGAATATACAACAGAAAATACAGAAAGTTCACAAAGCCTAAAATATTTACTTTCAGGCCTTGTACAGAAAAAGCTTGCCAGTCTCTCCCCAGACTTCATAAGGAACAAAGAAGTGGTTTAATCAGTTAGGTCACTTGCAGACAGCATGAGGTCTGGCACTAAATCTATTTGTCAAAAATTGTTGGACTGAATTTAATATTTTTAAATTATATATTGGTTACTTATATATACAAGATACTCCAGGCAAGGCTCTTTTTGAGAACTCAGATGAATAGTGAACATTCCTTTTCTTTAAAAAAGGACAGCACAATAAATTAGACTTTGAGATCAGGTTTTTTAAGAGTTGATCATCAAAATTTTTATTACGTCTTGCAATAAATATTTTCTTTCTACCCACCTAGCTTCTTCCAACAACTAGCTGGTTGTTGCCTCCTGGATCTTGGTGAGTTTTCTATGGTTAAATGATACTTTCAATTTTTGTATCAACACAGACTCTTTTTGTTGGTTTCTCCAAAATGGTATTTTCTTCCTTTAATGTGTCATTACAGTCCCTTTTGGCTTTTGTTTCTTCCTTATGGAATAAATACGGATTATCAATACGTCCCCTACGTACAAAATGCTGTATCCGGGATTCCAATCCTTGGCATTTAGGACGATCCATTAGAGGTTTATATGTACGCATTTTCACTCCTTCTACAAAGGCACTGGTCTGTTTTATGACAGAGGGCTTAACATTTCTCCATTCTATCACTCCATCCATCTTTGGTCCTATAATTACACAATCAATTATTACATGGATACTTTGCTACAATAGATCAATCCCCTCCAAACATATAAAACTACCTTCCCACCCATAACCCTATAAAATTTCTGGTTGAGGAACTTTACCCTTGAATGTCCCTGCTGTACCTTTCCCACAGGATACTGCCACAGAGTCCAATCCTTGCAGCATACTATACAACATGTGGGTTTTAACAGCATGATTAGCCCATAGTTGTTGTAGGTGGGTAACATTGAATTCTTGAACATCCTGGTCATAAATCCAGTTGATATTTTCAAACTTGCAGTCATATAAAACTAGAGGAAATTCTACTGCCATGCTAGAGACAGAAAAGAAAAAAACTGATTATGAGAAGACATACCAAACATCAGATAGCTGGGGGTTTTTTTGTTTTGTTTTCAGAAACTGAGGGTCAGTTGGGCTTTAAAAAAGGGGGGTGGTGGAAACTGTTGATGTCAATATTGTTACCAGATAGCTAAGAAAATATATCCTAATCTTGAACAGCTAGTTAGGCTTAATTTACACTAGGGCAAATCTAAATGGTAACCAGGCACCTAGAAGTGTTGAATTTGCCCCACCATAATGCTGTAAAATTACAAACAGCTAGTGGTATTTTCCCAAACTTGTTCATAGAATTCCAATTTTGTCTAGTATGGAGTAAAAACAATTTTGTATTGTTTGGAGTAAAAGCTACATATTAGTTACAATTATTATCTATCTGAATTATTATCTATCTGACTTCAGTCCTCGTGTGGCACTGTGGGATAATGTACTGGACTACGAGGTTGGTGGTTCAAATTCACCAGCTGCTCCTTAGAAACCCTATAAAGGGTCACAGTGAGTCAGAACTGATGACTCAACAGCATTTAACAAAAACAATCTGGCTTCAAGTTGCTCTCAAAAGAAAAATTTGACTCTATTTTCTGCCTATACTACTAATTCAGAAATTGAATATTTGGAGAATCAAATGCATAGTAATGTAGTGTGGAGGGTTATGAGTGGGCTGCTAATGGCATGAACAGCAGTTTGAATCTACCAACTGCTCCGAGGGAGAAAGATGAGGCTTTCTGCTTCTGTAACGATTTCCAGCCTCATAGGGTCACTATGAATTGGAACTGACTCCACAGTGCACAACCACCACTCAGTAATACAAAATAAGTCCTATCTAATCTGACTAGATTGATGCTACCTTTAAGTTCACCAGAACCTAACATACCACTTTATATAAATTTAGAAACAGAAAGAAAAAAAAAAAAAAAGTAGAGATGAATGTTCTTATTTTTAAGGACCCAAGAGTCCATTTCCCTACTAATGGGATAGAACAAGAAAAGGAAAATTAAATTAAAAGATTCCACTCTCTTCATAACCGTTACATAATCATAACCATGTACAAATTAAAAGCCTCATGAAGGTAGAATGAATTACTTGGGTTTCAGGCAAGAGGGGTATATATATATATATATATATATGTAAACCAAGTAAAATATAATTCTAATGGCAAAACCTGTGAGTGTTTTGGTTTTTTCTTTACTTACCTGTACTGAGGTTTCTGGGAATTTTTCTCTATGTTCAGCAACTCATCAATAATCTCTGGTTTCTCCATTCCTTGGCCAACCAGAAAGAGGATAGCCATCATACAGCGAACTTGGTGATACAGGAATGCCTGGCCAATCACTTCAAACTGACACAATTGGAAAGGGTCTTGCCGTCCCTCCTCACCCAGGCTCTGGCCCATTAGCTGTACTTGAGCAGACAGAATAGTCCTCTGAAAATTAATCACTCCATTGGCTACATCCATTTTACACAAATTCCTGAAATCATGTGTGCCAACAAACTTTTGAGCTGCAGAATTCATGATTCTAATATCTAAATCAGCACGAGGGAAAAAATAGCGGTACGTCCGCTCAAGACAGCTGAACCTAGCACTGAAAGTAGGTTCTACAGGGGCCCAGGCCAATATACGGATGTCAGCAGGGAGCACACGATTAAGAATGTGGGTATAACGGATCTCTTTAGCAGTATCACTGACTGTCTCTTCTAAATTACAATCCTCTGAATCCTTCTTTGGAAAGTGAGAGCGAAGGTCAAGAGATATCACCTGTGGAATTAGAGAAAGATACTCTGTTTTAGAGACACAACTAATCTGAATTCTCAGTACAAAGACATCTAGATTATCTTGGTATTGCTTGCTTTACCTGTCCAAAGGCACTAACTCCTTTGTCTGTTCGCCCACACCGGTGATAATTGGATGTCTGTCTACTTTCTACCAGTCGTGTCTTGGTTAGTGCCTCAAATAGCTTCTCTTCAATGGTATTACTTGTGTTTTCCTGACTGGCAAAACCCTGGTAGCCCCAGCCAAGATAGGCTATCCTCAGAGCTACATGTCTTCGGCCATGAGCACTGAAATCAAATGCACGCTTAGCTTTTCCACCTCCTAAAGGATCTCTTCTGCTTGAGTTCTTGTTATTGACTTGCTCCTTTTTAAGTCTTTGTACTTCTTCTTCCAGTTCTTGCACCCTTTTTAGGAGTTTCTCAGTATGGTTTCTGTCCACGTCATTTTCAGCCATGGTATGACAACCTCAGGAATAAATAAATCATACAAAGTCCACCTGAAAAAAAGGCACTGAAGATAAGACAATTTTTTCAGGGCTGGTGACTTTGGTGATATCAGTATCATTTCATTATACTCAAGTAGTGCCTATGATTTAATTTAATGACCAAAGAATATAAGTTTGCTTTTACCCAGGGATAGCACATCAGTTTAATTATCATGGGTTAATTACCCATTTATATAATATTTCAGATACTGTCTTCCATACTATCTGGACAATTCACAGGGAGAGGAAATTAGCATCAAAGATGATTCAGTTATCAACTGCTAAGGTTTGTTGTAAATAGTCACATTTAGGGGAAATGTCTATAGGTTTTCGTTTTTCTTATTGTGAGGTGCCCTTCAGTCAGTTCCAGTTCATAACAAACCTTTATACAATAGAACTGCCCAGTCCTACGCCTTCCTCACAGTTATGTTTGAAACCATTACTGCTATCACTGTATAAATTTGTCTAATTGGGAGTCTCCCTCTTTTTCACTGACCCTCCTCTTTGCCAAGCATGATGCCTTCTCTTGGGAGTGGTCCCTCCTGATAACATGTGCAACTTATGAGAGATGAAGTCTCACCATCCTGGCTTCTAAGGAGTACTCTGGCTGTACTTCTTCCAACACAGATTTGTTTGTTCTTCTGGCAGTTCATAGTACTTTTAATATTCTTCACCTAGTAATAACATCAGGAGTCCTGGTGCGGTGTTTGTGGGTTAATGCACTGGACTACAAAGTCACTTTGAAGTGCAAGGTCAGCAGTTCAAGCTCACCAGCCACTCCTCAGAAACCCTATACGGGGTCACTATGGGTCAGAACTGACTCGAAAGTGCTTAACAACAATAACATCACTGCAGCTTAGACTTCTTCCTTCGGTACCATCAGTTTTAGGTCATATGCTATCTCTTGAAATGGCTGTTGAACATTGACACTCACCACACCCCCGTTTATAAGATAATTAACTTCAAGAAATAATTTTTGTTTATTGTGAATTGAGTGAAGCCTTACAGAGCAGATAATCAGTTTAACATTCATCAAATTGTATACTTGGCTTCATTACAATGGTTGCAATTGGATCTATATACCATCAGTTAAACAATGTTTACCTCCATTTTAACTCTTGCCTTCCTCTGTCTTTGGCTACCTTCATCTTTCCTCTGCTAGCCTCCCTCTTGTATATTGCCTGCACCATCACCCATGTTAAGGTGTCTACCCTTTAGCCCATGAATAATTTTCCCAACCTGTCCCACCCCCTATAGCCATCATAGAATGATTCTTTCATCAAGAAAATCTTCTAACTTTTTGTGACTGACTGATTTCATTCAGCATAATGTCCTCCAGGTTCACCCATGTTGTGAGGTGTTCTGCAGATCCAGCCTTATTCTTTAATGCTGCATTCATAGTATTCCACTATGTGTATGTACCAAAGTCTGTTGACCATTCTGTTGATGGGCATTTAGGGCATTAGACACACCCTTTGATGTGTCTTCTACACTGCATATTGAAGAATTCTCCTACTCATTCTGTCTGTTGACTGGTGCATTTAATCCATCTACATTCAGTGCAATTATTGATAGGTATAATTGTATGACCAACTGATGGGAAGATAGCCACATCTGTGCCCATTCCAAAGAGGTGACCCAACGAAATGCAGAAATTATCAGACAATGTCTTTGATCCCACATGCGAGTAAAGTTTTACTGAAGGTAATACAGAAACAGCTACAAGCATATATTGACAGAAAACTTTCAGAAGAGGACGTGAAATGAGAGAGATATCATTGCTAACGTCAGATGGATCTTGGCTGAAAGCAGAGAATACCAGAAAGATGTTTACCCTGTGCTTTACTGACTATGCAAAGGCCTTTGATTCTGTGGATCAGGACAAGCTATGGACAACATTGTTTAGTATGAGCATTCAGGAACACTTATTTGTGCTCATGAGGAATCTGTACCTGGACCAAGACGCAGTTGTCCAAACAGAACATGGGAACACTGAATGGTTTAAAATTAGGAAAGGTGTGCGCCAAAGTTGTATTCTTTCACCATACTTGTTCAACCTGTATGCTGAGCAAATAATCAGAGAAGCTGGGTTATATGAAGAAAAACGTCACATCAAGACTGGAGGAAGATTGATTAACAACCTGCGATATGCAGTTGATACAACCTTGCTGAAAGAGAAGAGGACTTAAAATACGTACTGATGAATATCAAAGACCATAGCCTTTGTTATGGAATGCATCTCAATGTAAAGAAGACAAAAATCCTCACCACTGGACCAATAAAGAACATACTTATCAATGGAGAAATGATTGAAGTTGTCAAAGACTTCATTCTTCTTTGATCAACCATCAACACTCATGGAAGCAACAGCCAAGAAATCAAACAACTTATTGCATTAGGCAAATCTGCACAAGACCTTTTTTAAAGTGTTGAGCAAAGATGTCAGCTTGAAAACTAAGGTGCGCCTCACCCAAGTCATGGTATTTTCAATAACCTCACATGCATGCGAAAGTTGGACAGTGAATAAGGAAGATTGTAGAAGAATTGATGCAATTGAGTAATAATGTTGGAGAACATTGAAAGTACCATGGGCTGCCAAAAGAACAAACATCTGTGTTGGAAGAAGTACAGCGACTTCGTCTCTCATAATTTGTACATATTGTCAGGCGGGACCAGTCACTGGAAAAGGATATCATGTTTGGTAAAATGGAGGGTCAGAGAAAAAGAGAAAGACCCCCAGTGCGATGGACTGGCAACATGGCAGCATCACTGGGCAACAATTGTGAGGTTGGCCCAGGACCAGGCAGTATTTCATTTGATTGTGCAGAGGGTCGCTATGAGTAGGTACCAACTCGATGGCACCTAACAACAGCAACAATCGTGCTGTGTGTTTTTTAATGGTGCTTCTGGTTTCTTTGTTCCACATAATTTTCTGCACCGAGTTCATTTGGTTTGTGGGTTTTCATTTCTGTTGTGTTACTAAAATCTTTCTGGTATTCATTTCTTATGCCCTATGCAGGGTCATTATCAGTCAGAACCAACTCACCAGCACTTAGCAGTAATACCTGGGTTGAGTTCTACATGATGTTGTCATGTATGTGAATCTCCGGTAGTTGTCTGCTGCTGTTATTTCACAGTCTGAGGAACACCCTTTAATACTTTTTGTAAACTTGGTCTGGCTATTACAAATTCCTTTTGTTTCTTTCTATCTGAAAATGTCCTATATGAGGGACAGCTTTACCGGGTATATGATTCTTGGTTGGCACCTTTTTTTTTTCCAGAATTTTTTGTATGTCATCCCATTGCCTTCTTGTCTGCATGGTTTCTGCAGAAAAATCAAAGCTTATTCTTATTGGTTCTCCTCTTTAGGTAACTTTTCGTTTTTCTCAAGCTGCTCTCAGGATTCTTTCCTTGTCTTTGGTTTTGGAGAGTTTGATTATATTTCTTGGTGATTCTCTTTTGTTTGTTTGGGTTTTTTTTTTTTTTTTTTTTTTTTGGCTGTAAAAGGAAGCTTTATTGTTTTCATTTGGTCCATGCTTGGGAGAAGAGGGGCTCCAGGGTGTTGACTATGCTGCCTCTGTGGCTGGAGAGCAAGGTTCAGGCAGAAGGTTTGAGGAGAGCAGGGGAATGCTGAAAGGCCCTTCACAAGTTGCAGGGCTCCACAGGCTCTTCCTACTAGTGCTTGAAGAGATATTCGCCCAGCCCTGTCTGAGGACCGGCCATCCAATGGAGGCTGGTCAAGTGGTCACCCATCTTCTTGATAATTTCCACCTCCTTGTCAAGGAAATGTTTCTCCAGAAAGTCCTAGAGGTGGAGGTCTGTGTGGGTAGCCCCCACGATGTGCAGATCCAGAAGGGACTGGTTCAGGTTCTTCTCCAGGGCCAGGGCGGCTTCCATGGCATCCAGGATTCTTCCTCACTCATCTTGGGACTCTTGGGACGGCTTCTGCACGTCCTGAACAGTGTGCGAACACCATGCTGGTTTTGCAGCTTCAAGAGATGCTCAGCACCCTTGCGCTTCTCCTTTGCCAACTCACAAAAGAAGTGCCCCACACTTTCAAAGGCCACATCATCATAATCAAATTAGAAGCCCAGAGAGAGGTAGGTGTAAGAGGCCCGCAGATGCAGATTAACCACGGTTGATGCTGGCCTCCACTTCAATGGAATAATTCTGACGAATCTGAGAGTTCATGGTTGGTCAAATATTTGGAGCTAGCCACACACACAACACACAAAAAAATGGTGTTTAGCTGGTCCCAGTAAGAGCAAATGGTTGAGAAGATGGTCCCAGAGAAGAGATGCACCTAAAAAAGTTGTTAGAGGTGGTCAGAGGTGGGGGAGTCCCCAGATATGTTCCGTCCAAACACTGTTGAAGCAAGACAGATCCATGGGACTACAGCGGGAACCTGGTGATTTCCTTTTGGGAAAAATCCTGTTTGGGGTTCATTCAGCTTCTTGTAGACTATCTTCTACTCTTTGGCGATGTTAGGGAAGATTCTTCAACAGTTATCTCTCTGCTTTTTTTACTGTGTCTTCCTGTTCTAGAATTCCAATAACTTGTAAGTTATTCTTCTTCATGTTGTCCCACAAATTTTAGGCTTTTTTTTTTTTCCCCCAATTACTCTTCTACCATACAGAGATTTATCTTCAATCTCACTAATTTGGCCTTTTATTGCTTCTAATCTATACCTTTGCCTTTTCAATATAATGTCCATTTCTGAAATCTTAGTATTAATTTTCTGAATTTCTAATTGCAGGTTTTTTATTCTTTCAAATTTTCTATTTTGTCTGTTCTTACAGTGTTTTCCTAAATTTTTCTCATGGTTTTTGTTTTGTCAATCTTTCTATCAGTTCTTTGAAGTTACCTAAATATCATTCTTTTTATTTCTTTTTCAGTTCATTCCATTACTTTTCCTTCCTCAGAAACATTTTCTGGCTTTGCATCTCTGCATCTTAGTCCTTTGTTTGAACTAGTCTCTCAGTTCTTCATGTGAGCTAACATTGTCTGTTTTCTCCAGTACTATGTGGTGCTGTTGTATTTAATTGATGACTGTATGGTTGTGTTTTTAGGTCCTCACCATCTTGTGTGGGTGTAGTTAAGAGAATGGAAAAGTGTGCGCCATTTTCCATTCACTGTTTATGCACCTCAGTTTCAGGTGGGTTTGGCTGGGGTTGGTTGCTGTCTATCATTGATCAAGTAGTATAGGAACTGGTATTGGCTTTTGCCCAGTGGCGGAACTTCAGAGGGTACAGTTGTGGCAGGCTGTATGTGCACGGTTGCTATCTGTTCTAACAAGCCACCCACCTGCTGTTGCCAAAGCTTCTCACAAAAGTTCAAGATGATTGCATTACATCTGGCCAGCTACTTACCAGTCAGTCTTCCTCTCTCCACTACCCAGCTCAGCTAATGCTTTCATCAAGCAATCAATCCACTTCTCTAACCTTTCCTCTGAAGTTCAGGGTTCCAGGTTTTATTTGGTCTCTCCTTTGTTGTAGCGGGTCCATGTATTTCTTCCATCTTCTTTTGATACTTTGTGCATCATTCAGTATTTTGCTCACAGAATCATTTAAGTCAATGTTTGAATTTTTTTTTCAGTTCAGCTTGAGAAATGCTGAGCGTGTTTTTCCATTTTTGTTGTAATACTTGACTGTCTTCTCAAGCTGCTGTTTGAAATTTTCTATTCAACTCTTTTACCTCGCAAGAGCAAGTTTCAGAATCTCACCTCACATCCATTTTGTTTGTTTTTTTCTTTCCTGCCTTCTTAATGACCATTTTGCTTTCTTCCTGTATGATGATCTTGATGTCACCCCACAACTAACTCTTCTGATCTTCCATCATTAGTATCTAATGCATCAAATCTGTTACTGAGATGGTCTCTAAATTCAGGTGGGATATATTCAAGATCATAGTTTGCCCTCTTGGACTTGTTTTAATTTTCTTCAGCTTCATCCTGAACTTGCATATGAGCAAGTGATGGTGTGTTCCACAGTTAGCCTCTAGCCTTTTTCTGGCTGAGATTTTGAGCTTTTCTACCATCTCTTCTCACAGATATGTATACTATCTGTTTAGATCCATGTGTTGGTATTCTTAAGCACCATCTAATCAATTCCGACCCATAACAAGCTTGTATAGGGTTTCTAAAAACTGCTGATTTTGCAGTCCAAACCAACCTTTTGGTCCAGTGATTATCCAGGTCCATATGTATAGTCACCTTTTATGTTGTTTACAAAAAGTATTTGCAATGAAATTGTTGGTCTTGCAAAATCCTGTCATGTGATCTCCAGCATCTTTTCTATTACCAAAGCTGTATTTTCCAAACCTATTTGTTTCCAATCAATCTTAACATTCCAATTGCCAGTAATTATCACCTCATCTTGATTAGATGTGTGATCATTTTCAGATTGAAGTAGTTGTAGGATTCTTCAATTTCATTATCACTGACTTTAGTTTGGTGCGTTAATTTGAATAATACTGCTATTAATTGGTCTTCCTTTTAAGTGTACGGATATTATCCTATTACAGATAGAATTGTACTTCAAGACAGATTTAGAATGTTCTTTTTGGTGATGAATGCAATCCCATTTCTCAATTTGTCATTCCCATCATAATAAACCATGTTGTTGTTGTTAAGTACCTTCGAGTCCGACCCATAGCGACCCTGTACAGGGTTTCCGAGGCTATAAATCTTTATGGGAGCAGAAAGCCTCATCTTTCTCCCGCGGAACGGCTGGTAGTTTCGAACTGCTGGCCTTAAGGTTCGCAGCTCGATTCGTAACCACTATGCTACCAGAGCTCATAATAAACCATATGATTGTCTAATTCAAAATGACCAATACTGGTACATTTCAGCTCACTGATGCCTAGCATCTTTTTGAGACTCATTTTGTTTTTGACAACTTCCAATTTTTCTAGATTCATACTTCGTGCATTTGTTTTGATAATGTTTGTAATTGTTTCTCCTTATTTTGAGTTATGCTATCTTAACGGTAATTAATGGCTGATTTTATTGATTAGCCCTAAAACATTTCCTTTTGGTTTCTCCATTTTGTCCAGTTTTTCTAATCATGAGATCTCTTTCTATGGAATCTGATCTGAAGTACTTTAAAATAAGTCTTACATGTTATACAATCTAATATTCAGTTCTGTTTAAAAGGTGGTGCCATAGAAAATAATTTGACTGAAGAAACTTACCACCATTTACTCTTCACATTGTAAGTAGAGCCTGGAAACACTGTTGTCCCATTTTAAATCATTTTGATGGGAAAAAGAAGAAAATTGTCACTCATTTTTCTGACCAAAATTATCTTTAAGGTTCAGAAGTTATATAATATGCTCCTATATGGTATTAAATATATACTTATGAACATGGAAATTTTCTGGAGAGATTATTATAACTGCCTATGAGAAGTCTTAGAAAGCCCAATACTGACTGTAAGTGCCCGACTACTAACTGAAAAGGTGGTTCAAACCCACCAGCTGCTCCACAGGAGAAAGATGTGTGCTTTCTTCTGTAAAGATTACAGCCTTAGGAACCCAGTGAGGCAGCTCTACTCTATCCCATGTTGCTTAAGTGCTGTCGAGTCAGTTCGAACTTACGGTCAAATTGGAGTCAACTCTACAAGAACAGTTAAAAAGTTTGAGGAGTCTGAGCAGGGGAAGGGGAGTCCTTGCTTAAAATTACCATGTTGCATATATTAGTTTTTCAGTTTATAAACAAAAATACTAGGGGCAAAAGGAAAGAGTGAACAATAGATAACGTATCTTAGACTGAGTCAGGAAACTAACACGGGGTATTTAGCAGGCTGATTTCAGTACTTCAGTACATACATACATAAAACATGTGATACGTGTCCAACAAGTAGTGTGTTTTCTTTTTTTTTTTTTTTTTTTTACTAAACCTCTCTTATGGTTAAGAGCAGGGGCAGTGGTGGTTGGTTATGTGGCGGAATTCTCAACTTCTGTGCAGGAGACCTGTATTCACTCATGGTCAATACATCTCAAGGGCAGCCACCACCCATCTGCCAGTGAAGACGTGTGTTAAGACTGATGCTGAACAGGTTTCAGTGGAGCTTCCATGCTAAGACAGAATAGGAATAGGACCTGGTGATTTCTTTCTGAAAAAATCAGCCAGTGAAAACCCAACAGATAGATCTCAACGACCCAATCCCACTGTGCATGAGACTGTCATGAGTCAGGCCTGGCTGCAGCTAACAACATAATCAAGTCTCCAAAGTCAGACTGTCTGGTTTAGAATTCCAGCTCTGTCAGTTACTAGCTGTGTAACCTTGGGAAGGTTATTAACTTCCCTGTACCTCAGATTACTGATTTGTGAAAAGGAGACAGTAAGAGTACTTATCCCATAATAAGGATTTACATGAATTAATAAAAATAAATCATATGAAACAATGCCAGGTATAGAAAAGTGCCCTATAAGTACATGTTACATAAGTTCTATTATGAATTATAAACCATGTAGTCTTGAGCTTTTCTTATGCCCAACCTCACCTGTCCTATCTTGTTATGTGCCGTGGAGTCGGTTCCGACTCATAGGGTTTCCGAGGCTATAAATCTTTACAGGAGCAGAAAGCCTCATCTTTCTCCCACAGAGCTACTTAAAAAGGTGCCAAGAACTACTACCAGGCAGTAGAAACTAGAGTGAATAAGGAGAGTCAAAATGAAAGTAGGTAATAGATTTCCTGGAGTTGAAATTCCTTTATAGTTTTTCTGTACTACCCCAGTCGTAGTGCTTAGTATATCTGCCTCAGCCCTCCTT
Source organism: Chrysochloris asiatica (assembly GCF_000296735.1). Lineage (NCBI taxonomy): Eukaryota > Metazoa > Chordata > Mammalia > Afrosoricida > Chrysochloridae > Chrysochloris > Chrysochloris asiatica. Next base: position 930,074 of record NW_006408805.1, read on the forward strand.
TCTCCATTTACCTACTATAAAATAATAGACAAGAAGGAAAGGAGCAAATTTAGGAGCTGGAAATTTATTACCAAGTAACTGGTCATTTTTTTTTCCTTTTACAGAAGGCCGGCCCTACAGTGTAGAGGAAGCAATGGAAGAATTCATAGGCCCTAATAGACAAAAATGGTCCAGTAGGGTTCCAGAACAAATGTTACCAGCTACTACAGCTTTTACCCAGGTCTGTGCAGGGCAAGGTGAGGGAGATGTCAGAAGAGAAGCCCAGACTACCCAATATGATCCCTACAGTAAAGCTTCAATAACTCCAGGGAAGCGGCCTGCTGCTCTTCCTTTGCAAGTGCAGTATCCACATACGGAAAGTAATGTTACTTCAGAAACAGTTTCAGAGGCCTCCCAGAGACTCCAAAAGCCAGTGATGAAGAGAAAGGTGCTGCGGAGAAAGCCAGATGGGGAGGTATTAGTGACAGATGAATCAGTTATCACTGAATCAGAGTCTGGTGTAGAAAATGATATGGATCTCTGGGACTTAAGACAAAGGCTGATGAATCTGCAATTCCCTGAAGATAGGAGATCCCCAGTTGAAATTTCACAAAACTTTAATCTACCACATGAATACCAAAGACTTACTCAAGGAGACCAACTCCTATACTGTCTTCGAAGAGAAGGAATGGGTTCCCCAGCATATGAACAAGACTTGATTGTTGCCAGCCGACCCAAGTCCTTTATTCTGCCAAGAGTAGACCAGTTAAGCCGAAACCGGGGCAAGATAGATCGGGTAGCCCGATACTTTGAGTACAAACGAGACTGGGACTTAATGCGGTTACCTGGTGAAGATCATAGGAAGGAATTACGCTGGGGTATCCGAGAGCAGATGCTTTGTCGAGCAGAACCTCAATCCAAGCCTCAGCACATATATGTTCCAAACAATTACCTAGTACCAACCGAGAAGAAAAGATCTGCCCTGCGTTGGGGTGTTCGTTGTGACCTTGCAAATGGTGTAATGCCCAGGAAGTTTCCCTTCCCTCTTTCTCCTTCTTAAAGTCTTTTTTTATCTTCCCCTCCCTTTTCACAAGATTGTTTGGGATAACCTGGTTCTTTACATCTCTTTTAAATAAAAACCACTCACTTTAAAAAAATCTATGGAACTTAGTAAGGACTTCACCCATCATTGGTCTTTCTTAGCTATATATCAAGTAGATTTAACTTCCAGCTCTGAATTCCAGCAACTGCAAGAGAAATCATTCCAGAGAAAGAAAAACAGTCCTGATCTTCCTATTGTGTCAGATTAGTAAATTTCATAGATACATCACTTCTGTTCTATAGCCTTTTTCCTTTGGCCAGTGTGAGCTGCTATATTTTTATTAGAGTGTTTTTAAAGTTCTGGGACCAATAAAGACTTTTGGAAATTAGTGAGCTTGACCTTATTTTTACTAAATATTTCTCAAAATAAGTGGACTAATGTTCTAGTTCCATCTGTACTCCCCACCTCAGCAATGAGCTATACATAATACAGAAGAAACAACACCCTGCCCTTTATACTCAGTTGTAAAGGGTACAGCAGATAAATTAGTCCCCGTTACTAAAAGAGTGCAATAAATCCAGATATTATGTGCCACTAAGTACAACCCTGTATAGGGTTTCTGAGGAGACGCTGGTTTAAACCTTAAATTACAATCCAGTGCATATCCTATAGCACCATACCAGGACAGATGTGTTAGAAAATTTTTTTTAAATATACATTGTTGTTGCTGTTAAGTGCCTTCAAGTTGGTTCCGACCCATAGCGACCCTGTACAGGGTTTCCGAGGGTGTAAATCCTTACGGGAGTAGAAAGCCTCATCTTTCTCCCGCAGAGTGGCTGTAGTGGTTACGAATTGGGCTGCGAACCGGAAGGTCAGCAGTTCGAAACTAGCAGCCGCTCCGCGGGAGAAAGATGAGGCTTTCTGCTCCCGTAAAGATTTACAGCCTCGGAAACCCTATTCAGGGTCTCTATGGGTCGAAACCGACTCGACGGCACTTAACAACATTCTAAGGAGTCCTGGTGTGGCGCTGTGGGTTAATGCGCCAGACTGCAAAACCATTTGAACCACAAGGTTGGCGGTTCAAGCTCACCCAGCTGCTCCTCAGAAACCCTGTACAGGGTCGCTATGGGTTGGAATTGACTCAATGGCACTTAACAAAACAACAACAATATCCTAAGGAGCCCTGGTGTGGTTCTGTGGATTAATGTACCAGATTGCAAAGCCATTTGAATTGCAAGATCAGTGGTTCAAGCTCACCAGCTGCTCCTTGGAAACCTTATACAGGGTTGCTATGAGTCACAACCAACTCGACAGCACTTAACAAGATTCTAACCAAGTTTTTTAAAATTTAAAACTGCTAATACCTGGAATCAAATTCAGGCATAAAATCCAAAATGAATTGAACCAACTTAGGTATAGGTCAAACACTAACTCTGCTCATTAAATTAGTGTAGTGGTTACAAGTTGGGCTGCTAACATTGAGATCAGCACTCAAAACTACCAGCTGTTCCACAGAAAAAAGATAAGGCTTTCTGTACCTATAAAGATGTACAGCCTTGGAAACCATTTACAGGGTCACAAGTCAGAATTGATTCCACAGTATACCAGCACCCATCAGGACTTCAGTCAGGTTTGACCCCCTGCAGAGAAGTTCCATTTCTGCCCCAGAATCTATATTTTAACAAGATCTCTAGGTAATTCTTTATAATCCTCCACTGATTCTTCTGAGAACCTTGTTAAAATGTAGATTCTGATTCAGTACATCCAATAGAAATGCAAATTTTCAGCAGGGACAGGTAAACCCTGAATGAATTAGTTTGTAATTCAATGACGAATATGGATATCTGTTTTAGTACTTACAGACAGAAAAATGACAAGTAGAAGATGGCAGATTAGGCAGAAAGGCTGTCCAAACCCTCTGCATCAAGGATACAGAAAACTGGACAACACAGATTCAGAAGAAGGTCCTGGAACTCTGAGCTTCAGATAAAGGGATAAATAAGTGGATGAAGGTATTTACTGGGAGAAAGAGTTGAACATATGCAGCAAGAAAGGTGACTTCTGATTTGGGGCAGCCAATGAGACCAGCCACTACCATTTTGAAAGTGTGTGAGCAGATTAAGAGATAAGAAAACAGGAGAGTTGCAGAAGACTGTTGGAACAAAGGTGCTAGATTTTTTTTCCCCTCTCTGATTCATTGCATAATGGACAAAACCATCAGGAGTGTACACTCCTCCCTTACCCCCCCCCCCCGGGAAGGTCTTGCTTTCTAGGCAGACACAACATGGTTGTGCACACAATTGAAGGGAGAAGAGACAGCAGCAATAGCCCTGCTCAGGCAGGCCATGCTCCAAATCTGCAAAGTTAGTCCTCGCCAGTAGGTGGCGCAGAAGCCTTCCGCTTATTTTCCTACTGTTTTGGAGTTTTTCTGTTTGTTTTCCTTCTCTCTTGTGGGAGTGTTTTCTTGTCTTACCCAACAGGAGAAAGCAACTATGGCCATACAACCCAACCACAGCCCCACCAATTGAGTCAATACCACCTGTTATACACTGGATCAACAACAACCAATACCAGCTAAGTTCACTCTGAACTGAAAGCAAACGGAGAATGGTGCACAAGCTCATGTCTTGATCACACCTGTGAAAAAAAACTTTTGTGGGCATGGTCCATCTTTAGGAATATAAAAGCTCATGAGACTGCTCAACCAGGTAGACAGATTGTTGATTTATATCCAGGGATGTATTGGGGGAAGGGAGGAAAGAAATCCATTCTAAGACTAGGAACTTTAAATATGAATACAGTCATTTAGACCTGGGCAAGCCATTTTGGCTTCTCTGGGGTGAGGGAAATATGACATGCCATAGAATTGTGAATGGGGAACGAAGGAGGGGAGGGACTTTTTCGAGACAGGAATAAAACTGTTTGCGGGCCAGCCATGTGGCACATCTGCCTATATCTACTGAATTGGGCACCCAATTTTGCAAAATCGAATAAAGAAAACCTCACTCTCACTAAAATGAGCACAGATTGGATTACTTGAGCATTTGTTGGTATGGACGTTTCTCACACACAGAAGGCAACTAACTAGTTGGTGAGTGCCTAAGACTATGCCAACATATATTCATCAACTTAATACAAATACAACACCACAGTGCCTCGAAAGCAGCATACAATCTCTGTTCATATGATAAAACAAGACAAAGTAGCTCAAACAAATGACCAAAAGGCAGAGATAGAAAACCATTATGAGGGAAAAGAGGTACTGGAATTGCCTGAAAAAAAGAGTTCAGAATATTTAGGTACCTCCAAAATATTAACAGAAAAACGAATTCAGAAAACTGCTACAGGTACAATCAAAATACATACTGCATTGGACACAATACAAACTCTGCAAACAGAAATCCAGAAAATTAATATTAAGATATCAAAAACAGACAACACAAGAATAGGCAAAAGAGATCTGAATCAATGGAAGCCAGAATTAGTGAGCTAGAAGATAAAGCTCTCAATACTAGTAAGCTATGAAGAACAACCAGAAAGAAAACATCTGAGGAAAGCTTAAGATTCATGTGGGATAACATAAAAAGGAATACTCTACAGGTGATTGGAATTCCAAACAGGAAGAGACAAAAACACCAAAAATATAATCAAAGAGATGCTGGGAGAAAATTTCCCTAACATCATGAAAGATGAGAAGTATTCAAGAAGTGGAATGGACCCCACACAGGACAGTGACCCCAAAAGAAAATCACAAAGACATATCATACTCAAACTTTCCAAAATCAAAGACAAGGAAAGAATCCTGAAAGCAGCTTGGGAAAAATGAAATGTTATCTACAAAGGAAAAGCAGTAAGATTAAGTTCTGATTTCTCAGTAGAAATCAGGCAGGCAAGAAGGCAGTGGGGAAACATAAAAAACTGTGAAAGAAAAAAAAAAGACTGCCAACCAAGAATCATAAAACCAGCAAAGCTGTCCCTCAAAAGTGATAGCAAAATTAGAACACTTCCAGTTAAACAGAAATAAAAGGACTTTATAAAACCAAGTCAATTCTATAAAAATTGCTAACAGAAGTTATTTGGACTAAGAACCAACAACAGCAAACAACCAGAGATTGACATACACGAAAACACCATCTAGAATTCAGTCCATATATGAAGGTGTGGCGCTGTGGGTTAATGCGCTGGACTGCAAGGTTGCTTGAACCACAAGGTAGGCAGTTCAAGCTCACCAAGTACTCCTTGGAAACCCTATACAGGGTTGCTATGAGTCATAACCGACCGGATGGCACTTAAAAATAACAACAATAACATGGGAGTGCCCAGAGTAAAACAGAACTATACAACTGAAAATAGGGAATCAAAGATGTCAATCTATGATCAGGACAACTAGAAAGTAAAGGGAGGGAAAAGCAGAATTACAGAGTTCCAGGTAGCCAGCAGGTCAGTAGATTTCAACATAAAACAGGCTTTTTTAAAATTGGAAAGAAATTAATAAAGCATACAGGTTAACCTTAAAGGAATTTAATATACCATTATATCAAATCAACAAAAGGAAAATCCATGAAGATTTTGCAGATATTAAAACTATGAAGAAATTGACAAGAGAAAGCACACACAAAAATGAATTCAGCACAGGAAAGCATATGGAACAAAGAAACCTGTAATACCACAGGAAAACACACAGCAAAATGACTAAAATCAATACATACGTATCAATGCACTTAATCCATCGACATTTAGTATCATTATCAACAGTCAAGAGAAAGAGAGTAGCAGAATGGATAAGAAAACAAGATCCTTAAATATGCTGTCTACAAGAAATAGACACATTGCACACAAAGACAAACATTTTAAAATGGAAAAAACAAAATCTATCAAGCTAATGGCAATCAGAAAGCAGGAATGGCTCTGGTAAAGTACATTACAAGGCATAAACCAGCACAAAAGACAAAGAAGGCCATCTCATGATTAAAGGGTCAATTGAACAAAACCACAATATCTATGCTCCCAAAGAAAAAGCCTCAACGTGCATAAGTCAAACTCTTAATAGAATTGAAGAAAGAAATAACTCTACAATAATGTTCTGTGGGAGAAAGATGAGGCTTTCTGCTCCCGTAAAGATTTACAGCCTCGGAAACCCTGTACAGGGTCGCTATGAGTCGGAATCGACTCCAAGGCACATCACCACCACCACCACAAAAATGTTAAATTTGATAAATCAGTTCCAATTTATAGCAACCTTGTATAGGGTTTCAGAGGAGCAGCTGGTGGGTTTGAACTGCCGATCTTGTAGTTTACAGTCTAGTGCTGATCCTACAGCACCACAGTGAGAGATTTTAATACACCACTTTTGAAAAAGGACAGAACCAGAAGAAAGAAAACAAAGACACAGAAGAACTAAATAACAAAATCAGTCAGCTTGACCTCATAGATTTGTACAGAGCAATCAACCAAACAACAGCAACAATACACATCCTTTTCCAGTGCACATGGAACCTTCTCCAGAATAGACCATGTGGTAGGCCACAAGCAATAAATCTGAAAATATCAAAATACTACAAACCATCTCCTCAGATTATAATCTATAAAATTAGAAATCAACAATAGAAAGATCAAGGAAACAAAATCAAATACATGGAAACCCTGCTTATAAAACTCCTTGAAGCAAATGAAAACAAAAACACAACATACCTTTGGGACAGAGCAAAAGCAGTGCTGAGAGGGCAGTTTATAGCAATAAACGCACACATCCAAAAAAAAAAAGCAAAATCAACACATTAACACAATTAGAAAAAGACCAGCAAAATAAACTTACAGTCACCATCAGAAAAGAAATGTAAAGCAGAAATAGAAAACAGAAAAGCAATAGAATCAACATGACAAGAAGTTGCTTCTTTGAAAGGATTAATAAAATCAACAAACCACTGGCAAATCTCACAAAATAAAGGAAGGAGAAGACACAAAACATATTAGAAACAATATGGGTGACTTCTTAACAGAACCCAGGGAAATAAAAAAAAAAAAAAAATAGAATATTATGAAGAGCTGTATTCCAACAAATTTGAAAATATATAACTTTTTAGAAAAACACGACTTACCTAAAGAACAGAGTGAAACAGAAAACTTGAACTGGCCTATAACAAAAGAAAAAATTGATCAAGTCATTAAAAAACCCCAACAAAAAAAATGTTCAAGCCCAGATAACTTTACTGGTGAATTTGACCAAACATTCAGAGAAAAGCTGACAGCAATTTTACTCAAACTATTTCAGAATATAGAAAAAAATGGAAAATTTCCAAATACATTTTATGAAGCAAGCATAACATTCATACCAAAACCAGGAAAGGACATCACTAAAAAAAAAAAATTATAGACCAATATCCCTCAGAAACATAGATGCAAAAATTCTCACAAATCCTGGCCAATAGAATTAAACAACATATCAAAAAGATCATGACCAAGTGGGATTCATTTCAGGGATGGAAGAATGGTTCCATATTAAAAAATAAAGTTAAAAATCAACATAATTCAGCATATAAATAAAAAAAGGAAAAGAACTACATGATCATATTGATAGATGCAGAAAAGGCATTTGACAAAATCTAGCATCCATTCTTGAAAAAAACACTCAACAAAATAGAAACTGAATGGAAATTCCTCAGCATAATTAAGAACATATATATAAATCCAATAGTCAGAATTACTCTCACTGGAAAGAAACAGAAAGCATTCCCTTTGGGAACAGAAACTGAACAAAGATGCCCTTTATCACCGTTCTAACTCAATATTGTGTTAGAATCATAGCCAGAGCTATAAAGCAACATAGAGATATTAAAGGCATCCAAATCAGCAAAGAAAAAGTAAAACATTTATTTGCAGATGACATGATCCTATGCATAGAAAATCCCAAAGACTCAGAAAGAAAATTATTAGAACTCATTGAAAGACTTAGCAAAATAGCAGGGTATAAGATAAATATACAAAAACTACCTGGATTCCTCTATACTAACAAAGACAGCCCTGAAAAGGAAATCTGGAAAGCAATACCTTTTATAATAGCCACCCAAAAGATAAAACTATTGTGAAGTGCCATCGAGTCAGTTCCAACCCATAGCAACCCTATTTAGGGTTTCCGAGAAGCAGTTGGTGAGCTTGAACTGCCGACCTTGCAGTTCAAACGGCTTTGCAAAGATAAAATATTCAGGAATAAATCTAACTAGAGAAACAAAGACCTATACAAAGTAAACTATAAAACACTACCACATGAAACCTAAACAGATTTACAAAAATAGAAGAATATCTGCTCATGGATGACTTAACATTGCTAAAATGTCAATGCTACCCAATCTAAAGATATTAACACAATCCCAATCCAGATTCCAATGTCATTCTTTAAAGAGATGGAAAAAATGACCACAGACTTTATATGGAGAGCAAAGAGGACCCAGATAAGCAAAGCACTGCTTAGAAGAACTCAGAAGTAAATCCATCCACAGACACTCAACTGATCTTTGACAAAGAGCCCTAACACATCAAATGGAGAAGAGATAGTCTCCTCAACAAATGGTACTAGAAAACCTGGAATTCGATTTGCAAAACCATGAAACAAGACCTATATCTCATACCACATACAAAACCAAACAACATGGATTAAAGACCTTAATGTAAAACCTAGAACTGTAAAGATCATCAATGACAATCTAAGAACAAACTTAAGGGATCTAGTACATGGCATAAATACACTAGCAAACATTAAGAAAATACACAAACATTTTTTAAAAATGCACAAGCAAGTAGATTATTGGGGCCTCCTAAAAATTAGACACTTATGTACATCGAAAGCTTTTGCCAAAAGAGTAAAAAGGGAGTATACAGACTGGGAAAAATCTTTCAATGACGTATCAGACAAGGGACTAGTATCTAAAATTTATTGAAAACTACACCTCTACAATTAAAAAATGGGCACAGGATATGAGCAGACACTTCAATGAAGCCATCCGGGAGGCCAACAAATATATGAAGAAATGTTCACAATCACTAGTCATTAGAGAAAAATCAAAACAACAATGAGATATCATCTCACACCATCAGTAACAGTGAAGTTCAAAGAAACCGAAAACAAAAAATGCTGAGCAGGGTGTGGAGACACCAGGACCCTCCTACATCGCTGGTGGGCATTTTTGTAAAAATAGTTTCAACCACTCTGGAGAATGATATGGTGATTCCTCAGAAACTTGAAAATAGAAATAGCTTGTGTTGTTGTTAGGTGCTATTGAGTCAGTACCAACTCATAGCAACTCTACGCACAACCGAATAAAACACTCCTCGGTCCTGGGCCAACCTCACAATTGTTGCCACGCCTATTGATGCTGCCACTTTGCCAATCCATCTCACTGGGGTTCTTCCTCTTTTTCTCTGACCCTCCACCTTACCAAATGTGATATCCTTCTCCAGCGATTGGTCCCTCCGGACCCAGAAATCGCTCTACTTGAATCTGCAAAACACCTCATAATTTGGATGAACCTGGAGGACATTATGCTGAGTGATGTTAGTCAATCACAAAAGGACAAATATTATATGAAACCATTCCTGTATGGCACTGTGGGTTAATGCACTGGACTGCAAAGCCAGTTTGAACTGCAAGATCAACAGTTTGTCAAGCTCACCAGCCAATCCTTAGAAACTCTATACTTGGTTGCTATGGGTCGGTACCAACTTAACAGCAACAATTATTTTAAAAGTTAAGGCCTCTGCCTTGGGGTGCCTTCCTTTCCCATGGTGGGACACCTGGCTGTCAACTTTGCCTTCTCGTGGAGATGAAGGACCTGGAAGGTCAGGGCCAGGGCCGGGTTGGGTTGACCCTCAGACCTGAGTGAGCTTCCAAGGCCCTCCAAGTGAGCCAAGAAATGGACCAGCTGTTGGATCAGATGGTGAGACATGGGGCATTTTCCAGTGTCCCCTGCAGTACCAGTTCTGTGGAGGCATGGCGTACTATAGACCTCAGGTTGGTGTGGGGCTCCTGCCCCAAGGCAGCCCAGAGACCCCTCAACCTCAGGGTGAGGGGGTACTGAGATTGAGAGCAACTCCTAGGGGCCTCCCACTAGCTAGACAAGTGAAGCTGGACAAGGAGAAAATGGAAGACAATCAAAAGGAGCCCGAGGATATCAAACCAAGACAGACTGAGCAATTTGCTAAACGGTTAAAAGATCACCCTGCGTGTGGGGCTCAACTTAGGGGTTCTCTTTGGGAAGATGTTCAGTCAAACAACTATCTGTCGTTTTGAGGCTCAGCTTCAAGAACATGTATAGGCTGAGACCCCAGCTACAGAAATGGGTGGAGGAGGCAAACAATGCAGAAAAGCTCTACGAGATATGCAGAACAGGGGATGAGCATTGAAAAGTGAGGGAGTAGCAGTCAGGAAAACCAGTCCCTGCAGTGCCCAGACCTTCCCTACAGCAGATGGGCCATATCACCCAGCAGCTCAGGCTTGAGAAGGATGTGATGTGAGTGTGGTTCTGTGACCAGCATTAGAAGGGCAAGCAATCCAGTAGTGACTACTCCCACCAAGAGGATGTTGAGATTGGTGGGTCTCCCTTCCCAGGGGACTAGTGTTTTTTCCTCTGGCACCAGGGCCCCATTTTGGTACCCCAGGCTATAGAGGCCCTAGCTTTATTTCTCTGTACTCCTCGATCCCTTTCCCTGACCAGGTCACCCCTCCTAACTCTCCCATGCATTCAGACTGAGGTACTTGCCCTTCCCAGGAAGAGGTGGCAGAGGGAAGAGGAGAACCTGGGAAACAGGACCTTGAGGTTTTGTACTTAGGCTTTTGGGGTTAAGTTCTTCATCCACTAAAGGAAGGAAGGAATTGGGAACACAGAGGATGGGGGCAGGAGATTTAGAGGTAACTGGAGGATATTGGTACATGAGTATTGATCTTTTCTGCAAACATAACTACAGTGGGCAAAATGATGAAACTTGTTAGCTATTATTAAACATCTTGAGGCAATGAGAAGCTAAGCCTGGTTGCTCAAGACCATAGTCTCAGAGGACACTATGGTCAATTGGCATAACATAGCCCACATGTTCTATTTGGTGTGTTGTTGTTGTCATTAAGTGCTGTTGAATCGATTCCAACCCATAGCAACCCTGTATGAGATTTCCAAAGAGACGCTGGTGAGCTTGAACCACCAACCTTAATATTCAAACAACTTTGCAGTCTGATGTATTAGCCCACAGCGCCATGAGTGTAGCACTTGGGATATTAAAAGCTCCTAAGTGGCAGTCTTTGGTACAGCTATTGGTCTCTCTATGTGCAGAAGAAAGAAGAGTGATGACAATTTAAGAGGTTGAAATCAACTAGTCCAACAGACTAATGGGACATGTGAACATCAGTTTCCACCAAATGCTAGATGGTGCCCAGCTACCACTCTGAAAGGGATCACATTAGAAGGTCCCAGATAGAGCAGGAGAATATATGGAACAAAACTCAGAAAAAAAAAAAAAAAAAAGACCAGGCTTACTGGTCAGAAAGGGACTGGAAGAATCTGAGGCTATGGCCCTTGACCACACTTCAGGTCTAGTAATGAACTCCCCTCATGGCCCAACTTTCAGCCAAGCAATAGATAGGTATATAGGGGGAACAACACTAATAAGGTATGCTCACTATGAATGATGGAAAGATCAATCATTCAAAATCAAAGGGGCAGCATGTGCCTAAGGACAAAGATGAGAAGGGAAGGGAAGATAGGTGGAATGAAGATGGGAGCCATGAAGGGGATTGCAATCACTGAGATGAAACAGAATGTATTATTTGTTGAATGTAAAAAATATGATCTTGTCTGTAAACCTTCACTCAATTCACAATCAAAGTTTAAAAAACAAAAAGTGACAAGTAGTTTGCTTATTCAAGGAAAGGCTGTTTAATGTAAATGAATCACCTAGATTTGACCATTGCTATCTGCTAAAATGCCTCCCCCTCCCCCATAATATGCAAGCTGTGTGCTTTATATATTTGTCCAGTTTCATTGGTAGGCATTAAATTAAATTAAATTTAATATAATTTAATTAAATTAAAGGAAATAATCAGTTATGCGGACAAAGATGTATGTAGATATGTTCATGGCAAATAAGTGAAAAAATGCAATCTAGCTGTTCAACAATAGTGAAGTGGTTAAAGAGATACTAAACAAAACAAAATAAAAATTTTACAACCCTGCTGTAGAATTATGACACGTAGCAACCTTATAGAATAGAGCAGAACTGCCCTATAAAATTTCCAAAGTAATATTTTCTGAAGAAGACTGTCCTGTGGGCCAGCTGGTAAGTTTCGTTAGCAGCCAAGCACTTAAGCAACCACTGCACAGCCAGGGCTAAATAGTTATTGGAAGCTGCAACAAAACTAATACAAGTTTCTGGTTTTGGTGGCGGCAGAGACAGGGCCACGTAGGAAAGGCTCTGTGGGAGAGGGATCGAAACTCAGAGAAGCTGCGTTCACGGAACAACACCAGAGCTCTGGATCTAGCATAAGGTGCAGAGGGTCAGTTTCCCACACGCGCAAGTGGAAAAATCATGGTATAAAGGAAAATACTGCAATTTAGGAATAGCTCGATATGGGACTCCCTCTGCGGCCACCCCACCCGGGTGGAGCTCAGAAGGTGGGGCTACAAGCCAGACCAGCACAGGGAACCGGCACTAAGAACAGTGCAGTGACATTTGCAAAAGGAGGTGCGGCGATATTCTACACATTTTTTTCCTCCTCTTCCCTGTCGTGCCTTCTTTGCCCAGCCCTGACACCTTCAGGCAGGTGGGTGCACACCCCCAAAAACAAACTTCAGCACTGAGCCCACACTTTTCCCACAGCACAGAAAGAGCCTGGCGACTGCTTATGACATCAGCCTTGAGGTCGCAGCCCTATAATTAATTTGTGCAGGACCCTTTACTCCAGCCTCTCTAGCAAGGAAAAAGCAGAAAAAAGCAGGCCCGTTAGGCCTGACAGACAAACCATATGAACAATCTGTAAAACCCCAACATAAAAGAACGCAACTATCTCAAGAATTAAGGAGCTCTGGTAGCGCAGTGGTTACAAATCGCGGCGCTATCCTCAGGGTCAGCAGTTCAAAACTACCAGCTGTTCCACAGAAGAAAGATGAGGCTTTCTGCTCCTGTAAAGATTTACAGCCTCAGAAACCCTGTATAGGGTTGCTATAAGTCGGAACCAACTCCACAGCACATAACAACAACAACATCTCGAGAATTATGCTGTACACACAGACACCTAACTGACCTTCAGAGACAAAACTAGTAGACAATCTTTCTCCCATTAACTTTTCAATATCTATCTGCGCGCCTCTACGGTGATGACTAGAGGAGGGGTCTGAGTGAGCAGACACCCCTACCCACTGCTGGAGGCTTCCATGGTGCACACAAACTGCCTGTGTAGCAAGGTGACTGGACAGTCAGCCACAGTTTCATTTTTGTTTCAGAGTGAAGGTTTTTGTCTCTGCTTTTATATTGCTTCTGCTTTTGGTCCTTTAGATCACACATTTTTCCTGGAGGTGGGAGGTCTTTCTACCTACATTGCCCAAGAAGAGATAGCAATCATGACCATATAGCCAAGCTACAAGAATACCCCATAATAGTCCATCACTGAGACAATAACAGCTACTAAACATTACATGCAAAAAGGGAAGCTTATCTCCTGATCACAAGCACCAGAAGACACCCAGTAAGCTTAATAACAAAACAACAAACATCCATTTAAGCATTAAAGACCCATATAACTACTAGAAATGGCAAAGGAAAAAATAAAAAACACACAACAAAAGATCTCAAAACACGTCCAAAACCAGAAACTAGTAACTGAAACAAATGAGCTGGAGACAAAGGCTTCTCAGCAGAGGAAGAGCAAGTTTTGGATTTTCCTGAGAATGAATTCAGAAAAATGATATGGGAAAAAATTCAAATGCTCCAAAAAAGGGTGAAAGAAAACACGGAATAAGTCAGGAAAGTACTACAAGAGCAATCAAACAAGATTGATACAGCATTGGAAACTATTCAAATCCTGCAAAAACAGGTCCAGATGATTAATAAAATATCAGAAATGGGCAATACACTGAAAGGGGAAAGGAGCAGAACAGAAGAGATGGAAGCCAGAACTAGCGAGCTGGAAGACAAATCTCTCAATACTGCTAAGATAGAAAAGCAAGCAGAAAAATAAAAGGATAAAAAAAAATCTGAAGAGAGTCTAAGATCCATGCTAAAAAACATGAAGAGGAACAACTTAAGAATTATTGGCATTCTGGAACAGGAAGAATCAGGGAAGTCCACAGAGGAGACAGTTGAAGAGCTTCAGGAAGAAAATTTCCCTAACATCTTGAAAGATGAGAAGATAAACATTCAAGAAGCCGAACTTAGCCCAGGAAGGATAGACTCCAAAAGAAAGTCACCAACACATACAATAATCAAGCTCTCCAAAATCAAAGACAAAGAATCCTAAAAGCAGTCAGGGAAAGGAGAAGTGTTACTTACAAAGGCAAGCAAATCAGATTAAGCTCTGACTTCTCAGTAGAAACCATGCAGGCAAGAAGCCAATGGGAAGACTTATACAAAACCCTAAATGAAACAAAGGACTTATACAAAGAAAACTACAAAACACTACTACAAGAAACCAAATGAGACCTTCAGAAGTGGAAGAACATACCATGTTCCTGGATAGGAAGACTCAATATCATGAAAATGTCAATACTCCCCAAAGCAATTTACACATACAATGCAATCCCAATCCAGATTCCAACAACATTCTTCAAAGAGATGGAAATGAAAATTACTAAATTTATATGGAAAGGAGAGACCCAGGATAAGCAAAGCACTGCTTAAAAGGAAGAACAAGGCTGGAAGTCTCTCACTCCCCAATTTCAAACTTTACTACATGGCTACAGTGGTCAAAACAGCCTGGTACTGGTACAATGAAAGATACATTCATCAATGGAACAGAATCGAGAATCCAGATATTAACCCAATCACTTACAGCCAAATGATTTCCAACAAAGTGCCTAGGCATATTGCATGGGGAAGAGACAGTCTCTTTAACAAATGGTGCTGGCAGAACTGGAAAGAGATATGTCAAAGACTGAAACAAGACCTGTGCCTCATGCCCTATATGAAAACAAACTCAGCACGGATTAAAGATCTAAATGTGAATCCCAAAATTATGAAGGTCATCAATGAAAAACTAGGGACAAATGTGAGGGTGTTAATTCAGGGCATATACAGACTACCACATATTTTGAAAAGTATACAAACAAACATAGAAAAAATAGATGAGTGGGACATACTAAAAATTAAAAACATATATGCATCAAAAGACTTCACCAAAACAGTAAAAAGGGAACCCACAGAATGAGAAAAAAATCTTTTGCAACAAAACATTAGGTAAGGAACTCATTTCTAAAATATATAGGAAACTACAACACATCTACAAGAAAAAGACAAATAACCCAATTAAAAAATGGGCACAGACAATTCACCAATTGGGCACAAAAATGGGCACAGACAATTCACCCAGGCAGCCAACAAACATATGAAAAAATGTTCACAATCACTAGCCATCAGAGAGATGCAAATCAAAACAACGATGAGCTATCACCTCACAACAGCAATAACAGCAAAGATCAAAAAGGCAAAGGACAACAAATGCTGGCAAGGATGCAAAAAGACTGGGACCCTCCTACATTGTTGGTGGGAATGCAAAATGGTTCAACCACTCTGGAAAGCAATATGGCACTTCCTCAGAAGGTTGGAAATAGAAATACCATATGACCCAGCAATTCGTCTACTTGGTATCTACCCACAAGAAATACAAGTTCACTGTTCACAGCAGCACTATTTGCAACAGCAAAAAAATGGAGACAACCAAAATGCCCATTAATTGAAAAATGGATAAACAAACTGTGGTACATACACACATTGGGTTACAACACTACCTTGAAGAACAACAAGGAAGCTACAAGCCATGAATGAACCTTGAGGATATTATGCTAAGTGAAACTAGTCAGTCACAAAAGGAGAAATATTGCATAAGACCATTATTGTAAAAGACTAAGAAAAAGAACCCAACCAAAAGGGGGGGGGGGGAGGTTGGCAATACACAAGAAGGGGGTTGGTGAAAAAGAAGAACAAGGTGGAGGGGAGAACAGTTGGGCAGGTTCGCATGGACTAGGTGAGACAGAGCTAAATGACGAAGTATACACAACCCTGGAATAACAGGGCTTCAGGATACAGGGATTGAGGCATGCCTTGAAAGAGGAAAAGAAGGGAATAATGCAAGGATGCTTGGCCGTCCTTTGAATCTTGTTCTCCCTTGCCTACCACTGTGAAATAGACACATGAGGGAGGGTTGAACAGCCAGAAGCATCACAACAGAAAACATGTGGGCCCGGATCCAACATATAACTAACTAGAATACCTTGGGGCGGGGGGGAGCAGGAAACTGCCCAGACCCAAAATGGTGGGGGGGATTATGATGGCATGGACAGATGGACTGGCTGGGGGTACGGGACTCAGGTCAGGAGAGGAGCTGTTTGCTGACAGCCGAAGGGGGCGGGCCTGTGGGGTATATCTTTTGGTTATTTGATGAGGCACAGAGGGGATTTTAATCACTGCAAGGAAATATAACATGATGGATGAATGTAAAACTGAAATGGGACAGAGGCAAATAATGAGGTATGCAAAACCTTGGAACAACAGGGATCTGGGATACAGAGATTGAAACATAGTTTGAATGGGGAAAAGGTGGGAAATAATGTTAAGATACTTGGCTGTCTGCTGACTCTTGGTTTCCCTGGCATACTGCTATAAAAATAGACACTGGAGGGGGAAAAAAAGAAAGAGCCAGAAATACCACGATAGAAAGCTTGTAAGTCCGTCTTCTGCCTATAACTCATTGGAACACCTAAAAGGGGGATACAACGCACCCAGTGAAGGTGACTTCCTGCGGAGCCTCTGCATTACACAAGACCATAGATGGAATCCTGATCAGCATCCAGAATCTTCTAAGGGGAAAGGACAAGCAGACCAGCCTGGAGTGGCCAGAAGAACAGAAAATATATCCTGAAAGAAAGACTGACAGGAAAAACACAAAACAATATTGGTAGGCCGACTGATTACTACAAGAACAAACAAGTGGCTCACCTAGGAGACATCAAGGCAAGTGGTCGGGTCCCCCTCAAGGCAAACCGCCTTCTAAGACTAAGGCTCAATGGAACTGCATGCTCTGATTGGTGACCACTTTCGTCACCGACAAGAGGAAGTGAGGGAAAAACAGCAATGAAGCTACAAACTAAACCCTACAACGCTCAGTAGACTCCTGTGAACCTAGATGAAGACCTGGTTGGCCAGCAATATGCCAAGTCCAGGGGACTCTTGGACCCAGAGTCAGCGACATGGCCACAGAGGACTAGAGTGAAGAGTGAAGCATCCAGCTGACAAGAAGAGAGGGCACATGCATAAGAACACCCACACTTGCAGATAATACCCACTTGACCTGGCTACAACGGCTGGATGATCAGAGCTCAAACAGAAGAAAAAGGAAGAGGGGAAAAAAAGAAGAATCTAACACAATTTGATGAACTTGACACACACCTATGGAAGCAATAGCTCAAAAGAGTGAACAAATCTTCACAGCAAGGATCATTCCCACCTCCACCTCACACAGAGAGGACAGGGATGGGCAACTTGGACACTGGCTACCCAGAATGGGGGTGCTACAGAGGCAAGAAGTGTCTGGCTTACAAGCTTTCAAGAGGGAATCTAGATTCAGAGGGCAAGGAGCAAGGTGGAATCTCCACTGAGTAGTATCCATTCTGCCTAGTCAGGACTGATAAAAGGAGATGCAGATAGGTCCCTTGCAATACAATAGCAAATAATTGTTATCAGGACTGATTGTAAGGGCTGGAAATGTAAGGACTGATTGGGGAAGGGGAGAGGAGTGATTAACCTTACAGTCTGGGAACAGAGGTCCCTGGGACCATTGAAGGAGAGAAGCAGGGAACGGAACCCTACCCAGAGAAGCAGTGATGCCAGGGATGGAGGCAGAGATGATGACATGAGGAGTTGGAGCGGCTGGAGACTTTGGACCTGGAGAGGGAGAGGGGCAGTGTGCGCACGACAGGGGGGCAGGCGTGGCAACACCACCCTTTGGTTGGTCAATGATACATGGAGGAGATTGTGACTGTGGCAAGGAAATGATGTGCAACGGGATCAATGTGAAGCTGATGTCCTCCCACGTGAACTATCACATAATTCACAATAAAGCATTAAAAAAAAAAAATTGAGTAAGTGAGATTTAAAGTATGACAGTTACTTGGATTGTGGCCCAAAGTGATGTCAGCATTATTAATTTTGTTAGCTTGTATGTAAATTAATTTCATAAAAAGAAAACAGAAAAAGTCAGTATTCTGATCAACTCCATAGACTTTCCTTTAGCTGTAACCAACTTCCTTGGCCAAATTGGACTTTGTGGTTAAGTGTATGGGTGCTTTGAAGGAACTTATCATGACTATATAACATGTTCTGCTTGCTTCACAAGTAACAAATCTGTATTTGTTTACAAATTGAAGCTATATAAATGCCATTTTCCCACAAACTTGCTGAAGCCCCCTTGTATTATAAGATCATAATTCATAGTATTCTCTTAAAAAAAAAAAAAAAAAAAAAAGCCAACCAAGAATCGTCTATCCAGCAAAACTGTCAATCAAATAC
>NW_006408805.1:948951-984760 GCF_000296735.1 Chrysochloris asiatica
AAATCGGCTAGGGAAAAGAGAAGTGTTACTTACAAAAGCAAGCAAAAGAGGTTCTGACTTCTCAGCAGAAACCAGGCAGGCAAGAAGGCAATGGGGAGACATATACAAAACCCTAAAAAAAAAAAAACTGCCAACCAAGAATCGTCTATCCAGCAAAACTGTCAATCAAATACGATGGTGCACTCAAAACATTCCAGGATAAACAGAAGATGAGAGATTTTGTCAAAACCAATCCAGGACTTCAAAACATCCTACAGGGAATTTCTTTGGGCTGAAAACCAACAAGAACACACAACAACCAGAGATTGACAGGTGTGGCAACATCACCTGAAACTCAGACGACAGATAGCAGAGTCCAGAACAGAACAAAACTACTACAACACCAAATTCCAAATACCTGGGAGGTCAACCAAAGATCAAAATAATATCAATGTCAAAGAAGGGAAAAATGTAGGAACAGGTGGTGAGGAGGTTAGGTAGATTACAAGATACAATAGATTGCCTTAAATGGAGGGAAAAGTTAATAGACTATAAAGTCACCCCAAAAAAAGTTAATACTTTACAACTTACTATGAAAATGAACTTCCAAGCAGAACATGAAAACTAAGAAGAAACTGATAAGAAATAGCACCAAAAACACAACACTCAGCACAAAGGAACAAGCAGCACTACCAAAAAATTAATATAATGGCGGCAATTAATTTATACCTATCAATAATTACCTTGAATGTCAGTTGATTGAATGCACCAGTGAAGAGACAAAAAGTGGTAGAGTGGATAGGAAACAAGACCCTTCAATATGCAGCCTGCAGGAGACACACCTTACACAAAAGACAAAAACAGACTAAAAGTTAAAGGATGGAAGAAAATATACAAAGCTAAATGCAACAATAAACAACCAAGAGTGGCAATTCTAATCTCTGATAAAGTAAACTTTAAGACAAAAAACAAAACAAAACAAAAAAAAAACATGAGTTAAATAGGACAGTATCTCATGATCAAAGGGTCAATTGAGCAAGGTGACATAACCATAATAAATATCTATGCTGTCAATAAAGAAGCAAACCTTACTAGAATTGAATAAAGAAATAGATAAATCTACAATTACAGTGGGAGATTTTAATACACCACTTTCGAAGAGGGACAGAACAACCACAAAGAAACTCAACAAAGTTACAGAGTAACTAAACAGCACAAGCAACCAATTTGACCTCAAAGACGTGTACAGAGCATTCAACCCAACAACAGCACAATATACATTCTTCTCCAGTGCACATGGAACATTTTCCAGAATCGACACTGTGTTAGGTCACAAAGCAAACCTCCATAAATTTACAAATACTTCAAAATACTACAAAGCATCTTTTCAGACCACAATACTATAAAACTAGAAATAAACAACATGAAGAAATAAAGGAAATAAAGCGAATACATGGAAACTGAACAACACCCTGCTGAAAAGTGACTGAGTAAAAGAAGTTAAACGTGAATTCATAAAGTTCCTAGAAACAAACGACAATGAAAACATAACATAACAAAATCTTTGGGACACAGCGAAAGTGGTGCTGAAGAGGACAATATATTGCAATAAACACGCACATAGAAAAAGAAGAAAGAATCAAAATTAACACCTTAACACAGCACCTCCAACAATTAGAACATGACCAACAGAGAGAACCTACAGTCACCAAAAGAAAAGAAATAATAAACATAAGAGCAGAAATAAATGAGATGGAAAACAGAAAAACTACAGAAAGAATCAACAGGACAAGAAGCTGGTTCTTTGAAAGGATTAACAAAATTGACAGACCACTGGCAAACCTAACAAAAGAAAAGAAGGAGAAGACACAAATAACTCGCATTAGAAATCACATGGGCAATGACACAACGGAACCAAACAAAATCAAAAGGATAATAACAATACTATGAAGAGTTGTACTCCAACAAATTCAAAAACTTAGGAGATGGGTGCATTTTTAGAAAAACACGACCTACCTAAACTTACACACAGTGAAGTAGAAAACTTGAACAGACCCATAACAAAAGAAGAAATTGATCAGGTCTTCAAAAGACTCCCAACCAAAAGAAGTCCAGGCCAGAGGGCTTCACTGGTGAGTTTTACCAAACATTCAGGGAAGAGCTGTCACCAATTCTACTCAAGTTATTCCAGAAGATAGAAGAGGATAGAAAACTTTCTAATACTTTTTATGAAGCAAGCATAACCCTCATACCAAAACCAGGGAAGGACATCATTCAGAAAGCAAATTATAGACTGATATCCCTCATGTACATGGACACAAAAATTCTCAACAAAATCCTAGCTAACAGAATTCAGCACCACATCAAAAAAATAATACACCATGACCAAGTGGGTTTCATAAAAGGGATGCAAGGATGGTTCAACATTAGAAAAACAATCAATGTAATCCACCATATAAATAAGAAAAAGGAAAAGAACCACATGATCATATTGATTGATGCATAAAAGGCATTTGACAAAATCCAACATCCATTCCTGATAAAAACACTCAACAAAGTAAGAAATGAAGGGAAATTCCTCAACATAATCAAAAACATATATACAAAACCAACAGCCTACATCACTCTCAACGGAGAGAAACTGAAAGCCTTCCCTCTGCAAACAGCAACCAGACAAGGATGCCTTTTGTCACCACTCCTATTCAATATCGTTTTGGAAGTATTAGCCAGAGCTATACAGAAAGATAGGGAAATAAAAGGCATCCAAATTGGCAAAGAGGAAATCAAACTCTCTCTATTTGCAGACGATATGATCCTATATATAGAAAACCACAAAGACTCAGTAAAAAAGCTACTAGACCTCATTGGAAGATTCAGCAAAGTGGCAGGGTATAAGATCAACATAAAAAATCAGTTAGATTTCTCTATAGTAACAATGACAGCGCTGAAAAAGACATTAGGAAAGCAATACCATTTACAATAGCTGCCCATAGGATGAAATATTTAGGAATAAACGTAACCAGAGAAACAAAGGACCTATACAAAGAAAATTATAAAACGCTACTACAAGAATCCAAAAGAGACTTACAAAAGTGGAAGAACATACCATGTTCCTGGATAGGAAGACTCAACATCATGAAAATGTCACTACCACCCAAAGCAATTTACTCACATAATGCAATTCCAATCCAGATTCCAGCGACATTCTTCAGAGATGGAAAAGGCAATTACAAAGTTTATATGGAAAGGAAGGAGACCCAGGATAAGCAAAGCATTGTTCAAGAAGAACAACAAGGTTGGAAGCCTCTCATACTCCGATTTAAAAATCTATTACGCTACAGTGTTCAAAACAGCCTGGTACTGGTACAATGAAAGATACATTCATCAATGGAACAGAATCGAGAATACAAAAATTAATCCATCCACATACAGCCAACTGATTTTCGACAAATTGCCTAGGTATGTTACATGGGGAGGAGACAGTCTCTTTAACAGATGATGCTAGCAGAACTGGAAAGTGATATGCAAAAGATTGAAACAAGACCTTTACCTCATGCCCTATACAAAAACCAAATCAGTATGGATTAAAGACTAAATGTGAATCGCAAAATGGTGAAAGTCATCAATGAAAAATTAGGGACAAATGTGAGGGCTCTAATTCAGGGAATACACAGACTACCAAACATTTTTGGAAAATTACACAAACAAAAGTAGACAAAATAGATGAGTGGGACATACTAAAAACTGAAAACTTATGGTCATCAAAAGACTTCACCAAAACAGTAAAAAGGGAGCCCACAGAAGGGGAAAAAATCTTTTGCAATGACACATCAGACAAGGGACTCATTTCTAAAATATATAGGAAATTACAACACCTCTACAAGAAAAAGACAAATAACCCAATTAAAAAATGGCACGGGACATGAACAGACACTTCACCAAGGAAGAGCTCCGGGCAGCCAACTAACATTTGAAGAAATGTTTACAATCACTAGTGATTAGAGAGATGCAAATCAAAACAACAATGAGATTTCATCTCACACCAGCATTAACAGCAAAGATCAAAAAAGCTGTTGTTAAGTATTGTGGCATTGGTTCCAACTCATAGTGACCCTGCACAGGGTTTCCAAGGCTGCGAATCTTTATGGGAGCAGAAAGCCTCATCTTTCTCCCGCGGAACAGCTGGTAGTTTTGAACTACCGACCTTGAGGTTAGCAGCCCGATTCATAACCACTACGCTACCGCACAGGACATGAATAGACACTTCACCAAGGAAGAGATCCAGGCAGCCAACTAACATATGAAGAAATGTTCACAATCACTAGCCATTAGAGAGATGCAAATCAAAACAATGAGATATCATCTCACAACAGCAATAACAGCAAAGATCAAAAAAGTAGAGGACAAGAAATGCTGGCAAGGATGTGGAGATACTGGGATCCTCCTATATTGTTGGTGGGATTGTAAGAAGCAATATGGCGCTTCCTCAGAAGGTTGGAAATACAAATACCTTATGATCCAGCAATTCCTCTACTTGGTATTTATCCACAAGAAATACAAGCCATAACACGAGTAGATATATACACACCAATGTTCATAGCAGCACTATTCACAATAGCAAAAGATGGAGACAACCTAAGTGTCCACCAATTGAAGAACAGATAAACAAACTGTGGTACATACACACAATGGAATACCATGCTACCTTGAAGAACAACAAGGAAGCTGCAAGCCACCGCATAACATGGATGAACCTTGAGGACACTATGTTGAGTGAAATTAGTCAGTCACAAAAGGAGAAATACTGCATAGGACCATTATTATAAAAGAGTAAGAAAAAGAACCCACACTACAAGGGGAAAAAAAATTTATATATATGTTTGCTGATCACCAAGACGTATGGGATAAGAGGAGGTGAAGGAGGGAGGGGAAGATAGAGCACAGGGTAGAGAATGGACACTGGATAGCTTGGGTGCGGGGCAGGGGGTAACAATACACAAGAATGGGGAGGGGAATGGAAGAACAAGGCAGATGGGAGAATAGTTAGGTAGGTTCACATGGGCTAAGAGAGACAGGGTAAATGTTGATGCATACACAACCTGGAACAACAGGGCTCCGGGATACCAGGATTGAGGCATGGTTTGAAGGGGTAAAAGAGGGGAATAATGTTAAGATGCTTGGCTGTTTTTGAATCTTGGTTTCCCTTGCCCACAGTTGTAAAATAGACACTTGAGAGGGGGAGAAAGGAATAGCCAGAAATATCACTACAGAAAGCTTGTAAGTTCTTCTTTAGCTTGTAACTGATTGGAATACCTTAAAGGAGGCTAGAAGTTGCCCAGTGAAAGAGGCTTCCTGGGGAGCCTTTGCATTGAACAAGACCATAGTTGGAATCCAGAACCCCATCCAGAACCAACTGAGGTAGAAAATTTCCACTGGAAAGGATGAGTAGACCAGCTTGGAGCGGCTAGAAGAATAGAAAATATTTCGTGAAAGAAAGACTGACAGGAAAAATCCGAAACAATAATGGCAGTCTGAGTGATAACTACAAGAATAAGGGGAATACACGAGCAGGCATGTGGTCTGGCTGGTGACCATGTTGGTCACCGATAAGGGGAATAGGGTGAAAAAAACTGCAATGAAGTGGCGAGCTAAGTCCAACCACAGTCAATAGACCCTTATGAATCTGGATGGAGACTTGGATGGCCAGCAGCACAGCAAGACCCGGGGACTCCTGGGCCCAGAGGCAGTGACATAGCCATAGAGAACTAAAGCAGAGAGTGAAGTATCCAGCTGATATGAAGTGACGGGAGATGCACAAGAACACCCATACTTGCAGATGGTATCCACTTGACCTGGCTTTATGGCTGGAAGATCAGAACTTATCTAGAAGAAAGAAAAGTGGGGAAAAAAAAAAAAAAAGAAAGAAAGAAAAGAGTAACCTGGTACAATCTGATGAAGTTTACCTATACTTATGGATGTAGCAGCTTAAAAAAGGGAACACATTTTTACAGTGAGCATCACTCCCACCCCCTCGGTATACAGGGTTGACAGGGATGGGCAACTTAGACATTGGCTAACCCAAAATGGGGGGCCCCATAAAGGTACAAAGTGACTGGATTACAGGGAAGGTAGAATCACCACTTAATGATTTCCAATCTGTTGGGACTAGGCTTGCAAAAGGAAATAGGGATAAGGCTCTTGTGGTACAATAGTGAATAACTGCCATCAGGACTGACTGTGAGGGTAGGAAAAAGAGAGATGTTTTTTGACAAAAGGAGGGGAGTGATTGATTTTGGAGCCCAGGAACGGAGTTCCCTGGGACCATCAAGTGAGAAGAATGGAGAGCGGGACCCTACCCAGAATGGCAGCGACACCAGGGATGGAGACAGGGACCATGAGGTGGACAGATGGAGAGGCTGGGGACACTGGTCTCAGGGAGGGAGAAGGGCTGTGGGCTGGTGGCTAGGTGAAGGCCTGTGTGGTGTACCCTTTGGTTATTTTATGATGCATGGAGGGGATTGTAATCATGCAATGAAACGAAATACGATAGGATGAATGTAAAGCTCTCCCATGTAAATCTCACAATAAAAACTTAAATTTAAAAAACTCGAATTCAGTGCAACAGATTGTCATGCACCCATGTACGTGCATTACCAAAGCACAAGGAAAGATCAAACGGTTAATTGGATAGTGGGGAGACAGATAATTTTTATTTTCTGTATACCATTAAAGATTTCTTTCCCCATTACAGGTTATTTTTGCCCGACAGCAAAAGAAAAAAAATTTTTTTACCTTTATCAGCCTCTTGTTAAATAAACATTAATAACACATAAAATTTTGTTTCCAAGGCGATTATCTAATTCAACTCCTTATTTAACTAAAGAATTAGCTAGTAGAGTTTGGCCTCGTCAGATAGCAGATTTGTGACAAAAACAGGACTTGAGTTCAAATCTCTCCACGTTTTCTTTCAACATCGTATTCTCTCTCCAGGTGATGTGCTGTAGTTCCCAAGCAGACATCTAACACAGCATCCAGGAGAGGTTGCCAAATTGCCCCCGAATAAGGGAAATTGTGTGTGCTATGCACTGACTGTAGCTCCTAGGATACCCTGTACAGGGTTGCTATGATTGGTACTGATTCAACTGCACTTAACAACACCGCACCACCTGTCAACTAAAACAACCACTGTCAAAGGTTTAATGTAGTTTTTTGTTGTTGTTTTTAGTTAAAGGTTTTTAATTTCAAAAAGATTAGGAAATAATGGAGAAACAGCATTTCTCATGATAATCGTCATCTTAAGCAAAGAGGGTATCCAAAGGATCACACTCTGATCATACGCATGTTGGACGATGAATAAGGAAGACCACAGAAGAACTGATATACTTGCGTTATGGTGTTGGAAAAGAATACTGAAAGTACCATGGACTGCCAGAACAAACAAATCTGTGTTGTTATATACAACCAGAACGCTCCTTAGAAGCCAGGATGGCCAGTCTTCGACTCTCATAATTCGGACATATTAGACCCCCAACGAAATGGATTGGCATAGTTGTCTGCAGCAATGGGCCCAAGCGTAGCAAGGACTGAGGGGATGGAGTAGGACGTGGCAATGTTTCGTTCTATTGTGTTAGGGTTCCTGGAACCCACTTGACGGCACCTAACAACAACATGATCACTAGTAACGAAAAGCAATAGTGGAGTGAGGGCAATTCCAAAAACAATTTGAAAATTGTCGCCATGCCTGCTTCCCATCCCACATACTACTCGCATCCTGATCTCTACTAGTGTTTAGTTTCTTGTGCAACAGAATTCTAAATGGGGCAGTTATCCAAGGGCTCTCCTTTTAGAAAATTATAAGACCCTACTTCTGCGAGGTCCCACTTCAATACACCAGTGCTTTTCTGAAATGATCAAAGTATAGAGAAAGGGAAAGGAAAGATAACCGTTCGCTCCTATTTGAAGAGCCCAGAAAGTTAAAGCACACACAATACCTTACCTCCTTCCTGGTCTTCTGTCACGCAGTTTTAGCGAGGCAGGAAGCTGCTCTCCGTCTTCCATGAGATAAGCCTCATGGGAGTTGTAGTTTTAAGATGAAGTTCTTTGTGGGAAATGTAGTTCTAAGAGCATTGGCGGCGATCATGAGGTGTTGCCAAGGAAGATGCAAGTATACGGTTGTAACCTGCTTCAGGTTTTCTAGTTACCTACACATTCTTCACCCCAACAAGGCAGAACCTAGAACCTGTGGTAGTACAAAAACAAGTAGAAGAAATGTAGTGCGGTGGAGTCGGTTCTGACCCATAGCGGCCCTGTATAGGGTTTCCGAGGAGTGGCTGGTGAGCTTGAACTGCCAACCTTGAGGTTCAAACCGACCTTTTAGTCCAGCGCATTAACCCACACCGCCACACCAGGGCTCCTACAATAAAAAACAAAATTTTCAACTGTCTGCTATCTTTATACGAAGTCTAAGAGATTAAAACGTAGTGGTTACGAATCGGGCTGCGAACCTTACTTAAGGCCAGCAGTTCGAAACTACCAGCCGCTCCGCGGGAGAAAGATGAAGCGTTCAAATCCCGTAAAGATTTACAGCCTCGGAAACCCTGTACAGGGTCGCTATGGGTCGGAACCGACTCGACGGCACTTAACAACAACAAGAGATTTAAGATCCTGGCTCAATTTTGAACCTAGTGAAATTAATAGACAACAACAATCACAATTACAATCCAGATGTAAAGGTCAAAAATATATATGATAACCTCAAAACGACTGAGGTGCCTGAGAGTGGCATAACAAAGCTAAAGAGTGTTGTTGCTTCAGCACCATGGAAAAATCAGATTGTAGGTTTTGTTTTTTCATGTTTTCGCCCAAGAGAAACTTTGACTCATAGCGACCCTGTACAGGGTTTACGAGTATGTAAATCTTTACGGGAGTAGAGTCTCATCTTTCTCCCGCGGAACAGCTGGTAGTTTTGATGCTGACCCAAACCTCAGAATCTAAATTGTTAAATGTCTGGAGTCAATGGCAGTTTCCAAGGAGCAATTGGTGGGTTTGGACCGCCGATCATGTGGTTAGCAGTCCAGTGCTTATCCTACAGTGCCACACCAGGATAGAATTCCAATTGTTGTTAAATGCCATTAAGTCGGTTCTGACTCATAGTGACCCTGTATAGGGTTTCTGTGGAACGTCTGGTGAGCTTGAACCAACGACCTTGCAGTCCAGCACATTAATCGACAGTGCCATACCAAGGCACACATAAAGATTTGTACCCTTAAAACACTATATATGGTGGTTATGAGTCATAACCAACTTGACAGGCACCTAACAATAGTTACCATAGGAACCCTGGTAATGTGGCCATTAAAGCGCTCAGTTGATAAGCAAAGGGTCTGAGGCTGGAAGCACCAGTTGCTCTGCAGGAGAAAGATAATCTTTAATCCTTAAAGATTATCCAAAACTCAAATTTACCGCCACACACTCCGTTTTGACTCTTGTTTGGTTGTTAAGTCTAGTGGAGTCTTCGGACTCAGAGACCCTGTATAGGGTTTCCAGTGAGTGGCCCGTGAGTTTGAAACACCAACACTGAAGTTAGCAGTTCAATGCTTATCCTACAGTGCCACAGTGGCCCTATAGGATCGAGCAGAACTGTTGCTGGGGGTTTCAGAGACTAACTCTTTAAGGGAACAGCCAGCCTCAGCTTTACTCCTGAGTAGCTGGTGGGTTTGAACCACTCACCTTGCGTTTAGCAGTGCCACCCTTAACCCAAAGTGTTACCAGGAATCCACCTTAAAGATTACAGCCTTGAAACCGTAATGGGACCGTTCTACTTGTCCTATGGAGTTGCTATTCGTCAGAAGGCTTGGTTTGGGTTTTAACATTTATGGAAGCTAACTGCCATATCCTCCTCCAGCAGGGTGGTTGGAGGGTTCAGACAGCTGACATTTTGGTTAGCAGCCAAGGGCTCCTTGGAAGGGAAGTGGTTATTGTTATTAAGTGCCATCTAGTCGGTTCTGACTCATATCGACCGTATATAGGGTTTCCAAGGAACGGCTGGCAAACTTTGTAAAGGTTCACTCCAACAACGCCCACTCCACTATTTAAACACCTTGTTGTTATTTAGTGCTGTCGAGTCAGGACTCATAGTGACTCTGTATAGTGTTTTCCGAGAAGCAGCTGAGTGAGTTTGAACCGCCAACCTTCAAGTGCAAACTAGTTGTGCAGTCCAGTACTTAGCTACAACGCCACGCCAGGACTCCAAAGATGGTGGTTGACGGCTCAGCGACCCTGAATAGGTTTCCAATGATTATTGGCTGATGAGCTTGAACCAACGGCATTTTCGCCCACGGAACCGCAGGTAGTTTCGAACTGCTGACTTTGAGGTTGGCAGCCCGACTCATAACCACTACGCTACCAGAGGTCCTTGGACTCCGTGGTAGTCAAACCGAATTCCCCTGCATCTCTTGTCTAGCCTCCTTCCTCACGTCCTACCTTTGCCCCTTCCCGCCTCTTTCCCTCCTAGTCATTAGGCTCCAAGTACTTGCGCATTGCGCCTGGGGGAGGTCTCATAAACTTAAGCCTGCCCAATGAGAGAGCCGATTGGCCACTGGGTTGGCCGGATACTTCCTCCTGCACGTGCTGGGACCTGGAGCAGCGAGCTCAGCTATGGCGTCGTTACTGTGGGGAGGCGACGCAGGGGCGGCAGAGAACGAGCGGCTGAACAGCCACGTAACCGCCACTGAGCTGGGGAAGGGAAAAGAGTGGGATCTAGAACAGGGACCCTTAGAGGGAAATTTGCTGGGGAAGGGAAGGCTAGCCGGGCTAGCATTTGCAGTGCAGCCTCAAAGCCGGGCGGGGAGGGGAGGATATGGCAAGGGTTTGGGGGAAGGACATGGGAAAGCAGACCCTGTGAGACTTTTGATTTGATAAGGCAAAATGAAGACACAGAGGCACCTGGAAGTCAAGGGAGGGGAAAGGGGCCCGTAGTTTTTGCTCTCCCACTTTGGCTATTAACCCTCCACTGTCTTCCATCATATATATATATATATGTTTGTTAAGTGCCGTGGAGTAGGTTCCGGCTCATAGCGACCCTACACAGGGTTTCCGAGGCTGTAAATCTTTACAGGAGCAAACCGCCTCATCTTTCTCCCGCGGAACCGCTGGTTGTTTGGAACTGGCTGACCTTGCGGCTCGTAACCACTACGCTACCAGAGCTCGCTCGTTCGCTCTCTCTCTCTCTCTCTCTCTCTCTCTCTCTCTCTCATCTATCTATCTGTCTATCTATATATGTATATGTATATCTATATATCTGCATATAGATATATAGATATCCATATACACACCAACGTGCTTTCCGGCCGATCATCCCCATTTTTGTGCTCCTGATCCCCAAGTATTACTTCTATTTGAATTCTAACCCTAATAAAAATGAACTCAACATACAGGACAGTAGAGAGTCTCCTCCAAATTTATAAAAATTTGTCAATAGCTTTAACCTGAGAGAATCCATTAATACCTAAAACTGCAATGTAAACAATGCAAACAAAAGTCTTCAGGTGGTCTTACTACTTCCCTTCCAGCTGCTTTTTCAGGGGGTACGCTGGGCTACTTGATAGCTTGTTTGCTAATACTGGTTGAAATATGTATTTTTCAATAGTTTTCAAATCTCATCCATCCGTGGAAGAACCTTCGGGGTATTAAGAGTACTACAGTCCCAAAAGAAGGTGAGTGTTGTTAAGGTAAAGCAGAATGGCTTGTTCATAATTAACTAAAAAATACTGCTTTCATCTTGTCCACGGTCAATTGAAATACCTTTTGCTCTCTTGATTTAATGTCCACCACCTTCCCGGCCTGTTACACACATATGACGCTTCTGTCAGTGCACACTGCACAGTTGGGAAGAGAAATTAGGACTAGCATACATGTGCTCAGCATTTATCTTTACATTTGTTTTTGTTTTTTCCCATCCTTTTAGATGTCCCTATTAATAATGCAGGAGAAGATGATGAAGATGATGTAGGTGGGAAATACATTCATTTGCATGTATTCTGTTTTCAGTTCATTGTTACTTTCCCAATGTGAGTGAGTAGTACAGTGTCAACTGGAAAAGAACTGCCTTTGTTTCTGTTGCGCTGTCCTTGTTCCTATTTTCTTAGTGACTATCAAAAGAAATACTAAATTAGGAATGGGACATAGGCCCTAGAGGATGGAGAAATAGAGTATGCAGGTTTGAGTTAAGAATTTTCAGCTAGAAATACTGTTGAATGGTGATATACAGAGGAGATTGTAATTGTTGCAATGAAATGATGAATGTAGAACTGATGTTCTTCCATGTAATTACTACTCAATTCACAATAAATAAAAACTTAAAATAATAATAAAAGCAGAAATAATTTTTTTAAAAAAAGAATTTTCAGCAGGCAAGGAAGAATTAGGTCTCTTGGCGAATGTTGGCTTGTTTGTTGTTAAAGATTGTGTGTAGCAGCTGAGCAAAAGAAACAGCCCTCAAGAAATAAGCACCTCTCAGTGCTGTGTCATCTTCCTAGAACCTTCTTTGGAAAGAAGAGGAATAATTTATTAGATGTCATTCAAGAGGTTTTATTTCCTGTAACAGTATTATTTTCTTATATTTTTGTTTTTCAGTGGATTTAGCATCTAAATCACTTTTGAACAAGCTCATCAGGCAGTCCTTAGTAGAATCCAGCCATAGAGTGGAAGTCTTACAAAAGGACCCCAGCTCTCCACTCTACTCTGTAAAAACATTTGAAGAGCTGCGACTGTGAGTATTTTTACTCTTTTTATATGGGAAAATGCAAGAAAGCACAGCACAGAACAAACCAATCTGTTCATAACAAAAACCATCTGGATCTCCTTTGTGCTCTAATTCATTTTAAAGTGAAATATGTACATTTTTGCATGCAACTGAAATATTGCTCAAAGAATAACACTAGAATACTTGCTGTATTCTGTACATTTTGTTTTGTTTTAAGGTTTTTATTGTGGATTGAGTGAAAGTTTTCAGGGCACATCATCGGTTTCACATTCAAACATTCATATACCTTGTCTCATTACATTGATTATAATCCCCTCCACATACCATCAGTTAACAGAGTTTCTCTCTATCCTCTTTAGCTTTTTGGGGGGGGGAAACTTTGCCTTTTTGGAATTTACAGTCTCGGCTTTTAGGGAAGGTTTTTACATTTATCTGTGGGTATCCAGGGCTCATGTATGGAATTACTAACCAGCATAACTGAATAATCAGAAGAGGGACATTTTGCTATGTCTGCTAGGTGGCTAAAGTCTGATCCTCAGAGCCTATGGTTTGGACGGTCAGCAACGCTTGGGTCCACAGGGCCTTGAACTCCTGACCGGGTCTGCACGGTCTGCATCAGATTCCCCCTTATTTATTATTTGTTTAAAGGACACTGCCTGTCTTAGGCGGTCAGTGTGAATTCCTCAGTCTTACCCGTCATTGAAACTCATTGCAGCATGGCAATGGCTCTGTCTTAGGTTGTCTGTACATTTTTGATGGTAAAATATTTTTAACCTTGCTGTGCTTAAGAGAGAGAGCTAAACCAGGTACAGTCAGATTGCTACTTTCCATACCAAAATCCAGATACAAGGCCAGTGAAGACTCAAACATTCTCTCCACCCCTTTGGATAAGTTATAAACCAAAATGTATTTTGATTCAGATGGTATTGAAACAAATCCATGCCCTAGGGATGCGTCAAGGAGTGCTCATGGCTCTGTAGGATAATCACTGGACTGCTAACTGCAAGGTCAGCAGTTCAAACTCACCAACTGCTATTTGGAAGAAAGATGAAGATTTCTGCTCCCCAGGAGTTCTGGTGTGGTGCTGTAGGTTAATGCACCAGACTGCAAAGCCGTTTGAACTGCAAGGTCGGCAGTTCAAGCTCACCAGCTGCTCCTCGGAAACCCTATACAGGGTTGCTGTGAATCAGAACTGACTCAGCAATACCTAACAACAGGAATGCAAGACATGCATTTTAACATAACAGGAAAGACTGTTGTTGTTTAGTGTCGGCGAGTCAGTCAGTTTTGATTCATAGTCACCTTATATAGGGTTTCCGAAGAGCAACTAGTGAATTTGAACTGCTGACCTTGCAGTCCAGTGCTTATCCTATAGCACCACACCAATTTATGTAAAGAGTGACATCTAAATTCCCATGGCCCTGGCATTTTCTAATTGATAGAGTTGTCTACTTCTGATAACTTCGCTACTGGTAATTGATCAATTACGTGATCTCTGTCTGAGTATCATTGGAGAATGGAAGTGTTCTGCCCACTTGACTTTGTCCTCTAACATCTGTCATGAGGCCTCAGGAAAAACACATTATAAAATGCTGGTTTAGAATAATGAGGTAATGTAGCGCTGCAGGATAACGCACTGGACCGCAAGGTCGGTTTGAACTGCAGGATTGGCAGTTCAAACTCACCAGCTATTCCTTAGAAACCCTATATGGGGTGACTGTGAGTCAGAAGTGACTCGACGGCATTTAACAACGACAACGTAAATTTGATGTAAGAGAGAATTGATTTAAGAATCACTTAAATAAAATTTTTGTCTTTTCTGAAAATTATAGTTTATTTTAATTAAAAAATGATAAATCTCACTTAGCTTTCTGCTTGTGGGGAATATATAACTCCCTTGGCAAACTGATAAACTTCTTTTATTAGATGAACTTTTCCATTTTTCTTCAACAGGAAGTTA
Source organism: Chrysochloris asiatica (assembly GCF_000296735.1). Classification (NCBI taxonomy): domain Eukaryota; kingdom Metazoa; phylum Chordata; class Mammalia; order Afrosoricida; family Chrysochloridae; genus Chrysochloris; species Chrysochloris asiatica. The sequence goes on from NW_006408805.1 coordinate 963,654, forward strand.
AACTTTAGTCTCTTACCATTGTCCTTGATCTAGACTTCTAATTATGGGCTGATTACCCAGTAAACAAGGTAAGCATGGGCTTTTTTTGTTTACTTACTAAACTGTAGTGAACAGTTACACATCTGTGGTTAAACATGTGTAACTGTTCACTACAGATTTGTAAGTAAGCACAAGTAAGCCTGTACTTCCTTTCATTACTGGGTAGTCTGGCTTTGCCAGGGATTGTAAATTTGGAGAGAGGCTTTGATTCTGTAGGAAGTTGCTATGGGGTTGGGAGAAAGACAGATGTCAGCCACGCTTAGAATCTTTGATGGAGTGGAAAAAAAAAAAAAGTGAAATTGTTCACTACAGGCTAGTAAGTAAGCCAGTATGTGCCTTACTTATTGGGAAACCTGACATTGCTTATAAATAGCTTTTTCAGTAGTCCAGCTCTACAAGCATACTTGTGTATGTTTGAGGTTTAGGTTGTTGTTGTTAAGTGTCGTTGGTAAATTTTAAAGTATCACTTTTAAAGTTCACTTGCAAAGTAGCTTAATTTAGAAATGCATTTTCCAAGTATGTTTATCAAGCTATTGACCAGTCATAGGCTTTAAATGTTTGATTTTTTTTTTTTTCTTTCTTTCTTACAGAAAGCAAGAGTTACTAAAAGGAATCTATGCAATGGGGTTTAATAGACCATCAAAAATCCAAGAGATGGCTCTCCCTATGATGCTGGCACATCCGTGAGTTTCCAGGGTAGTGGTATTCCAACTTGGTTGTTTTTAGTCTCTGATTTTCTTTGTACATCCAAGTCCTTGCATTCATTTTATGCCCAGTGGTCTACTCTTTTTTACAGCCCCCAGAACCTCATAGCACAGAGTCAGTCTGGAACAGGAAAGACAGCTGCCTTTGTCTTGGCAATGCTAAGCAGAGTCAATGCCTTAGAATTGTTCCCACAGGTGAGGAGAGACTGAGGGAGGGATGGGAATGCTCGCAGTGCGAGTACTTGAGTCATCAGTGTACCCAAAACCAAACCTACTGCCATTGAGTCAATTCAAACTCACAGCACCGTCTTTACAGTTTTTGAGGCTTTGTATCTATACGGAAGCTGAAATGAAAGCTTTATTGTTCTCTCAAGGAGCGGCTCATGGGTTTGAACTGCCAACCTATGGTTAGCAGTCCAGTGCTTATCATATTCTTCAGTAAAATCAGAGCGCATTGGGCAGCAGTATGGGGCAGTGATTGAAAGTGTGGGCTTTGTAGTCTGATTGGTACCAATTCCAGCTTGTCCACTGCATGAGTCATTTCTTTTCAAAAAGATCAGCCCCAGGCTGGTCCCTGTGAGTTGAAAGTTAAAAATATCCCAACTACTCAACCTTTCCAACATGCTATAACCCTTCATAGTCCTTGATATTAATCACCATTCCTCCCTCAAGTCCCAGGGTTCTGCAGCATACTGCAGTGTCACAAAACTCAAAATTATCACACAAAAAAAAGGCTCACAAAACTGTGAAGGTTTTTAAGTCCAAAATCTGTAATTCAGAAAACAGTCTGGAGGAACCTTCTCACCTCTGTAATCTCATGAGCTGAGGAACCCTAATCAGCAGGTCAGGCAACAGACTGTTGATGCATGAAGCTTTGGAAGCTGGTGAATCAAGTCAGATGATGGACTGCAAGTCCCACAAACTGGAGCTAGATAAGCCAGTGCAAGATCCAAGGCAAGAGAGCAAACTTGTCTAATTCAATCTTACAAATTGGAGTCAGACCATGCCCCCAAGTCACACCTTCTAGTTACGTGGGGCATCCTTAACCCTTTGTTGTTGTTGTTGTTGTTAAGTGCCGTTGAGTCGGTTCCAACCCATAGCGACCCTGTACAGGGTTTCCGAGGGTGTAAATCTTTACGGGAGTAGAAAACCTCATCTTTCTCCTGCGGAGCGGCTGGTAGTTTCGAACCACTGACCTTAAGGTTCGCAGCCCGATTCGTAACCACTACGCTACCAGAGCTCCTTTCCTTAACCCTTAGTTTCATAATAATCTTTACTCCTTAGCTCCACCTTAATCTTTACTCTTTAGCAACTCATTTCAAAATGAGTCCACAATCACAGGCATAGAGGCTAGTCACCAAATGGAGAAATTTGGCTAGAAGGACCAGAATAAATAATTAGCTGCCTCACATCCACTTGTTAGTATTTGAAGCAAACTGGTAAAGTCCTTAGAGTCTCAGTTTCCTTGTCTGCAAGTTAAGAGTTAGCACAGAGACATAGGCCATAGTTGTGCTGTTAACCCTTGAATCTCAATACCTAGCACAGTGCCTGACTTGTAGAAACCACTCAATAGGAGTTGAATGATTCGATAAATGAATGAATGCCTCATAGGGTTGTTGTGAGGATTAAATTAAATAATGTACATACGGTTTTTGCACTTTAGCATTGACATAAAGTAAGCATTCAATATTGACATCTGCCCAGCTGTAGGACTAGAAAGCAATCCAGCCCACAGAGCTCACTTAGCAGAGGAGGTAACCGAGTCTCATAGCAGGAAGTCTTATCCTGCCGGAAAGGGGCTCTGCAAGGACTGGACTTCCGCTTGCTTGATCTCCTAATCCAGTTTCTACTCGTGTAAAGCAAACTTCACTTGTGAACTCATTTGACAAGTTGAACACCTCCTGTTTACTAAGTGTTGTGGAAAATAAAAGGATTCTCTCCAGAAACTTGCAACTGGTCAGCAAGATAGGCTGTAGGTTCAGATGACTAATGACAGGCACTTCAAATTGCATTTTAGACAAAACAGTGAAGTTTATACTTGAGGTTTAATATTCTTTATGAAAATTCTTCAGTGAAATGTTGAGAAATGTGTACAGGTACTGTTATTAGCACTTTGGTTTTGTGTTTGCCTTCTTTACCACAGATCCCTAACTGAGGCATTAAGTATCACCAATACTGTCATCTTCATTCATAAACTACAGCCATTTTGGAGGGGATTGACTTAACAAATGAAAGAGTTTGGAGTCCTATTCTGGTTCCGGTGTACAGGATAGATTGGATAAAGCAGGAAGTGTTCTGAAAGTAGACTTTTAGTAGCTCGCCAAGAGTGGGGAGAATAGTGTTCAAGCTGGAATTTGTCTTACATCCCCTTTCATAGATTACTGGCCTCGCCAGATACTTGTGTTTCCTATGGCCTTTTGTTGTTGTTAAGCGCTGTTGAGTTGTTCTGACTCTGTATAGGGTTTCCCAGGAGCTGCTACTGGGTTTGAACCACTGATCTTGTGGTTTGCAGTCCAGTCCTTATCCTACAACACCACACCAGGAAGAATATCTAAAAGGCAGCCATTTCTTCACCCTTCAGCCCCTTCCTTCTCCTGTGCTTAACATTCACCTCAGATGTATTAATTTTATTCAGTTTAAAATATTTTTATTCAACTAAAATCTCCAGTTGTGTTTCTATGCTTCTCCTTATCTGAATTTTAATTGCAGTTCAGATTTGAAAGATGATTTGTATAAACTTGTACTTTTCCCTTCCCTCTTCCTTACAGTGCCTCTGTCTGGCTCCCACTTATGAATTGGCTCTGCAAACTGGGCGTGTAGTTGAACAGATGGGAAAATTCTGTGTAGACGTTCAAGTGATGTATGCCATTCGGGGGAATCAAAGTACGTACCAGCAAATCAGTCCTGGCTTCTTTTTTAAACCCTGGTGTTGTCATTAAAAGCATGTTCTGTTCTCTGATCTCAAATATGGGGGAAATAAAAGCGTCTGTATCATAGAGTTGTTATTAATGAATTAATTAGAATGAAATGCAATGATACAGAGAAAGAGCTATGCCTAACACAGCTGGTAATGAAGACCCATTTCCACATCCAATGTGAGGATGCTCTTGGGAAACCTTTTCTAGGAGATTCAGTTGTTTTGTATATATAGCATTTTATTTTTCATTAAAACATTACATAGTAGAGATTAAAAAAAAACTTTAAAACACGGAACTGTTGTTATTAAGTGCTGTCGAGCAGTTAACAACAGTTCCGACTCATAGCAACCCTGTATAGGGTTTCCGAGGAGCTCCTGGGTAACTTTGAACTGCTGACCATGCCATTCAAATCAACCTTGAGGTTGAGTGCTTATTCTATGATGCCACACTAGACCTTCAAAACACAGAATATTAGAACATAAAAAATTGAAAAGTATTCTTCATTGCCTTCCAAAAACTCAAAGATGACTATAGTACTATTAACAAACCTGTGTTGTTTTCATTTGTTAGCTTATCCCAGCACATAGGAATATATATAATTATACAAGTGGGCTTCAAAACTTCATGGGAAATCTATTGTTTTTCATCCCATTTTTCCAGAAATCTTTTGAAACCTTTCATATTTGTTTTCATTGGGAAAGTCTTAATAAAAATGGGAGCGCTTTTTTTACACTATTGAAAAATGTACATGTTCTAAATGTCTTTCCATGTGATTATATATGGCCCCACCTCATTCTTTTGATTTTCCATAATTTGTTAATTGTAGCTTATTGATGGACAAATGTTTTCCATTTGACAAAAGTTTGTAGGTTTTTCAAAGCTGTATCAGTATTTCTGTAGGGTAATAGAATTGCTGCAGTATGACTTTTTAGATGACCTTGGAACAGAATTATATATTCAGCACTATTATCATTACCATAAACCTAGAAACTCAGGAATTAATCCTAAAACTCTCTAAAATTAAAAAGTCACAGTGGCCTGTAATATTTATGTTGGAAAATCATTCTGAACTGTACTTTTGCTGAAGAGTTCTAAATTGTACTGCCTTGAATTGTGGACTGTTAGTGTGACTATTTGCATCTGACGGATCACTTGCAAACCTTTTCTCCTCAGTTCCCAGAGGCACTGACATCAGCAAGCAGATTATAATCGGCACTCCAGGCACTGTCCTAGATTGGTGTTTCAAGCGAAAATTAATCGATTTAACTAAGATACGTGTGTTTGTTCTGGATGAAGCAGATGTGATGATTGATACCCAGGGATTCTCAGATCAAAGCATTCGTATTCAGAGGTAATCTTCAAATTCATTCTTCCTTCCTGAATCTTCTGTCCTAATTCCTCATATGTCTGTGGCTCCAAATAATCTTTAGTGTTTACTTTGCTACCTCTAAAACCACTTTGTGTTTTCTTATTTTTGTCAGCTCAAGAGGCCTCCAAACAGAAACAACCCCATTGCCATTGAGTGATTCCAACTTATAGCAATGATATATAGGGTTTCTGAGAATGTAAATTTTTACTGCTGCAGATAACCTTGTCTCTCTCTTGCGGAGTAGCTGGTCAGTTTGAACTGCTGACCAGTGGTTAGCAGTGCAGGGCTTGTCCTATACCACCACCAGGACTCCTTGAGAGGCCTCAGAGGTCTCTAATTCTCCAGCTGCTTCAGTCTGTAATCTTGGCTGCTTTATGTCTAAAACATAGACTTCCAGATGGAATCCATTGAAGGGTTTTGTCTGACTTTGTAAAAAATATTTCTAGCAAAATTCTCAAGAGAATCTTTTAGAACCTGATGGGGATACTGTGAGGGTACAATGACTATTTTGTATAGGGGGAAAAAAAGAAAACTGGAATAAGGAAACAGGTATTTTAGTTCTGACTTTGTCACAGCTTTGTTAAATAAACATAGTTTTCTCAGACCGTTACGGGAATCAAAATGACATATAAAGCCCAACTTCAGACCTACTGAATCAGAATTTCTGGGAGTGGGGTTCAGGAATGTGAATCATTTCTTTATTTAAATTCTTATGAACTGAGTGAAGGTTTAGAATAGATCATCAGTTTTACATTCAACAGTCATACACTTTGTTCCATCTCAGTGATTACAATCTCCTTACTATAATATCACCTATCCCACTTCCCCCCAGAATTCCTCCTCCTTTCCCAATCCTTCTGAACTTTATCCTTAGGTAAATGCTGCCCTTTACTCCTCAAATAGTTGACCATTCTATGGTGTGTGTACTTCAGTATTGCTTGGTTGAATATTGAGCCACTGGGGTGAGTTAAGTTCCAGACCTGAAGGGTGACTTAGGGTTACACCAGTCCTACCAGTAACCTGTCTTTTTTATGATTTTGAGTTTTGTTCCAAATTTGTTTCCCACTCTGTTCTAGATATTCTAATGTGATCCTTTTCAGAGTACTTGGTAGTGGTATCTCTGCACCATCTAGTTCTTTATGTCTTGGGGTCAAGGATACTGATGTTTCCGTGGTTCATTAGTCCATTTGACTAATCATTTCCAACCATTTTCAGTTTTCATCATACTTCTTCTCTCTGAACAGGGAGAGACCACTAGTTGCACCTTAGATGGCCATTCACAAGTTTTTAAGATCCCAGTCACCACTCACAAAAGTAGGATGTAGAACATTGTCTTTGTGGTGGACTATGTTATGCAAATTAAACATGGTGTCCCATGCAACTATGGTATTAAGCCCCCAGGCCCAGCAACTCATTCCCTCAGGGTGTTTAGTAATGTCTAAGAAGTTTTCATAACTTTGCCTCTATGTGCTCCACCACATTCATGAATATATATACTGCATAGTAAAAGCCCATGTACAAATATCCTTTGTCAAACCTAGATGTATTCAAAGGATACTCCCAGTCTCCTTCCCACTCCCATTCAGCCTACATGTCTACCCATGCATCTGCCAATAGATCACCATTACTTTAGGACGGTGTATATAACAGTACTTACCTATGTTACCTTTAATCCTTCCACTCTTCCCTATGTCGTCTCCTACCTCCATTTTTTTTTTTTTTTTTTTTTACCAACCTCCCTCTTATTCTATGCTGCTTTTCCCTTTACCCAAGTTAATGTGGTGTAGCCTTTCACCAGTAAATTACATCCCACTTCCATTCAACCCCTGGTAACCATCAAATAATGTGTCTTTTGGTTTGAAAACCATTTCTTGACTTTTTATAATAGTAGTCTCATCCAGTATTTGTCCTTTTGTGATGGACTATTTCATTCAGCATGATGTCCTCCAGGTTCATCCATTTTATGTGGGGTTTCACAGATTCACAGTTATTCTTTAATGCTGCTAGTGTTCAATTGTGTATATGTACCAAAGTGTGTTTATCCATTTTTCCATTTGTGGGCATTTAGACTGTTTCCATCTTTTTGCTATTGTAAATAATTCTTTGATGAACATGGGTGTGCATGTATTTATTCATGTAATGGCTCTTAATTTCTCTAGGATACATAATAAATAGAAGGAGTCCTGGATTGCAATGGTATTTCTGTTTCAGACTTTTTAAGGAAGGCCATATCTTTTTCCATAGAAGTTGCACAGTTTTACAGTCCCACAAGCAGTGTATGAGGGTTCCAGTCATTCCATGATGTCTCTGGCATTTGTGTGGTCTCTGTTTTTGTGAACTTTGCCATTAATGCTGGGCTGAGATGGTATCTCATTGTTGTTTTGATACGCATTTCTGTGATAGCCAATGCTACCACGCATCTTTCAGTTTGTCATACTGTGGTGACTTAGGTGATGCTGTGATGCTAGAAGCAATGTCACTAACATTTTAAATACCAGCAGACTCACCATGGTGTACTGATTTCAATGGCACTTCCAGGCTGAGATAGACTAGAAAGACAGAGAAGCTGGCCCCTTTTGATGGTTATCCACTGAAAGCTGTATGAGTAGTAGTCGAACATTGTCAGATAATAGTGCCAGATGAGTCCCTCAGGTTGGAACACACTCATAATACAACTGGGAAAAAGCTGCTTCTTCAAAGTAGAGTTGACTTCAATGATGTGGACAGAGCAAAGCTTGCAGGACCTTCATTTTCTGATGAAGCATGACTGAATATGTGAAGAAAGAGCTGCAAACATCCATTAATAATCAGCACATGGAATGTACAAAGTATGAATGTAAGAAAATTGGAAGTCATCAAAAATAAAATGGAACACATGAAGATCAACATCCTAGGTGTTATTGTGAATGAAAATGGAGGTTTGCTTTGCCAGGAATGACAAATAGAAAAGGAATGGCATTGGATTTGTTGGCATAAAAAGCGTTTCAAGATATATCTTGAAGTATAATGCTGTCTGTGATAAAATAATATCCATACATACAAGGAAGACTAGCTAAAACCATTATAATTCAAATTTATGCACCAACCACTTAAGCCAGAGGTTGAATGACTAGCCCTCAGGCCTTATGTTGTTGTTATTAAGTGCTGTGGAGTTGGTTCTGACTAATAGAGACCCTGTATAGGGTTTCAGAGGAGCAGCTGGTGAGCTTGAACTGCCAACCTTGCAGTTCAAACTGACCTTGCAGTACAGTGCATTAACCCATGAAATCATTTGGATGGTTCTGCCAAGGCAACCACCGTTCCAGCCATCACATTGTTTTTGTTTAATGTCGTCGAGTTGGTTCCAAATCATAGCAACCCTGTATATAGTTTCCATGGAGCAGCTGGTGAGTTAGGGGTTGTTGTTGTTGTTAGGTGCCATCAAGTCGGTACCAACTCATAGAGATGCGGTGCACAGCAGAACGAAGCACTGCCCAATCCTGGGCCAACCTCACTATTATTGCCACACTTGAGTCCATCGATGCTGCTACCTGGCCAATCCATGTTGTTGGGGGTCTTCCTCTTTTTCTTTGACCCTCTAACTTGCCAAACATGATATCCTTCTCTAGCGACTGATCCCTCCTGACAATATGTTCGAAGTATGAGAGACGGAAGTTTGGCCATCCTGGCCTCCAAGGAGCACTCTGGCTGCACTTCTTCCAACATGGATCTGTTGGTTCTTTTGGCAGCCCCTGGCACTTTCAATATTCTCCCCCAACACCATAACTCAAATGCATCAATTCTTCTACAGTCTTCCTTATTTACTGTCCAGCTTTCATATGCATATGAGGTTATTGAAAAATACCATGGCTTGGGTCAGGCACACCTTAGTCTTCAAGTTGACATCTTTGCTCTTCAACACTTTTTTAAAAAGGTCTTGTGCAGCAGACTTGCCCAATGCAATTAATTAGTTTGATGACTAAGGTGTGCCTGATTTAACCCATGGTATTTTCAGTAGCTTCATAATCATGTGATAGTTGAACAGTGAATAAGTACCATATGGTCAAGAATCCTTAGTACTGAAGATGTCCACACTGCACCTGAAGGCATTACCTAAAATGGGGCTCCATGAATTGACAATACAAATTGAAATATTTCAGTAAACTAATACAGCATTGGAGGATGCTCAGTCATCCATGCCAAGAAATTTGGAAGACACTTACCTGGCTAACTGATTGGAAGAGATCTATATTTATGCCCATTCCAAAGAATAATGAATGGAATACAGAATACAGAATAGAATACAACAATAATCAAATAATACCATTACTATCCATGTAAGTAAAATTTTACTGAAGATAATTAAAAAAAAAAAAAAGATGCATAGAGGACATGGCTCTAAGGCTGTTGTTGTTGTTATGTGCCATGGAGTTGGTTCCGACTCATAGCGACCTTGTACAAGGTTTCCAAGGCTGTAAATCTTTACAGGAGCAGAAAGCCTCATCTTTCTCCTGCGGAACAGCTGGTAGTTTTGAATTGCTAACCATGAGATTAGCAGCCTGATTCATAACCACTACAGTACCAGAGCTCCTGGAACTAAGGATATCATTGCTGAAATCAGAGGGATTTTGGCTGAAAGCAGAAAATACCAGGAAGACATTTACTTATGCTTTATTGATTATGCAAAGACATTTGACTATATGGACCATAACAAATTATACATAATATTGCAAAGAATGGGAATTCCAGAACACTTCATTGTTCTCATAAGGAATCTATACATAGACCAGTAAGCAAGTCTGGTCTATGTATAGGTTCCTTATGAGAACAATTAACAAGGGGATAGTGAAGGGTTTAAAATCAGGAAAGGTATGCTCCAGGGTTTGTATCCTTTCACCATACTTATTCAGTCTGTATGCTGAACAAATAATCCAAATAGATAGATTGTATGAAGAAGATTAAAGCATCAGGATTGTAAGAAGACTCATTAACAACCTGTGATATGCAGATAATACAACCTTTCTTGCTGAAAGCGAGTAGAACTTGAAATAAATACTGATGATGCAGATCAAAGCCTACAATATGGACATGGTGCCTATCACGCTTTCCCTGCTGCCAAAAGCACAGCTATTGCTGTTTGTCTCTTGATTGGTGCATTTAATCCATTTACATTCAGTGTAATTATTTATAAGGTATGAATTGGTTGCTGTCAGTTTGCTGTGTGTTTTTTTGTGGAGCTTCTGTTTTTTTTGCCCCACATAATTATCTGTGCTGAGTTCATTTTGTTTGTGGGATTTCTGTTTATTTTCATTTCTGTTATGTTAATGTTTGCTAAATCTTTCTGATTTTTCTCTTATTTTGATGTGAAGATGTGTTAATGTTCTTTGAGGTTACCATGTAATTTATTAGTTTTTCCCTGATGAAAACTATCTGTTTTATCTCAAAATCTACTTGACTTCATCATCATTTTTTCATAGCATTTTCTTTTTCTTTTTTTTAAAAACTATTTGTGCATTGAGTGAAGCTTTATAGATAATCTCATCAATTTTATTTTCAACAAATCATACACTTTGTTTCATCTCAATGATTACAATTCCCTCCATACAAAAACAGTTATCCCATTTCCTCCCTGTGGTTCCCATTTCCATTCCACCCACCATTCCATCCCTTCTCAACTTTGTCCTGAGGTAAATGCTGCCCCTTTGATTTTGAATGATTGACCATTCTATGGTAAACATACCTTACTAGTGTTGTTTCCTCCCTATACTATATACTGGCTGACTGAAAATTGAGCCACAAGGATGAATTCATTTCCAGACCGGAAGGGTGGTGTATGGCATCATGGAGTCCTGGTGTGGCACTGTGGGCTAATGCGTCAGACTGCAAAGTCATTTGAACTGCAAGGTCGGTGGTTCAAGTTCCCCAGCTTCTCCTTGGAAACCCTATACAGGGTCACTATGTGTCGGAATTGACTCGATGGCATTTAACAACAGCAGCAAGTGTGACGTTGGAGGATAAGCACTGGACCGCAAACCACAAGGTTGGCGGTTCAAACCCATCATTTACTCTTCAGAAACTGTACAAGGTCCCTGTGAATTGGAACCAACTCAATGGCACTTAGCAACAACAACAACCTGTATTAATGGGGTGAAATCTGGTTCTTGATACCGTTGTTGCTAAGTGCAGGGGAGTTGGTTCTGACTCACAACAACCCTGTATAGGAGCAGCTGGTGAGTTTAAACCACCAACCTTGGGGTCTGGTACTTTATCCCACAGTGCCACACCAGGACTCCTTACATAACTAGGGTTGTTGTTGTTGTTGTTAAGTGCCGTCGAGTCGGTTCCGACCCATAGCGACCCTGTACAGGGTTTCCGAGGGTGTAAATCTTTACGGGAGTAGAAAGCCTCATCTTTCTCCCGCGGAGCGGCTGGTAGTTTCGAACCGCTGACCTTAAGGTTCGCAGCCCGATTCGTAACCACTACGCTACCAGAGCTCCTTACATAACTAGGGTACTATCGTTTATTTAAGGAGTTCTGGCAGCATAGTGATTATGAGTTGGGCTGCTAACCTCAAGGTTAGAAGTTAGAAACTACCAGTTCAGGCTTAGTATTACTGTTTTCAGTTAAGCACTCTTCTTTTGATGAAACGAAAAAAAACCTTTTATTAATCAAGAAACTTATGAAGTTCAATATAAATTGACCTCCCATTCCCCACCATGATCAACCCCATATGTATGTATGCATATTGTTGTGTATGGTATGAGACATGGGTCCTATTTCATGTTTCTGCTTGTAGAAATTCAGTTTCCCAACATCCCTAGTTAAGTTTTTTTCTAGGTATTTTAGTCTCTTAGAAACTATTCTTATTGGATTATTTCCTTAATTTCCCTTTCAGATTTCTTATTGTTGGTGTATAAAAATCCAAGTGGCTTTTGCTTCTTGACCTTGTACCTTACAACTTTGTTAAATGAATTTATTAGCTCTAGAAGCTTTTTTATAAGAGTTCTTTGGGATTTTATGTATATAGAATCCTGTCATCCACAAATAATTTTACTACTTCTCTTCCAAACTGAATAACTTTTCTTTCTTTTTCTTGTTTTACTGCTCCAGCTAGACTCAGAATAGTGAGAGCAGGCATCCTTGTCTTGTTCATGATTTCAAGAGGAAAGCGCACAATCTTTAAGTATAATGTTGTGTGTTGTCTTTTCATATATGCCCTTAATCATATTGATGAACTTCCCATCTATTCCTATCTACTTGAGGATTTTCATCAAGAAAGGACATTAGATTTTATCAAATGTCTTTTTTGTATCAGTAGAGATGATCATGTAGTTATTTCTCTTTGTTCTATTGATGTGAGATATATTATGCTGAATGATTTTGAAATGTTGATCCATCCTTGGATTCTTGGTGTAATTCCCTCTTAGTCTTGGTGTAAATTCTGTTAATATGCTGTTAGATTCTGTACACTAGTAATTTGTTGAGAATTTTAACATCTGTATTCATAAGGGATATTTTCTTGTGCTGTCTGGTTTTTATATCGGGGTTATATTGTTATGTGCCGTGGAGTCGGTTCCAACTCATAGTGACCCTGTACAGGGTTTCCAAGGCTGTAAATCTTTACAGGAGCAGAAAGCCTCATCTTTCTCCCTTGGAACAACTGGTAGTTTCGAACTGCTGACCCTGAGGTTCGCAGCCTGATTTGTAACCACTACACTAAATATTAGCTTCACAGAATGAGTTAGAGAGTATTCCTTAAAATAGGATTCATGTCAATTCTTCTCTAAACTTTTGGTACCATTCCCTAGTGTAATAGTCCAGGACTTTTTTTGTAGTTTTCTTTGTATAGGTCTTTTGTTTCTCTGGTTAGATTTATTCCAAAATGTTTCATCTTTTGGGTGGCTATTGTAAATGGTATTGCTTTCCTAATTTCCTTTTTGTTTTTTTCTTAAGTTTTTATTGTGAATTGAGTGATAGTTCACATGGGAGAACATGGTTTTACACTCATCGTTTCATTGCAATGATTATAATATCCTCCATGCATCATCATGCAACAGTATTTGCTTCTGTTCACTCTGCTTTTTGGGGTGCAGGGGGTCGGGCATGATGTACCTCAAAACACTCAGGAATATATAATCATTTAAACAGCCAAAGGGCACATTCTGCATGACTGCTTCCTGGCTGCCAGCACACAGACTTTCTCTTTCCATGAGTCTCAAGTCCTTGGCTGCTCTTTCTCTCCATGTTGTCATCTCTACCTTCATCTCTGTGTGGCTGCTTCTCTGGATAGGGTCCCACATTCCATTCATGTTCTTCTCCCTTGATGGTCCTAGGGTCCTCTGTTCCTGGACTGTAAGATGTAACTAGTCCCCCCTTTTTGTTAAAAAAAACTTCTACCTTTAGAGTTGTGACAGTCACAATTAGTCAAGATAACAATTACTCATTATTGAATCATAAGAATCTTATCCCCATCTCTTTTCGCCATACTCATGATGAGAACTACTCAGTGGGAATTCTCCCTTCCCTCACACACTCTAAAACTAAACTCCCTCTTATAAACTTGTAAGCCAGTCACTTCATACCTTTATTCCTAATTTCCTTTTCAGCACTGTTATTATTAATATAGATGAATCTGACTGATTTTTGCAACTTTGCTAAATGAATGTATTAGCTCTAGAAGCTTTCTTCTGAGTTCTTTGGGATTTTCTAAGCATAGAATCCTGTCATCCACAAATAATTTTACTACTTCTTTTCCTATTTGAATATGTTTTATTTTTTTTCTTGTTTTACTGCTCCAGCTGAATCAAAGTATTGTACCCTGCTACTTTGCTGAATTTTCCAATGATTCCAAGTAGTTTGTTTGTTTATTTGTTTGTTTGCTGAGTCTTTGGGGTTTTCTATGTATAGGATCATATCATCTGCAAATAGAGTTTTACTTCCTCTGTGCAAATTTGGATGCCTTTAATTTTCCTATCTTGCGTGTATAGCTCTGGTTAAGACTTACAATACAATATTGAACAGGAGTGATGATAAGGGGCATCCTTGTCTGGTTCCTGTTCCCAAAGGGAAGGTTTTCAGTGTCTCTCCATTGAGAGTGATGTTGGCTGTTGGTTTTCTACATATGCTCTTAATTATGTTGAGGAATTTCTCCCTCAATTTCTACTTTGTTCAGTGTTTTTATAAGGAATGGATGTTGGATTTTGTTAAATGCCTTTTCTGCATCAATTGTTATGATCATGTGGTTTTTTCCTTTTTTAAAATTTATATAGTGGATTACATTGATTTTCTAATATTGAAATATCCTTGATATGAATCCCACTTGGCCACTTGGTCATGATGGGGTTTTTTTGATGTGTTGTTGAATTCTATTGGCTAAGATTTTGTTGAGAATTTTTCCTTCTATGTTCATGAGGGATATTGGTCTATGATTTTCTTTCTTAGTGATGTCCTTCCCTGGTTTTGGTATGAAGATTATGCTTGATTCATAAAATGTATTAGGAAGTTTTCCATCCTTTCCTATATTCTGGAATAAGTTGAATAGAATTGGTGACAGCTTTTGCTTGAATGTTTGGTAAAACTCACCAGTGAAGCCATCTGGCCCTGGAATTTTTTTGGTTGGGAGTTCTTTGATGATCTGATCAATTTCTTCTTTTGTTATAGGCCTGTTGAAGTTTTCTACTTTACTCTGTGTAAGTTTAGGGTAAGTCATGTTTTTCTAAAAATGTATCACATCTCCTCTAGATTTTCAAATTTGTTGTAGTACCACTCTTCATAACATTCTGTTATTACCCTTTTTAGTTCCATTGGTTCTGTTGTGATGTCACCCATGTGGTTTCTTATGTGTGTTATTTGTGTCTGCTCCCTTTTTTCTTCTGTTAGGTTTGTCAGTGGTTTGTTGATTTTATTAATCCTTTTGAAGAACCAGCTTCTTGTGCTGTTGATTGTTTCTATAATTTTTCTGTTTCATTTATTTCTGCTCTAATCATTATTATTTCTTTTCTTTTGGTGACTAGGTTTACTTTGATGGTCTATTTCTAATTGTTGGAGATGTGTTAAATGGTTAATTTTGATTCTTTCTTCTTTTTGGTTATGTCCATTTACTGCAGTAAATTGTCCTCTCAGCACTGCTTTTGCCATGCCCAAATACTTTGGTATGTTGTGTTTTCATTCTCATTTGTTTCTAGGAATTTTGTGAATTTGCCTTTTATTTGTTCTACTACCCAGTAGCTTTTAAGCGGGGTGTTATTCAGTCTTCATGTATTTGACTTTATTTCTTTGGTCTTCCTATTGTTGATTTCTAATTTTATAGCATTATGATATGAGAAGATACTGTGCAGTATTTTGATGTTTGTAAATTTATGGAGGCTTGTTTTGTGGCCTAATACATGGTCTATTCTGGAGAATTTTTCATGTGCACTGGAAAAGAATGTATATTGTGCTATTGTTGAGTTGAATGCTCTGTACACATCTATGAAGTCAAGTTAGTTGATTGTGTTATGTAGTTCTTTTGTGTCTTTGTCGGGTTTATTTCTGGCTGTTCTATCCTTTTTCAACAGTGGTGTATTAAAACCTCCCACTATTACTATAGATTTGTCTATGTCTTTCATCAGTTCTATTAGGGTTTGCTTTAATATCTTGGGGCTCTTTTCATTGGGAGTGTAGATACTTACTATGGTTGTGTCATCTTGTTCAACTGACCCTGTAATCATGAGTTAATGTTCTTTATCTCTTACACTGATTTTGGCCTTAAAGTTAATTTTATCAGAGATTCGTATTGCCTCTCTTGATCATTTTTTATTGCACTTAGCTTGGTGTATTTTTTACCCATCCTTTCCATCTGTTTTTGTCTTTGTGTGTAAGATGTGTCTCTTACAGACAGCATAGTGAAAGATCTTGTTTTCTGGTCCATTCCTCTATCCTCCATCTCTTAACTGGTACATTTAATTCATTGACATTTAGTGTAGTTATTGATAGATAAGAATTACTGCTGTCATGTTTGCTTTTTTTCTGTGTGTGGCGCTGCTGGTTTCTTTGTTCTGCATGCCTTCCTGTTCTAAGTTCTTGTTTTGTGTTCTTGTCAGTTTCTTCATAGTTTTAATATTTTCATAGTCTTCTTGGATTCTCATTTTCTTGGTACATTGTGGTGAAGTATTAATTTTCTTTAAGGGTACCCTAACCCTATATTCTGGAGTCCTGGTGTGGCGCTGTGGGTCAGTGTACCAGACTGCAAAGCTGTTTGAACTGCAAGGTTGGCAGTTCCAGTTCACCAGCTGCTCCTCAGAAACCCTATGCAGGGTCGCTATGGGTCGGAACCGACTCAACAGCACTTCACAGCAATAACAACAAATCCCTATATTCTATTAACTTTTTTCTCCATATACAAGAGTCTATTTTTTCCTGCAGTGTACCTGACCTCTTGATCACCTGGATCTCTGTTTCTATATTTTCCCTTCTTTCACACTGTAATTGTTTTGATCATAGACTGACCTCCTCTGAAGACCCAGATCCTCTGAATTCATTCTTGTAGTTTTGTTCTGTTCTGTACTCTGTCAGTTGAGTTCTGATGGTGCTGCCATATATGTCAATCTCTGGTTGTTGTCTGTTCTTGTTGGCTGTCAGTCCAATCCCTTTAGAATTTTTTGAAGTGCTAGATTAGCATTGACAAAGTCCCCTAGCTTCTGTTTATCTTGGAATGTTTTTATGATACCATTGTATTAGATTGATGGCTTTGCTGAATAAACGATTCATTGTTGGCAAATCCAGGACTTTTTTGTTGGGAAGTTTTTAATCACTGTTTCAATGTTTTCACTTGTTATGGGTCTGTTGAGATTTTGTTTCCTTGTTAATCTTCTTTCTAGATGTTCTACCCAATGTTGAAAAGTTCAGTAACATACAAAAAATTCTATATCATTCCTCCCACTACCACTCATTCTCTTGTTTATCATTGATCACCCTTATTCTTAAGGGCAGTTTTGCTTGTTATTGTTTCTTTGTTGACAGTTATTTTTCCTCTCATCATTTAAAATATATCATTCCATTACATTCTGACCTATAGCATTTCTGAGGAGAAACTGGAGCTTGTGATGCAGATATCTGGGTTTATATTGCTTGGAGTTAGTTCTTTGAGCTTCTTGGATTTGTAGGTTAATATCCTTCATCAGATTTAGGAAATTTTCTGTCATCGTTTTCTTCAAATACTGTTTCTGTTCTTTTCTCTCATCTTGTAGAATTCCATGATACACATATTAGATGCCTTGCTTATATCCCATAATTCCATTAACTGTGTTTAGTAGTTTTAAGCCTATGTTCTGGTTGCTGTTTGTTGTTATTGTTGTTAAATGCTAGCTAGTTGGTTCCAACTCATTGAGACACCTTGTATAGGGTTTCCAAGGAGTGGGTTTGAACCACTGACCTTGCAGTTAGCAGTCCATTCTTTGTAATTTTGACTATCCTCTAATTCATTAATTGTTTCCTTTTGCCCTATTTTTAAAGTCTTGCATTGTGTTTCTCTTTTCACTTATTGTTTCTTTCATATGCAGTATTTCTGTTTGGTTTCTTTTTATCCCTTTTTAAATCTCATTTTGTACATGCATTGTTTTTCTTACTTCTTTTACATTTTTGTCTATTTTCCCTAATTCTTTTAATTATGCTTGTTGTTGTGTTATATTCTTTGATTACTTTTTATTATTTGGGCTTCTACAGATGGAGGTTTACTACATTCATCCTGTTCTTTTGGATGGGCCTGCATTTCCCTTATCTTTATGTGTCTTGTTAGTTCTTATCATGGTGGTGGTTATGTGCCATAGAGTCAGTTCCAATTCATAGCAACCCTGTGCAGGGTTTCCGAGGCTATAAATCTTTACTGGAGCAGAAAACTACCAGCCTCATCTTTATACCATGGAACAGCTGGTAGTTTCGACCTGCTGACCTTGAGGTTTGCAGCCCAATTAATAACCACTATCTTCCAGAGCTCCTTCTTATTATAATATTGGGATTTTTTAGGGTGTTAACTTTCTCACCATCATTCGTCTATCTGTTTGTCGTACTGTGGTGGCTTGCAGTTTGCTGTGATACCGGTAACTATGCCACCAGTATTTGGGAATGCTGGCAGGATCACCCATGGTTCACAAGTTTAAGCTGAGCTTCCAGACTGAAACATAGAAGGAGAAGCAGACTACTTCTGAATGATTAGTCACTGAAAACCTTATGAACAACAGGGAAACACTGTCAGATAGCGTCAGCATATTGAATACTGAAACATGATGAGCACCAGAATATTGTCAGATATAGTGCCAGAGAATGAATCCCTTAGATTGGAAGGCACTCAAAATATAACTGGGGTAGGGCTGCCTCCTCAAAATAGAGTTGACCGTAATGACGTAAGTGGAATAAAGCTTTTGGAGCTTTCATTTGCTGATGAGGCACAACTCAAAATGAGAAGCAACTACAAACATCCAGTGGGCAGCTAAGGGCAGGGCAGTTGTTTAAGAGAGTTCCTGTTAATCTAGGCCTGGCATAGATATTTATGAGTTCTGCAGGTCTAAAGCTGACCTCACCAGCAGGTTGTGACCTCAATACTGCATGGCTGCAGCCTCCAAAAAGACAGAGGCATGCTGGGGTGGATGAAGGTGGGAGTTGCCACACTCTGGATAACGGGAGTATGGAGAAGAAGAAAAAATTGTGTCTTTTTTGTCACCAGTAACTGGTGTACATCTGTGCCATCACACCCCCTTTGTTTCCAAAGCTGCTAGCAACAGTTCAAGATGGCCAGGTACATACCATTATGAAATAGACAATTGAGGGGGAGAGAAAGGAATACTCAGAAATATCACCATAGAAAGCTTGTAAGTCCATCTTCTGCCTGTAACTGACTGGAATACCTAAAATGCGGCTACAACGTGCCCAGTGAAGGAGGCTTTCCTGCGGAGTCTCTGTATTACATAAGACCATAAGTGGAATGCTGAACAGCATCCAGAATCTTCTGAGGTGGGAAATCTCCACTTGAAAGAACAAGCAGACCAGCCTGGAGCAGCTAGAAGAACAGAAGATACTTCTTGAAAGAAAGACTGACAGGAAAAATTCAAAACAATAAAGGCATTCTGCCTGGTTACTAAAAGAATAAGCAAGTTGCTCGCCCAGGAGACTTATCAAGCCAAGTGGTCGGGTCCCCTCAGGGCAAACCCCCTTCCAAGACTAAGACAATGGGAATACGCACTTGATTGGTGACCATGTTCATCACAATAAGGGAAAGTGAGGGAAGAACAGCTATGAGGC
The DNA here is from genome assembly GCF_000296735.1 of Chrysochloris asiatica. Classification (NCBI taxonomy): domain Eukaryota; kingdom Metazoa; phylum Chordata; class Mammalia; order Afrosoricida; family Chrysochloridae; genus Chrysochloris; species Chrysochloris asiatica. The sequence continues at coordinate 982,937 of NW_006408805.1, forward strand.
TGCGAGCTAAGCCCTACAACGTTCAATAGACTCTTGTGAACCCAGGTGGAGACCTGGTTGGCCAGCAAAGTGGCAAGACCTGGGGACTCTGGGGCCCAGAGTCAGTGACATAGCCGCAGAGGACTAGAGTGGAGAGTGAAGCATCCAGCTGATAAGAAGAGAGGGCATATGCATAAGAACACCCACACTTGCAGACAATACCCACTTGACCTGGCTTCAATGACTGGATGATCAGCTCAACCAGAAGAAGAAAGAAGAGGGAAAAAAGAGTAATGTGATACAATTTGATAAACTTAACCTACACCTATGGATGCAGTAGCTCAAAAGAGGTAACAAATCTTTACAGCGAGGATCCTTACACAGAGTAGACAGAGATGGGCGACTTGAACATTGGCTACCCAAAATGGGGGGGGGGGGGGGGCTACAAAGGCAAGAAGTGACTGGCTTGCAAGCTTTCATGAGGGAGCTTAGATCCAGAGGGTGCAGAGGTAGGTAGAATCTCCACTGAGTAGTATACAATGTCTGGGCAGGGCTGATGAAGAGATATGGATAGGTCTTTTGTGATACAATAGTGAATAATTGTTATCAGGACTGACTTGAGGGTTGGAAATGTAAAGGTAGATGTTTTGTAGCAAAAGGAGGGGAGTGACTGACTTTGCAGTTTAGGTGCAGAGGTCCTTGGGACCATCAAGGGAGAAGAGCAGAGAGTGGGACCCTACCCAGAGAAGCAGTGATGCCAGAGATGAAGGCAGAGATGATGACATGGAGAGATGGAGCGGCTGGGGACTTTAGACCAGAGAGGGAGAGTGGCTGTGTGCTGACAGCCAGGGGGCAGGCTTGCAGGGTTGTTTATGATGCATGAAGGGGATTATAACCATGGCAATGAAATGATATACAACTAGATGAATGTAAAACTAATGTTATCCCATGTAAACTATCATATAATTCGCAATAAATCATTAAAAAAAAAAAAATGGCCATGCATAGTCAGGCCAGCTAGCCATCAGTTCCCTCTTTATCTTCTTTTTTTTGCCACCCCAGCTTAGCCTCTCCTCCTAGTAAATATTCAATCCATATTTCAGTCCTTTCCTCTGAAACTCAGGTTTCCAGGATTATTTTGTGTATATGTTTCATTAAGTCTCATGTATCTTTGTTGGTGTAGCAGGTTACGAGTTGGCTTGCTAACCACCAGGTCAGTAGTTCTAATCTACTAGCCATTCCGCAGGAGAAAGATGAGGCTTTATGCTCACGGAAAGACTTACAGCTTTGGAAACCCTATAGAGGATCATTATGAGTCTGAATCAACTCCATGGCACATCACCACAACCACCACCATTTTTGTTGTAGAGTGTCTGCCTAGTCTCCTATCTTGCCAGAAGTTTCAAGAAGCCTGATTTCTGCCTTGCATTTTCTTTCTTTGGCTCACATTCAAGGACAAAAATTGGTCATCTCAATTCATTTACAAAAGTTTAAACAGGCTAACTTATTCCTGTGGGGCTACTTTATCTAATTTAAGCTACTTGGAAAGATTTTTATTTCAAGATTGTTACAAATACAAAAACTCTCTGTCAAAATGAGTGTATTTCATTTTTTCTTTATAATATTAAAATAATTCATAAGCACTCATTTGTCATTAAAATTAGTGAGTTTCTTAAAGCAATGATTATTATATGATACCATCAGAGGTTAAAATTATATTTTCACATTACTTGCATACTTCTAAAGATTTTTTTAAAGCAAATTAGAATAATTTGTTTCCTTTTAAGACATGTCACATTGGTCAAAATAAAGTTATTTTTCTCCAATATACTTTTTTTTTTTTTT
>NW_006408805.1:984932-989518 GCF_000296735.1 Chrysochloris asiatica
TTGTCTGTGGATATCCAAGGCTCATGTATGAGATTACTGACAAGCATTACTGAATAATCAGATGAGGGACAGTTTGCTATGTCTACTAGGTGGCTAAAGTCTGATCCTCAGAGCCTATGGTTTGGACGGTCAAAAATGCTTAGGCCCTTCTCCAGTATACTTTTCAAATAAACCCATTTGTATTCATTTCTCAAAATAGCTATTGAAAGTCTAATTCATAAGACAGACATAAGAAGCAGTTTTATTTAAGCTGAGGCTTAGAGCAATGCAACGTCATGGAGGTGCACCAAGAAATGAAATAAAAATGAAACCCAGATCAAATTCTCTCTCTAGATTAATACTGAAGCCCTTAAGACAGAATTTTGTCCACTTTTCTAGGTGTCCTGCCACAGGTTTCATCCAAGTGGACAACATCTTGAGTGAGAATCACATTGTTCTTGAAAAACTTTCATGTAATCTCCCACATTGTTTATATCACCAACGCCATCTTTTCCAGCTACTGATCCAGCCTCTCTGTTTACAATCTTTGCATTCCAGTCACCAGTAATTACCAAAACATACGTGACTGCATGTTGTATCAATTTCAGACTGAAGAATTACTCATTTTCATCATCACTGGTTTTAGTGGTTAGTGCATAAATTTGAATAGTAGTGGTATTAACTGGTCTTCCTTGTAAGTGTATGGATATTATCCTATTACATACAGCATTCTACTTCAAGATAGTTCTTTAAATGTTCTTTTTGATGATGAATGCAGTGCCATTCCTCTTCAATTAGTCATTCCTGGCATAGTAAACCATGTGATTGTCAGATTCAAAATGGCCAATACTAGTCCATTTCAGCTCACTGATGCCTAAGAAATTAATGTTTATGCGTTCATTTCACTTTTGACAACTTTCAAATTTCATAGATTCATACTTCATACATTCCATGTTTGGATTATTAATAGATGTTTGCAGCTGTTTCTCCTTATTTTGAGTTGTGCCCCATCAACAAATGAAGGCCCTGAAAGCTTAATGCATTCACATCATCATGGTCATCTCTACTTTGAGAAGGCAGCTCTTCCCCCAGTTGTGTTTTGAGTGCCTTCCAATCTGAGGGGTTTGTTTTTCTGGCACTATATCTGATATTATTCAGTATTCTGGTACTATCTGACAGTGTTCCACTACTATTCTAACGTTTTCAGTGACTAAACATTTGAAAGTAGTCCTCTCCTCATTCTGTGTGTTAGTTTGGAAACTCAGCTGAAACCTGTCCACCATTTGTGACCCTGTTAGCATTCAATTACATGTGGCTTTGCTTCTAAAATAACAGCAACATGCAAGCCACCACAGTACGACAAAATGCCAGATGAGTGCTAGTTTAATCTCACTGGTGGTAGTGGTAGTTGTATGCCACTGAGTCACTTCCAACTCATAGCAACCCTGTGTAGGGTTTCTGATGTGTCAGTCTTTATGAGAGCTGAAAACCTCATCATTCTTCCTCAGAACAACTGGTAGATTCAAATTGTTGACCTTGTGGTTAACAGCCCAGTTCATAATCCACTATGCCGCCAGAGCTCCTTTTAATCTCACTTGTTAAGTGTTAAGTGCCATCAACTCAGTTTTGACCCATAGTGACCCTGTATAGGGTTTCTGAGGAGCAGCTGGTGAGCTTCAACTGTCAACCTTGTGGTTCAGCTGACTTTGCAAGTCCAGCGCATTAAACCACAGCACCGCACCAGGATTCCATTAAGCTCACTGATGCCTAGGATGTCCACCTTTATATGTGTTCCTAATATCTTTCATGATGTTAGTTTTCTTCCACAGTTTTGTCAGTGCTTTTGTTGTTGTTGGTTTCTTCCTTTTCTGAAGTTTTGATTAGATATAAGTTATTCCACTTGAAAGTGTCCTACATAATTGCTGTTTTTAAGTGCCGTCGAGTTGGTACCGACACATAGTGACCTTGTGCACAATAGAATGAAATACTGCCCAGTCCTGTGTTATCCTCACAATCATTGCTAAGCTTGAGCACATTGCTATTGCCACTGTGCCAATCCATTTCGTTGGGGGTCTTCCTCTTTTGCGCTGACCCTCCACTTTATGTTGCATGTTGTCCTTCTTCCAGGAACTATTCATTCCTGATAATGTGTCAGAAGTCTGAGAGATGACATCTGGCCTTCTAAGCTGAACTTCTTTCAACACAGATTTGTTTGTGCTTCTGGCAGTTCATGGTACTTTTAAAATATTCGCCTCCAACACCATAATTCAGATTCATCAATTCCTCTATGGTCTTCCTTATTTATTGTCCAAATTGAAATGAGGCTATTGAAAATTATCATGACTTGGGTCGGATACACCTTAGTCCTCAAACTGATGTCTTTGCTCTTGAACATTTTAAAGAGGCCTTGTGGAGCAGATTTGTCCAATGCAATACATTAAGTTCTCTTTTTTTGTAATTACTCTTTTTTCTTATTGGTTCTTTAGCAGATTAGTATTGAGAGATCTGTCTTCAATCTCTGTAATTTTATCTTCCACTGATTCAGTTCCTCTCCTTTGCTCTTCCAGTGCATTATTTTTTAAATCTTAGTATTAATTTTCTGAATTTTTATTTGCTAATTTTATAAAGTTTCTAATTTTTCATTTTGTATATTTTTTCTTGTATTTTCTTTTGAAATTGTCTAGAGTTTTGTCTATGTTTCCCATGATTTTGTCTTAAGTTTCCTCAAGCTTTCCATCTGTTGAATGTACCTAAATAATAATTTTCTGAATTCCTTATCAAGTAGTTCCAATGATATTTCTTCATCCAGATTTTTTTGTTCCATATTTTGGTCACTTGTTTGAGCCATCTTGTCATGGTTTTTTGCTTGTTTGTTTATTTTTGTGATTTGAAGTTATCTGTTATGTCCCAGACATTGTTGTGTTACTTTTTTAATTTGTTGATAATATGTTAGTTTCACCATGATTTTTTGTTTTGTGTACATATGTTCAGGCAACAACAGGATGGTGTGTTACTCTAGTTGCTGGTTTGGCAGCACTGGGGTGTTCATCACCTGTCTCCTATGGATTTTGTAGTGGGTGGGAGAATTAGTCTCTGATCATTGATCATGCAGAGCAGCTGGAGGCAGCCTAGGTAGATGATGTTCATTGTCATTGATCTGATGCTTCAAGAATTGGTATGCAAGTTTGATACATATAGTGGATATGTCTGAGTAGGATCACAAGCTCCCAAGTGCTGGAAAAAGAGAAGTGAAAAGTCGGGGGGTTGGGGGGGAGGGCAGAGGAAGAAAGAATAAAAGGAAAAGTCAAGTGAGAGAAAGGAAAACCTGAGGAAAAAAAGAATGTGGTACAGTAGTCATTACACACAGCTGTAGTATAAATGTGGTGCTTGGTCCATAGGAGCATATACTATTGAATGTGGAGAGTCAGCTGCAGGTGCTACTGAACATGCATTTGGTGGGGGTTGGAGCACTTGCTCAACCAGATCAATCAAACAGGTATATGTTGGGTAGAGATGAAGAATACAGAAAAAAAGAAAAGGCTTTAAAAAAAACTAACAGGCATGGGGAGAGAGAAGAGCTGAGAAAAAAGGAAAAACAGTAACAAACTGATATAAATCTAGTTGCCTACAGTGTAGTAAATTATTTGATGTCTATTCTAGCCATAATATTTCTAATTACCACCACACAACAGTTTTGCCTTGGTGGGTCTGAGTAAGAGGTTGGAGAAGATGCTGATAGGATTATATGATTCAGTTGTGAGAGACTAGCAGTTATTAAAAACAGAACTCTAATGTGTATAAAATGAGTCATCTCAGAAGCAGGAGTAGTAGGGATCTCACTGCCATTAAGAAGAAAGAGCCAAGGAGGCGGGGCTTGATGGTCAATATGATAGAGGTGCAGTGAAGTTCACTGTCAGCAATACCACAGAATACAGGACGAAGCAGGTTCAGGGCAGAGCTCCAAAACTCTGAACCACATAAGTAGGAATATTTGAAAAGTTTGAAGTAACCAGTGGAACATACAGCAGAAGTAAGAAATTCTGTACTTTTGAATCTGCCGGTCTTGGCGGCCCAGAGTTGACAACATGGGTGAGAACAAACAGCAAGAGTAAGAGGAGGATCACGACCCACCACAGGATAACACCGCGGGAACCTCGGAACAAAGCTGGACAATACACTATGTCAGTTTTGCTTTGTTGATTTTCTTTTTTGGGGGGGTATCTGTTCATTGCTCCCCCTCACCCCCCCCCAACTGTTTGAGCACCTCCATTCTGGTGACTAGAGGGGTTGCCTGAGCTAGTGGACACCCACCACCCCCACCACTGGTGGGTTCTTCTGCCACACTGGCACACAGATACTCTCAGCCCAAGAGCCAGCCCTGAACTATTTTTTAATAGGGAAAAGGCCAGAACAAGGGATGTGGAAAGGGAAAGAGAGTTTAAAAACAAAAATAGGCCAAACATTCAATTAAATCCTGAGGTACAACATAACAACCAACAGTGGTATCTTGAAACTTATCAGAAGGCAAGAAGCTAAAAGAGGACATTAAAGCCATACTCATATTGTTGTTGTCGTCAGGTACCATCGAGTCGGAACCGACTCATAGC
>NW_006408805.1:990633-1005929 GCF_000296735.1 Chrysochloris asiatica
ATGATATCTCTCGTTCCATGGCCTCTTCTGAATCCAGCTTGAACCTCTGGAAGCTCTCTGTCAATGTATGATTGTAGCCATTTCTGTATTACCTTTAGCAAAACTTTATTCGCTTGAGTAATATGATACTCATATTAGGCTACAGATTTTTTTTCCCTGTGATTTTAGACTATAGTATCCTTTTCTGTGATTATAGACTACAGTAGCCAATCTAGTTTTTGTTGTTGTTGTTTTGGTGGGTTTTTTTTTTTCTTTTTTTTTTTGCTGTTTTATGCTCATCCTTTTACCTTTGGGGGAACTCTTTGTCTCCATATATTACCCAAAAAGAGACAGCAACTGCTGCCATAGAGTCAAGCTACAATCACACTCTATAAAACACCAAAATCCAGGCAAGAACCAATAGCAACTATCATACACCAGGGAGGCAGACAACACCTGTGAAAGTTACTCTGAGTGAAGCAATAAGAAGAGTGAAAGTGAAGGCCACATCCTGATTACATCTACCTGGAGGCAATCAGAAAGCATAAAAAATGCCAAAACACACACTCAGGTAAGTATTAAGACCACAGATAAATATTAAATATGTCCAAGAATCAAAAGCAGATGACCACACCAGCACATGTTTAGAAACAAGATAAAATGTCTAAGACAGGTGACCTAGAGGTAGACCTGGACTACATTCTGGAAGGAGGGCAGGCCTTGGGAATGTCTGAGAAGGAATTCCAAAAAATTATTATAAAACGTTTCTAAACACTTTACAATGGAGTTGAGAAAAATAAGGAAGAAGGCAGGAAAGTGCTACAGGAATAATCAAATAAGATAGATACAGCACTGGAAACAATTCAAAGCCTAGAGAAAGAGGTCCAAACGATCAATAATAAAATATCAGAAATAGACAATACACTGAAAGGGCAAAGGAGTAGAATAGAAGAGATGGAAGGCAGAACTAGTAAACTGGAAAACAAATCCCTCAATACCACTAAGATAGAAGAGCAAACAGAAATAAGGTTAAAAAATTTTGAAAAATGTCTAAAATTCATGTTGGACAACATGAAAAGGAATAATTTAAGCATTATCAGCATTCCAGAACAGGAAGAATCACACAAGCTACAGAGGAAATAGTTGAAGAGCTTCTGGAAGAAATTTTCCCTAACATTCTGAAAAGTGAAAACATAAACATTCAAGAAGCTCAGTGATCCCCAGGAAGTATAGACCTCAAAAGAAAATCACTGAGACATAAGCTCTCCAAAATCAAAGATAAGGAGACAATCCTGAAAGCAGCTAGGGAAAAGAGAAGTGTTACATAAAAAGCAATCAAGTCATATTAAGCTTGGATCTCTCAGCAGAAACCATGCAAGCAAGAAGGCAATGGTGAGACATATATAAAACCCTGAAACATAAAACTGTCACCCAAGAATCCTTTATCCAACAAAGCTATCAATCAAATACGATGGGGTAATCAAAACATTCCAGGATAAACAGAAGCTAAGGGATTTTTTCCCCAAAGCAACCTTGTGCTATAAAACATCCTAAAGGGAGGTCTGTGGACTGAGAACCAACAACAACAGACAACAACCAGAGGTTGACATACGTGGCAGCACCCCTCCCAGAACAAAATCGACATAAGGAACAGTCGAAAAAAGAACAAAATTATGAGAACAAACTAGGAGAATCTCGGAGATCAGTCTATGATCAAAACAATTACAATGTGAAAGAAGGTAAACATGTAGGAACAGAGATCCAGATGGTGACAAGGTCAGGTCGATTACAGGATAAAATAGACTGCACTAAATGGAGGGAAAAGTTAATGGACTATAAGGTAACCTCAAAGAAAATTAACACTTCACAACAAACCAAGAAAATAAGAATCTAAGAAGAGCATGGAAACATTAAAACTATGAAGAAACTCACAATAAAGAACACACAGAAAAAACATGAACTCAGGACAGGAAGACATGTAGAACAAAGAGTGGCAACACCACACACACACACAAAAACACATAATGGTAGCAACTAATACATACCTATCAATAATTACACTGACTGTAAATGGATTAAATGCACCAGTTAAGAGATGAAGGATGGCAGAATGGATAAGAAAACAAGATCCTTCAGTATGCTGACTGCAAGAGACACATCCATCTTAACACACAGAGACAAAAACAGATTTAAAGTCAAAGGCTGGAAAAAAATATACCAAGCTAATTGCATTAAAAAGCGAACAGAAGTGGCAGTACTGAGCTCTGATTTAAAAAAAAAAAAAAAAAACTTTAAGGCAAAAACTAGCATAATAGATAAGGATGGACATTATCATAATAAAAGGGTGAATTGAACAAGATGACATAACCATAATAAATATCTATGCTCCCAGTGAAGAGCTCCAAGATATGTAAAGCAAACTCTAATAGATTTGAAGAAAGAAATAGATGAATATACAATAATCATGGGTGATTTTAATACACTGCTTTTAAACATGGGTAGAACAACCAGAAAGAAACTTGACAAAGATACAAAAGAACTAAACGACACAATCAGCCAACTATACCTCATAGATATGTACAGACCATTCAAACCAACAAACAGCACAATACATATTCTTTCCCAGTGCACATGGAGCATTCTCCAGAATAGACCGTGTGTTAGGCCACAAAGTAAACCTCCATAAATTTACAAATATCAAAACAATACAAAGCATCTCAGACTACAATGCTATCAAATTAAAAATCAATAGTAGGAAGACCAAAGAAATAAAGTCAAATACATGGAAACTGAATACACCCTGCTGAAAAGCGAATGGATAGTAGAAGAAGTTAAGCGTGAACTCAACAAAGTTCCTAGAAACAAATGTGAATGTACACACAAAATACAAAAATCATTGGGACACAGAAAAAGTGGTGCTGAGAGGACAATTTAGTGCTATAAGTGCACACATCATGAAGAAAGAACCAAAATTAACAATTTTAAACAGCAGCTATAACAATTAGACCAACAGAGGGAACCTGGTACCACCAAAAGAAAAGAAATAATAAAGATTAGCACAGAAGTAAATGAGATAGACAACAGAAAAACTATAGAAAGAATCACCCGGACAAGATGCTGGTTCTTTGAAAGGATTAATAAAATTGACAGACCATTGGTAAAACTAACAAAAGAAAAGTGGGAGAAGACACAAATAACACGCATTAGAAACCACATGGGCGATGTCACAACGTAACCAAACAAAATCAAAAGGGGGAAGACCAGGGTGCGGGACCCTACCCAGAGAAACAGTGACGCCAGAGATGGAGGCAGCGATGATGACGATGATGACATGGAGAGATGGAGCGGCTAAGAACTCTAAACCCTAGACTCTAGAGGGAGAGGGGCTATGTGCTGACGACTGGGATGCAAACTTGAAAGAGTATACCCTTTGGTTGGTTGATAATGCATGGAGGTGATTTTATCCATGGTAATGAAATGATAATACTGTAAGATTAATGTAAAACTAATGTTCTCTCATGTAAAGTATCACATAATTCACAATAAAACATTTTTTAAATTTTTTTGAAAAAAAAAAAAAGTGAAGAATAGACTGGGTTTTATGGACCCCGAGATCCCCACACATTGGAACTCCTCACCCCAGGAACAGAAAGCTATGACACCGGAAGAGTCGTAGAGAAGCAGCAGCATCAGAACCAAGAGCCAGAACATGAGACAGTGTTGCAGGCTTCCCAGCCCACAGTGCAAGTAAAGCTAAGTCATTTTGAGCAGGAAGCTTGCTTACAGTGTGCATCCATGGTGGGTTTGCTGACCCACAGAACTAAAGCTGAGTGCCTTCAGACAAGGTGGAGTAGTGTATCCTGTGGGTATTTATTAGCAGCCCAAAAAGAGCTTTGTAACATTGTTTGGGCAAAGAGCGCTTGTGGGTATGGCTGAGGAGAGGCTATGCTAACTGGAACAGCTGTGCCCTGAAGATTTCTGATCCTGTTAACATCCCTAGTAAACCTCACAACTGTGAGTATGGTGTCTGAGTTGTGTGTGGTCATTGCAATGAATTCTTGAACCCAGCTGAATAGAGGGCTGTGGGAGGGATGGTTGGTGCTAAACACAACTACAGTAGAAACACAGCTCCTCCCAGGGGACATGGACCACCATCCGTTGAAAGGGTAGCAGTGGGTCATGCTGACTTGTGAGGGTAGGGGCACAGTGTATATCCACTTCATGGGATCAAAAAAAAAAAAAAAAAAAAAAACAGAGTATAAGAAAAGTAAAAAAGAGAAAAATAGGAGGAAAAAACGTGGGTTTTTTTGTTTGTTTTTTTACAAAAAGCATGGTACTAGTGAAAGTGCTCCCAAAAAAGGGGAGCAAGGGAAGAAGAAGGAGAAAAAAGAGAAGAACTAAGAAGAAAGGTGAAAAAAAATTTTAACACAGCACTGAATGTGAAGTGGGTGGAACTGGGGAGACTGCCTTTCCAGTCATGGGAGGTTGTACAAAGTAAAGGATGAGGTCACACCTCTCTGGTGCAGGCCTACGCAAGTGGAGCTGGTTATTTGATTTCTGCTCCAATTGGAACACTGCGTTCAATAATTTAATATGGCTGTGTTGTACAATTTGCAGTTTACCAGCGTTTCCTTCAGTCTCTTCTTCTCATTGGTATTTGATCTACTACTTTATCCTTGCATTCAGAGCTCTGGGTTTTAGGATTTTCATCCATATTCATTGTACTTTTTTTCTTGAGTGTTGTACTCTGTATAGTGTACCCGCCAATCCACCATATTGGATTTTCCTGCAATGCATCATTGACTTAATGATTCTTGCCCACATGCCATCCCCTGCTGTTGTCCTTTGCTCCTTAATTCAGAGTCCATCAGGGCTGAACACTTGATACATTTCTTATTTGTGGGGAGGGTTTGAATGATGGTCTGTTTACACTGTCACCTTCCCAGAATTCCCCCAGATGTAGCAGTTTTTGAACTTCTTATAAGTCAGCCCTGTTTTTCATCATAGGCTCAGTGTATATCTTACTGTATTTTCCCTTTTTGTTGCAGACTTTATTTATGCACAGCTCTTCTTATTGCCAATAAAGTTAATAGTATCTGTTGTTCTTTCCCTCCCAAAATTTAAGGCACTGTCTATCAAGTGGCTAGTGTCTGCTTTCCTTTTCCTTATCTGTGAGATTTTGACCATGAGGAGTATCCCAGGTAGCACTCTTAGCTCTATGACTACTTTTTCATACAGAGAAAATTGACAAGAAAAGCCTCAAGTGTCTCCACAATGGATATCTAAACTTCACTCTTGAGTCCACATTTAGTTTACATATTTTTACAAACTCTTGCTGGTAAGGAAAGGCAGGGCACATGGATCTTGCCTGGTGGTGCAGCTCTCTCAGGTTGTCCTGTAGAGCTGCTGGCATGGGCACTGGCATGCTCAGGGCTGCTTCCAAAAGGAGTGATGGAGGTCACAGTTGAATAATGACATTCTTCCCTTCTTTCTCACAGAGCTTTGCCCTCTGAATGCCAGATGCTCCTCTTCTCAGCAACCTTTGAGGACTCTGTGTGGCAGTTTGCTGAACGGATTATTCCTGACCCTAATGTCATCAAGTTGCGCAAAGAGGAGTTGACACTGAACAACATTCGACAGTATTATGTGTTGTGTGAGGACAGGAAAGACAAATACCAAGCCCTATGCAACATTTATGGAGGCATCACCATTGGCCAAGCCATCATCTTCTGCCAGGTAAACTGTGTTGAACTTTGTCTCCATCATGCTAGGTTACCTACAGGCAGAAGTAGGGAAACCTTAATAGTAATAAGTGACTATAGTTCAGCATATTTTGTTTGCTATCTAATTTATCTTCAGAAAAGCTCTGAATAGGGTTTATCTATTTTATGGGTGCAACTCAGAAAGATTAAGTAATGGAATAGTAAGTTCAGTATTAGATATTCAGTGTAATACTGCTCTAGGTTCAGTGCTGTATGTTCAGTAGTGAGTATCCTTGTCTTAATCATTACTTTGAGGAACTATGTCCTAATCTCCTAGTGCTATTGTAACAGAAATATGACAAGTGAGTGGTTTTATAAACAGAAATTTACTTTCTCCTAGTTCAGGAAGCTAGACATCTGATTTCAGGGCACTGGCCCAAGGAGAAGGCTCTTTTAATTGCTCTGAGGGTATCATTATTTTAGCTACTCTAGTTCTTGGAGATCACCATGTGACTCTGTGTGTCCCGCATTTGTACTTTCTTCTCTCTCTGTCTGATTGCTCTTTTTTATTTCTCAAAAGTCATTAGGTTTAAAACAGATCATATGCTGATTTTATCATAGGGTTTATTTATGGATATCCTTTACCAGGTTAATTATGTTCTCTTCTACTCATAACTACTAGGAGTTCTTGTGGTGTAATGAGTTACACATTGAGCTTCAACCGCAAAGTCAGCAGTTAAATCCACCAGCTGTTCTGTGGGAGAAAGACAAGGCTTTCTGCTCCTGTAAAGATTTACAGCCTCGGAAATCCTATACTATACATAGTCACTATGAGGAGGAACTGATTCCACAGACACAACCATCACCACCACCTACTCTTAACTTACTATGCGGAAAGTAGCCAGTCAAGTACTCACTATCACTCTCTTTATTTTCTGTATACAATTTATTTCTGATATTTTTCATGTTCACGTATTTGTTTTATTTTCTTACTTTCACATGAACACTCTCAGGTCCATGAGAACAGGATCTCATGTACTTTACTCACTTCTGTACCCCTTGCACTAAAACAGCATCTACCTGACAAGTGGAAAGCACTGAAAATGTATTTATAGACTAAAAGAAGCTCAGCTGGAACTTGGGCAAGTTACTAACGTTTTTAAGCTTTGAGGGTTTTGTTTCTGTTTTTTAATGTTTTATTGTGAATTTTGTGCTAGTGTACATGGAAGAACATTAGCTTTACATTTATCCTGTCATATATCATTAAATTTCCATGGTTACAATCCTTTCCATACATCATCAACCAACCAAAAGGTATACCCTGCAAGCCTGCCCCCTGGTTGTCAGCACACAGCCACTCTCCCTCTTAGGGTCTAGAGTTCTTAGCCACTCCATCTGTCTACATCATTGTCTGCCTCCATCTCTGACGTCATTGTTTCTCTGGGTAGGGTCCCACACTCTGCTCTTCTCTCTTCTTGGTCCTGGACTGCAAAGTCAACCACTCCCCTCCTCTTGCTACAAAACATCTACTTTTACATTTCCAACCCTCATAGTCAGTCCTGATAGTAATTATTCACTACTGTACCACATGAGTGCTATCCACATCTCCTTTCATCAGTTCTACCCAGACAGATTGGATACTACAAAGTGGAGATTCTACGCCCTCTGGACCTAGGCTCCCTCTTGAAAGCTTGTAAGCCAGTCACTTCTTCCCTTTGTAGTCTCCTTATTTTGGGTAGCCAGTGTCCAAATTGCCCATCACTGTCTACTCTGTGTAAGGAGGGGGTGAGAATGATCCTCGCTGTAAAGATTTGTTCCCTCTTTTGAGCTACTGTATCCATAGGTGTAGGTCAAGTTCATCAAATTGTATCAGATTACTCTTTTTTTTCCTCTTCTTTCTTCTTCTAGTTGAGCTCTGATCATCAAGTCATTGAAACCAGTTCAAGTGCGTATTATCTGCAAGTGTGGGTGTTCTTATGCATATGCCCTCTCTTCTTATTAGCTGGACGCTTCACTCTCCAATCTAGTCCTCTGTGGCTCTGTCACTGACTCTGGGCCCTGGAGTCCCTAGGTCTTGCCATACTGCTGGCCAACCAGGTTTCCACCCGGGTTCACCAGGAGTCTATTGAATGTGGTAGGACTTAGCTCACAGCTTTATTGCTGTTTTTCCCTCACTTCCCCTTATTGGTGACCAACATGGTCACCAGTCAGAGCACGTCTGCTCGTGTATTCCCACTGAGTCTTAGTCTTGGAAGGGGGTTTGCCCTGAGGGGACCCGATCGCTTGCCTTGATATCTCTTGGGTGTGCAACTTGCTTGTTCTTGTAGTAGTCATTTGGACTGCCTATATTGTTTTGTATTTTTCCTGTCGGTCTTTCTTTCAATAAGTATCTTCTGTTCTTCTAGCCTCTCCAGGCTGGTCTGCTTGTCCTTTCAAGTGGAAATTCACCACGCCAGAAGATTCTGGATGGAGTTCAGGATTCCACCTATGGTCTTATGCAATGCAGAGGCTCCACAGGAAGCCTCCTTCACTGGGCAAGTTGAAGCCCCATTTTAGGTATTCCAATGAGTTATATAGGCAGAAGATGGACTTACAGACTTTCTGTGGTTATATTTCTAGGTATTCCTTTAAGCTTTGAAGTTTTTTGAATTATTTTTTAAATGAAATTAGGTAGCTACTTCATTAAATTCTTTTGAAAAGCAAATAACTGTAGTGCATGTAAAGGTTTTAACAAGATGCCTGGCACATCAGCAGCACTCTGAGAGTTTTATAGCCCCATACAAGGTAGAATGTCTTGGTTATCGTCGTATCAACACTGAGGAAGCCCAAACTCCCCACAGGTTGACAGAATGTGTCCCTTAAAAGCACAGTGGAGGGAGATGCCCGTGCCATGTATTCCAGGGTTCCTCAGGAACTCAGGCAGTGGTGATGCAAACAGTCCTTCACAGTCTCCCCTACTCGCTCAATCCCACTCTGCAGTCAGGACCACCTGCCAACATAACCCATTGGCTTTAACTTGAAATGTTGAGTGGGCTTTGTTTTTTCTCATAGACTCGCCGAAATGCCAAGTGGTTGACTGTGGAGATGATGCAAGATGGACACGAAGTGTCTTTGTTAAGTGGGGAGCTGACTGTGGACCAGCGCGCATCCATCATTCAAAGATTTCGTGATGGAAAAGAGAAAGTTCTTATAACCACCAATGTCTGTGCTCGGGGTGTGTGTGTATTTAAAGTCAGGTTTATTGAGGTATAATTCATAAGGGAGCTTCAAAAATTTTGTGGAAAATGGGATTGAAAGATAATGGAATTTTTCCAAAAAGTTTTTGAATCTCACCTCATATATATGATGAAATTCACTCCTTCTGAGTATATAGTTTAATGAGTTTGGATAAATATATAGATCATGTAACCATCACTGTAATCACAATACAGAACATTTCTACCTCCCCAAATCACTTACTTGTGCTCCATTGCAGTCACTGCCCTCCTCCCTCCACTTGGCCCTGGCAGCTACTGATCTGTTTTCTGTGTCTGTAGTTTATCTTCCAGAATGTCATATAAATTAAATCATATGGTAGGTAGTATTTTAAGACGGATTTATTATTCCAGTATTGAGATTCATCAGTATTGTTACATATATCAATCAGTATATTCCTTTTTACTGTTGAGTTAGTATCTTGTTGAATGGTTGTACAATTTATTCGTTCATTCACCATTTGATGGGCATTTGCATTGTTTCCAGTTTGGGGCTCTTTAGAATAAAGCCATAAGAAACATATAATGTATAGGTTTCTGTGTAGAAATAGGTTTTCACTTCTCTCGGGTAAATCTCAAGGTTCTGGTTCAAACCCACACAGCCACCCCATGGGAGAAAGATTTACAATCTTGGAAACCCTGTGCAGCAGTTATACCCCATCCTATAGGATCTCTATGAATCAGAATCAGCTCAGTAGAGGTGGGTGGGATGGTAAGTGTATGCTAATGTTCTAAGAAACTGCCAAGTTGTTTTCCAAAGTGGCTACACTGTTTACTTTCCTGTCACCAATGTGAGAGAATTCTAGTTGTTTTGCATCTCAGTAATTGGTATTGTTAAATGTTTTTTAATTTTAGATGTTATAGTGGTGTGTTGTTGTTGTTAAGTGCCATTTTGTCAGTTCTGACCCATAGCAATCCTTGTATAAGGTTTCTGAGGAGCAGCTGGTGAGCTCGAACCGCTGAACTTGCAGTTCAAACAGACTTTGCAGTCCAGCACATGAACCCACAGTGCCACACGAGTATTCCATAGTGGTATGTTGTTGTTGTTGTTATGTGCCGTGGAGTTGGTTCCGACTCATAGTGACTCTGTACAGGGTTTCCGAGGCTATAAATCTTTACAGGAGCAGAAAGCCTCATCTTTCTCCCACGAAACAGCTGGTAGTTTCGAACTGCTGACCTTGCGGTTCGCAGTCCAGTTCATAACCACTGCGCAACCAGAGCTCCTTTACATAGTGGTATGTAGTGGCATCTTATTGTTATAATTTGCATCTCCTTAGTTACTAATGATGTCAAACATTTCTGAGATGCTTTTTTATTTTAAAGCTTTTGATTTCTGAGAGAAAACCCTTGGGGTTTTGTTTTTTTTATTTTTTTAGAGACGGGCCTTTTCACATTTTCCAACCTTCCTATACTCTTGCCTAGATACCATAGTCCAACCATTAATTCTTAATTCAGCAGCTAGAACTGAGAACTTGTCGTGCTAACAGTGAGTGCAAAAGTGGCCTGAAAAAGGATAGGCACTTGCCTCTCAGGAGTCACCTAGACTCTTGACTCTCTAGACTAACACTGTCCAATAGAACTTTCTACAGTGATGGAGATGTTCTATTCTGACCTGTGCAATTGGTAACCACTAGATAAATGTACCACTGGGAATATGTTAGTATAACTGAGGAACTGAGCATTTTAATTTAGACAGCCCCATGAGCCTAGTGGTTGATATCTTGGACAGCACATCTCTATACCCTGGACCAAAGAGGGCACAAGGAACTTAAGAGTCGAGGCACAATCAAGGAGGACTAGGATTGTGACCCAGTTGGCTTTTTAATAAGGGGGAAGAAAGTTACTGGGAATCAAAGAAGTCTTCCTAGGCAACCTTAGATTTGAAAGGTTTTGTAGGAAAGAGAGTAATTTAGTTGCATGAGAATTTACAGTATGTTTGTGAAATAACAAGACCTAATGACTGGAATGATCAATTTGTGGGTTAGGAGATGAATATTTTAGGTGGTTAAAGGTCTTGAATGGTTTGCATTTTATCCCATACAATTTGGACAGTTATGTACCGAACTCAAGTGCTCTGAATGTTGCTGTGGTAACTGTCATAAGAGAGATTAAAGGAATGGGAAGAGATGGAGAAGCCAGTCTGTAAATTGTAACAGTTGAGGTAAATGATAACAGTGGTTTAGAACAATGGCACTGGAGCAAGCTAAACTGGAATGCTGTGATGGATAAGACTGCAGAAGATTAAGGCTGAATGCTGTGGACTTAGCATAGCAAGATCAGAGAGGTGGCTCCATGGACTTGTTGAGAACACAGATACATGCACCCCACACTCACAGCTTCCCCCTCCCCCTACCAAATACCCTTTGTGCATATATAAAATTTTCTAGAATTAGCCTTTGCCAACACTCTTATGGGGAGCATGTGGCTCTGTAGGATGATAATGGGTCTGCTAACCACAGGGTTGGTGATTTGAGCCCACCAGCCACACTCCACAGGAGAAAGATGAGGCTTTCTGCTCCTGCAAAGATTTACGGCTTCAGAAACCCTATACAGGGTCATTATAAGTTGGAATCAATTTGATGACACTTAACAACAACAGCAGTCTTAAACAATACCATAAACAAACTGTGCAAGCAAACTACCTGACCAAAGTGCTTATTTCAATTATGCAAAGCTTGGTTTGATTTATAAATTGATCAATTATCTGTGTTACAAAGTGAGAATTCCCCTGGTAAATGTGGTTCTTGAGTATCTATGTCTTTAGAAGAAAGTTCCAGGACCCAACAGTCTTTTTCCTCTTTTAGGGATTGATGTGAAGCAAGTCACGATTGTTGTAAACTTTGACCTTCCTGTAAACCAAACAGAGGAGCCAAACTATGAGACTTACCTCCACCGCATAGGGCGAACTGGACGTTTTGGGAAGAAAGGCCTTGCCTTTAACATGATTGAAGTGGATAAGTTGCCCCTGCTGATGAAAATCCAGGATCACTTCAGTAAGTAGCACAACCTCCACAGTATAAAGTGTAGACCTGCTTATGCTGGCAAGGTGGTGATGTGGATTGTGGAGCAGATGTACAGAGGTGTGTGGTTCTCTGGAGGCCACAGCAGGTGATGTTTCATTCTGACAACTGAGTTCTTCATGAGATAGCTAATGAAATAATTCTTACTTGGTGTTAAATCAAATGGCATCCGTGTGAGCTCAGACGTATATGTTATATCTCATCCTGTGATCTGAAGATTTCATGTCCTATAAGAAACTACCCTAGGTAGATAAGTCTTTTCGTATGTTATAGAAAGGACCTGGGCTTTGAAATCAAAACTAGGTTTTTAGTTCCTGTTCCACCACTTTAAAGCTATGTAACCTTTATAGATAATTTACTGCCAGCATTTCTTATTTGATTATCCCTCTGAACCTAACAGCCTTCCCTAGAAGCATTTTGAAAGTTCTGAGGCATCTGAACCTTAGCCTTCTAGTGACAAGGTTAAGAAGTTTTAGTAGCATAGTAGTTACAAGTCAGGCTGCTACTCTCAACAGTCAGCAGTTCAAAACTACCATCAGTTCCACGGGAGAAATATGAGGCTTTCTGCTCCCGTAAAGATTTGCATCCTTAGAAACCCTATACAGGGTTGCTGTGAGTTGGAACTGACTCCATGGCACACCACCACCAAGGATGGTTGCCAAAGAACAAGCTTAGGAACTAACTGATGATAGATGGTACTATTGTGCTTTCACACATTACTGTTTTTCTGGGAATGAAGTTCTGTTAGGTGTGTCGGTTCATCCATTCAGCATTCATTTTGCTTTCATACTGCACTGTGTTCTCAAAGAAAACTAAGCTATCACTTTTAAGGTACACAAAATCTAACGAAGGAGTAGAGGCTGACTCTACTGACTAACCGTCTGTGTAAACCTGTGTGCAGAGTACTTACGAACTGTGACACCTTGATGTTGGGAAAGTCTTCACAGGGGAAATGATGTTCCATTTATGCCTTGCTTGATTGAGTAACAGTTCTCTAGCAGGATTAGGTCATTTCAGGCAGAAAGAATAAAAGAAGAGAAGGCACAGAGTGGTAAGTCAGCATGGTATTCCCTGTGTGCAGGTAAAGATAGGAGGAAATGCTTTCATGCACTACATACAGTATACAGTACACACACTATGTCACCTTCTCCTTGACCTGTTCCATTTAAAGGGCATAGGACTATCCTAGAAAAAGCAATGAAATATTTTGAGACTGCATTCTGGCTCCAGGGTCCTCTTACATTTTCCCTTCCTGTTGCGTCAGTGCCATTAGCACAATTCATGCAGCACAATCCTGAATTCTCAAGCTATCTGCTGCCTCCCGACTGAACAAGGCAGTCTCTGGCAGTCTCTGATTGATGACCTGCCAGGGCCTTGGGATTGGCAGACTATACTTTTACAACTCTGAAGAGTCCCGTACCCTGAGATGTCCACTTCTCAAAGTGTGTAGGGGGACGGAGGTCCCAAGAGCTGCAGACATAACCAGGAAGCAGGGGAAGAGGAACACATGAATGTCTTCAACAGATCCCTGATTTTACAGTAGAACTTAACCTGTGTTGAAAGTTTGGACACTTTTCCCAGGTAATTGCACAGACATGTACATGGGTGCTTTAAAAAAGTTGTGGAAAATGGAATTAAAAGATAACTGGAATTGTCCCACAAACTTTTTGAAGACCCACATATGCAGTTGGAGAGAGAGTTTTTAAAGGTTTGCAGACTGGTTCAGGGACTATAGGTTAAACACCCCGTTTTAGGGTAATTGTCAGAGGTGTCCTGCTGTTACTGTGGGAGAAGTCCTGGTGTCACAATGGGTTAAGCATTTGTCTGCTAACCACAAGGTCAGCAGTTCAAACCCACCACGTACCCCACAGGAGAAAGATGAGGCTGCTTACTCCTGTAAAGACCCACAGCCTTGGAAACCTCATGGGGCAATTATACTCCATCTGGTACAGTCCATATAAGTTTTGATAGGTTACTTTGAGAATTACCTACCAACCAACCTATTAGGAAGTAATCCCAGTGAAGATTTAGTCCTCCTCCAGCCCTCCCCCACTCCCTGGCCACTCCTCTTACTCAGCCAGGTCCCTTCCCAGGCTCCTCCCTTTTGCCCAACCCTTTTCTACCCCAGAGTATGTAAATCCCATTGTGTGGCACAAATGATGTTGTTTTAGTTAGTGGTGCTCAGTTATTTTAGTGCCATCCCTCCCTTACCTAATCTAGACTGCATTCCTGTCGCAAGGATTCTCAAGGTGTCACAGAAATAATATTTTCAAAGTTGTCAACTATCTTCAGAAATTTACAGTTGAATGGACTGACTTTCTATTTAGGTCCTGAGATAAGACTAGCCCATTGTCTTTTATTCTTTCAGATAGCAGTATTAAGCAACTTGATCCTGAAGACATGGATGAAATCGAAAAGATTGAATATTGAAGAAAGAACTTTATCATTTGTGACTTATCCTAGTTTATGTGGAAAATGTGAAAAACCAAAGGGGCTTTGTGTATATGTGTGTGTGTGTGTGTATGTATATGTATGTGTTGAGCCTTTTTGAACATAAAACTGTCACCTCTGGCAAAATAAATGTTGTGGTAGTCTTAGTTTGAAGACCCAAGGTATTTTTGAAGTTTAATTATAGAACTTATAGTCCTTTTGAATAAAAAAGCAGTATTGTTTCTTATTTCAAATATTTTTTAAGATAAGCATCTTTACATGAACTACTGAAGTGTTTGGGCATTTAGTTTATTTATACAATCTGAGTAGGTGGCCCAGGTGTGGCACTGCTAAGTGTAAGTTCGGTGTTTCAAACCCACCATACATTTCTTGAAAACCCTATACAGAGTTGCTATGAGTAGGAATTTAGAAACAATTAAGAGATCATACCTCTTGTGAATATCTAACAGAGCCACAAGATGGCGGTAGAACCTTACTGTTTTGGGAATTTGAGCTGGTATAAGAATGTAACTCAGGAGTCCTGGTGTGGTGCTGTGGGCTAATGTACCAGACTGCACAGCCAGTTGAACTGCCAAGTCTGCGGCTGCATCTCGAAAACCCTGGACAGGGTCGCTATGGGTTGGAACCAACTCCACACCACTTAGCAACAACAAAAGAATGTAACTCAAAGAGAAACAGCTGTAAACATCCATTAATAATCGGAACATGGAATGTATGAAGTATGAATCTAGGAAAATTGGAATTGTTAAAAATGAAATGAAACGTATAAACATCTGTATCTTAGGCATTAGAGAACTAAAATGGGCTGATATTGACCATTTTGAATCTGACAACCACATGGTTTACTATGCCAGGAATGACAAATTGAAGAGGAATGGTGTTGCATTCAT
>NW_006408805.1:1007420-1020785 GCF_000296735.1 Chrysochloris asiatica
CTGTCTAGGCAGGGCTGATGAAAGGAAATGCGGATAGGTCTCGTGATACAATAGTGAATAATTGTTATCAGGACTGACTGTAAGGGTTGGAAATGTAAAGGTAGACATTTTACAGCAAGTAGGGGAGTGATTAACTTTTCAGTCTAGGAGCGGAGATCCCTGGGACCATCAATGGAAAAGAGCAGAGAGCGGGACCCTACCCAGAGAAGCAGTGATGCCTGAAATGGAGGCAGAGATGATGACGTGCAGAGATGGAGCAGCTGGGGACTTCAAATCCAGAGAGGGAGAGGGGCTGTGTGCTGACGACCGGGGTGCAGGCTTGTAGTGTATACCCTTTGCTTGGTTGATGATGCATGGAGGGGATTGTAGCCATGGCAATGAATGAATGTAAAACTAATGTTCTCCCATATAAAATATCACATAATTCACAATAAAACATTAAAAAAAAAGGCCAGGAGCAGATTGTGGAACAGACCATCAATTACTAATATGCAAATTCAGACTGAAGCTGAAGAAAACGAAAACAAGTCCATGGGAGCCAAAATATGACCTTGAATATGTCCAACCAGAATTTAGAGATCACTGGAAGAACAGATTTGATACATTAAACACTGAAGACATAAGACCAGAAGATGGTCTTCTGGGATGACATCAAGAACATCATACAGAAATAAAGCAAAAAGGCATTAAGGAAACAAGAAAGAAGGAAAAGATCAAAATAGAAGTCAAAAGAGACACTGAACCTTGCTCTCCAGCGTAGAGATGCTAAAGCAAATGAAAGAACTGAGGAGGTACAAGAGCTAAACAGAAAATTTCAAAGGTTAGCTCGAGAAGACAAAATGAAATATTAAAACGAAATATGCAAAGATTTGGAGCCAGAAAACCGTAAGGGAAGAACACACACAGCATTTCTCAAGCTGGGGGAACTGAAGAAAAAATTCAAGCCTCGACTTTTGTTATTGAAAGATTATCTGGGCAAATTATTGAGTGATGCAGAAAGCATCAAGAGAAGATGGAAGGAATACACAGAGGAACAAAAAGGAAAAGGTCAATGTTCAGCTGTTTCAAGAGGTAGCATATGATCAAGATCCAACGATACTGAAGGAAGTCCAGGGTGCATCAAAGGAATTGGCAAAGAACAAGGCACCAGGAATTGAGGGAATACAAATTGAAATCCTTCAAGAGAATGAGGTGGCACAGGAGGCACTCACTCACCTCCTGCCAAGAAATGTGGAAGACAAATATCTGGCTAACTGATTGGAAGAGATCCATATTTGTGCCTGTTCCAAAGAGAGGTGACCTACAGAATGCGGAAATCATCGGACAATTATCTTTGATATCCCATGCGAGTAAAGTTTTACTAAAGGTAATACAGAAATGGCTGCAATCATACATTGACAGAGAACTTCCAGAGATTCAAGCTGGATTCAGAAGAGAATGTGGAATGAGGGATATCATTGCTGATGTCTGATGGATCTTGGCTGAAAGCAGAGAATATCAGAAAGATGTTTGCATGTGCTTTATTAACTAAGCAAAGGCTTTCAATTGTGTGGATCATGACAATCTATGGACAACATTGCGAAGTTTGAGTATTCCGGAACACATACTTGTGCTCATGAGGAATCTGTACCCGGACCAAGAGGCAGTTGTTCAAACAGAACATAGGAACACTGAATGGCTGAAAATTAAGAAAGGTGTGCAACAAGGTTGTATTCTTTCAACATGCTTATTCAACCTGTATGCTGTAAAAATAATCTAAGAATTTGGGTTATATTAAGAAAAATGTGGAATCAGGATTGGAGGAAGACATTAATCTGAGATATGCAGATGATACAACCTTGCTTGCTGAAAGTGAAGAGGACTTAAAATACTGATGAAGAGCAAAGACCACAGCTTTCAGTATGGGTTGCATCTCAATGTAAAGAAAACAAAAATCCTCACCACTGGACCAAGAAATTTAAACAATGTATTGCATTAGGCAAATTTACACAAGACCTTTTTAAAATATTGAAGAGCAAAGATGTCAGCTTGAGGACTAAGGTGTGCCTGTCCCAAGCCATGATATTTGCAATAACCTCATATGCATGCGAAAGCTGGACAGTGAATAAGGAAGACCACAGAAGAATTGAAAACATTGGAGTTAATAAGATGTTGGAGGAGAATTTTTAAAGTACCATAGGCTGCCAAAAGAACCAACAGATCTGTGTTGGAAGAAGTGCAGCCAGAGTGCTCCTTGGAGGCCAGGATGACCAAACTTTGTCTCTCATACTTCTGACATTTTATCAGAAGGGAACAGTCATTGGAGAAAGATACCATGTTTGGTAAGGTGGAGAGAAAAAGAGGAAGACTCCCCAACAAGATGGATTGGCAAAGTGGCAGCATCAGTGGACTCAAGCATGGCAACAATTGTGAGGTTGGCCCAGGACCAGGCCGTGTTTCATTCTGTTGTGCATAGGGTTGCTATGAGTCAGTACTGACTAAATGGCACCTAACAACAACAACAATGTAACACTGTAGGATAAGCACTCAACTACAATTCGGTGTGAACCGAAAGGTTGGCGCTTCAAATCCACCAGCTGCTCTGTGGAAACCCTATACAGGGTTGTTATGAGTCAGAATAGACTCGTTGGCACTTAACAACAACAAGAACCCAAAGGAGCCCCGTGTATGGTGTTGCAAGATAAGTAAAGTTGACAATTCATACCCACCAGCTGCTCTTGGAAACCTTATATAGGGTTTCTGTGAGTCACAGCTTACCCTATGGCACACAACAACAAAGAACCAAAAAAAAAATCTGCTGTTGAATGCATTCTGACTCACAGTGACCCTATTGGCCTGCTTCATAGGGTTTTCAAGGCTGAAATCTTTATAGAAACTTATGCCACATTTTTCTCCAGGGAAGCAGCTGGTTCATGGGTTCAAACTACTGACCTTCAGGTTAGCAGCCAAGCACTTGTCCTAATGAAAAAGCCACAGATCTTCAGACCTGTACTGCCATAATGTCTTTCTTCCCACATCTCTTTACTTCACTTTACATGTGTACACACACACACACACACACACACACACACACACTCATAAGTGAGGGTGTGTGGCAAAATCTATAAAAAGGGACCATTGGAAGCAGGAACACTTTGCTTTTCTTTAATGTTTCAAATAACATGCAGAATTTAGAAATAGTTTTCTATTTTGTTAAAGAAGGTGGGGGTGGGTGGTAGAGAGCCCACTTGTCCTATTAAAGTAGCATTCCAGAGAGCCAAAAGATTTTGTTTTTCAAGAACTTAAAGATTTATCTAAGAATCCTGGATGTTTTCTTGTCCCTTTGAGATGCTTCCCATTTCTCACAAATTAACCAGTGAGCCTGAGAAAACAAAGGATAAATTGATACTCTCCCAGAAAGCTGTGCAGGTGTTGTGGCCTACACCATAGCTCAAGCCACCAGCTCACCAGCAGCAGCAACTTCAGGGCATTCTCCTGTGCCCTAGCATGGATGCTTTGTCTCTGCACATCTTTTGTGACATTTCTACTTGCACTTCTCCTTACCCATGTTTTATCTCTGAATGCAGGGTTCAGAAATGCATGCAAATCTCCCATATTTCACAAAACAGAATAGTTAAATTTTCAAAATGGCTACAATCATGCTCCCAATCATCCCCTCTTTGAGACTTTGTTGTTGTTACGTGCCATTGAGTTGGTGAGTGCGGCTGGTGAGCAGTGCAAACCAACTTTGTGATCCAGTGCTTATCCTATAGCACTACACCAGGACTGCCTTTGAGACGTTAAACCTCTGTTAACTGGCCTTAAGATTTACCTAAGTTTCTGAGTATTCTGGAACAGTTAGTTGTGCTCATGAGGAATCTGTACATAAACTAAGATGCAGTTGTTCAAACAGAACAAGGGAACACCAAATGGTTTAAAATTAGGTGTGCATCAGTATTGTATTCTTTCAACATACTAATTCAATATACTGAGCAAATAATTCAAGAAGCTGAATTATATGAAGAAAAACGTGGCATTAGGATTGAAGGAAAACTAACAATCTGATATGCAGATGATATAACCTTGCTTGCTGAAAATGAAGAGGACTTAAAATACTTATTGATGAAGCTCAAAGACCACGGTCTTTGGTATAGGTTGCATCTCAATGTAAAGAAAACAAAAATCCTCACCACTGGACCAATAAACAACATCCATATAAATGGAAAAAAAGATTGAAATTGTCAAAGACTTCATTTTGCTTGGATCAACCATCAACAATCATGGAAGCAAGAAAATAAAAATCAACAAATCAAACAACGTATGGTGGTTATTTGCCATGGACTCATAGTGACCCTGTACAGTTTCCGAGGCTGTAGATCTTTATGGGTGCGTAAAGCCTCATCTTTCTCCTGTGAAACAGCTGGTAGTTTCAAACTGCTGACCCTGAGATTAGCAATCTGATTCATAACCAGTATGCTACCAGAGTAAATCTGATGCACAAGACCTTTTAAAAGTGTTGAAGAGCAAAGGTGTCAGTTTGAGGACTAAGGTACGCCTGACCCGAGTCATGGTATTTTCAGTAACCTCATATGCATGTGTAAATTGAACAGTGAATAAGGAAGACCATATAAGAATTGATGCAGTTGAATTATGGTGTTGGAGGAGAATACTGAAAGTATTCTCTTTTTAGACTGCCAAAAGAACAAACAGATCTGTGTTGGAAGAAGTACACCCAGAGTGTTCCTTGGAAGCCAGAATGGTCAGACTTCGTTTCTTGTACTTCAGGCATATTACCAGAAGGGACAAGTCCCTGGAGAAGGATATCATGTTTGGTAGAGTGGAAGGTAGGAGAAAAAGAGGAAGAGCCCCAATGAGATGCATTCACACAGTGGCAGTAGCAATGGGCTCAGGTGTAGCAATGATTGTGAGGTTGGGATTGGACCGGGCAGTGTTTTGTTCTGTTGTGCATAGGGTTGCTATGAGTTGCTACCGACTTGATGGCACCTAACAATAACAACAAAGGACAAAATATTAACTGATGCAGAAAACAACAAAAGAAGATGGAAGGAATACAGAGTCACTGTATTTAAAAAATTGGTCAAGGTCAACCATTTAAAGAGGTAGCATATGATTAAGAACCAATGCTACTGAAGGAAGAAGTCCAAACTGCACTGAAGGCATTGGGGGAAAACAAGCCTCCAGGAATGGAGACAATACAAATTGAAAACTTTCAATTATGCCAAGAAATTTGGAAGACAGCTGCCTGGTCAACTGATTGGAAGAAATCCATATTTGTGCCTATTCCAAAGAGAGGTGGCTCAATGGAATGTATAAATCATTGAACGATATCATTAGTATCACATACAAGTAAAGTTTACTGAAAATAATTTGAAACTGCTTGCAGCAGTACATCAACAGAGAACTGCCAGAAACTCAAGTCAGTTTCAGAAGAGGATATTTAAGTAGGGATATCATTGCTAATGTCAGATAGAGTTTAGCTAAAAGCACAGAATACCAGAAAGATTGTTTACTTATGCAAAGGTTTTCAACTGTGTGGATCATAACAAGTTATAGATAGCACTGCAAAGAATGGGTATTCCAGAACATTTAATTGTGCTCATTAGGAACCTCTGCATAGACAAAGAGGCAATTGTTAGAATAAGGGAACACTGAGTGATTTAAAATTAGGAAAAGTGTACACCAGGGCTGCATACTTTCACCAAAATTATTCCATACGTATGTTATTGTTAAGTGCCATCAAGTCAGTTCCGGCCCATAGTGACGCTGTATAGAGTTTCCAAGGAGCAGCTGGGTGAGCTTCAACCACCGACCTTGTGGATCAAATGGACTTTGCAGTCCATCGCATTAACCCATAGCACCACACGAGGACTCATAATCGAAGAAGATGGATTATATGAAGAAGAATGTGGCATCTGGATTGGAGGAAGACTCATTAACAACCTGTGTGATATGCAGATGAAGATCAGACACTACATCCTTCAGTATGGAATTGCACCTTAATGTAAAGAAAACAAAAATCATCACAACAGGACCAATAAAAAACATCAACATAAACAGAAAAGATTGAAGTTTCCAAAGACTTAATTCTGCTTGGACCCACAATCAACATTCATAGAGGCAGCAGTCAAGAAATCTAATGATATACTGCATTAGGCAAATCTGCTGCACAAGAGCTCTTTAAAGTGTTCAAGAGCAAAGATAACTGTTTGGGGACTAAGGTGAACCTGACCCAAGCCTTGGTATTTTCAATCACCTGATACACATGCAAAAGTTGAACAGCGAATAAGGAAAACTGTAGAAGAATTGATTCGTTTTAGTTAGGGTATTGGAGAAGACTATTAAAATACCATGGACTGCCAGAAGAATAAACAAATCTGTGTTGTATGAAATACAGCCAGAATGTACCTTAGAAGCCAGGATGATGAGACTTCCTGATACTCAAACATGTTATCAGGAGGGACCAGTCCCTGCAGAAGGACATCAGGCTTGATAAAGTAGAGGATCAGTGAAAAAAGAAGACTCCCAACAAAACAGACTGACAGTGGTGACTTTCTTAAACATGTTTTTTGTATAAAGTCTTTGTAAAAAAATAAAAAGTTTTAAGAAACCTATTGTTGTTGTTGTTAAGTTCTGTTGAGTTGGTTTTGACCCATAGTGACCCTATGTAGGGTTTATGAGTAGTGGCTGGTGGGTTTGAACCATTGGCCTTATGGTTAGCAGTCTGGTGTTGTCCTACAGTGCTACACAAGGACTCCTATTAGTAAAGAAAAATAAAGCAGTTTCTCATCCTTCTGTCTCTGTAGGCCACACTGAAGACTTCGTAGTGCACACCACTAGGCGTCTCTTCTGTGAGCAGATCTGCACTCTGGTGAGGATGTTTGCAAAGTGTTTCAAATAGCCTGTTTGAATGCACTTTCATTCAAGAGCATTTGAACCTATCACCACAGTCTAGAAGGTAGATTGCAATACGCTGTCCCACCTCTGGTGCAAATGCAGTCTTTAGACAAGTAAGTTTCTCACTCCAAGCAGGGTTAATTCTCAGACCAAATGACCAGTGATGCTGCCCCACTCACTAAGAGCCTCCTAGAAAGTCTCTGACAGAAAAGTTTGTGTTTCTTACTACGAGAATTTTTATTAGGCCAAAGTGTTGACAATTTGTCATTCCCTGAATCTGCTGACACCCCTCCCCCATTCCCATAGATTTTTAGTACTTTCCCCCTTCTCATTTTTAGAGGGAGGAAAAACTGTCTTGAGCAGGGAGAAAGTTTTATCCAAGGTGTTTGGCAATGATTCTATGTTCTGGGAAAGATTTATATCTTCATTCCCTGGCACTGCCTAGTGTTAGCTCACTTAAAACAACTGAGCAAATGAGTTCACTTTATCCTGTCAAAATGCAACTAAGGGCACGTGGTACCCAGCTGGGACCCACAGGGACCTGAGGCAATGTTCTTGTCTCAATCACTTGTGCTGAGCTCAGCTGTTTTTATGTCTGTCTGAGATCATTAAAACCAGGAGGGCAGGGAGCAGAGAGCCCCATGGGATGAATGGTGTGATGGAAACACCACTTGGAGTCTAGAGGACTGAGCCTAAAGCATGAGTTTAGGGGGTTCATTTAAGGGACTACCTCTCCATGTGTTTCTAGATTCTTTGGCAAGAAAAAAACAGTTCATGTGAGTCCAAGCTCCTTAAAGTGTGGGGATACACAACTGTAGTCTCTTTCATTTGAGTCAGAAAGGTTCCTCCATGATAAAGATCACAAGAATATTCTGAAATTTCACCCATAGTATTTTCCTTACTTGTCATTTTCCCCCCTTTCCTGTTGCTCTTCTACTATTAAGATTGGGCCTGTGGGTTTGACTTATGGTTGGTGGTGGCAGAGCAGAGTCAGGTAGGACAAGCTCTGTCAGGAAGGGGCTGAAAACCCAGAGACACTGCTCTTACGAAACTGGACCAGAGCTCTGGATCTAGCTTAAAGGTCATGCATCAGTTTCCTGCAACCGCCAGTGAAAAATCATGGTATAAAGGAAAACATTGCATTTTAGAAATTGGCATGTGACTCCCTCTGCGGCCATCCCACCCGGGCAGAAGTCAGAGGGCAGGAATACAGACAGACTGGCACAGGGAACTGGTGCTAAAGCAGCGAAGCAACATTTGCAAAAGAAGGGGAGGGATTCTATACATATTTTTTCTGCCTCTTCCCTGTTGTGCCTTCTTTGCCCAGCCTGGACACCTTCAGGTGGGTGGGTGCACACCCCCCAAAAATGTCCAGAGTTGAGACCACAGCTTTCCCATGGCACAGAGAGAAAGAGCCCCAATGAACCAAGGGCAAATCCTTTTGCTGCTGCTTTTGACTTCTGCCTGTGGGTCCCAGCCCTAAAGTTAACTTGTGTAGGACAATTAATCCCTGCTTACCCAGAAAGACAAAAAGCAAGTTGGCCTAACAGAAAAACCATATGAACAATATGTGAAACCCCAACATAAAAAGACACACAACTATTTCAAGAATTATGCTGTGCACATGCAGATATTTAACTGACCTTCAGAGACAAAAATAGTAAACAATATTTCTCCCATTAACTTCTCAATATATGTGCACCTCTACGGTGGTGACTAGAGGAGGGGCCTGAACAAGTAGACACCCAAATGCACTACTGGAGGTGTCTACGGTGCACACACAATTTTGTTTTGGTTTCAAAGTGGAGGTTCTTGTCTCTGCTTATATGTTGCTTCTACTTTTGGACCTTTTGATCACACATTTTTCCTGGAGGTGGGAGCTTTGTCAAGAAGAGACAGCAATCATGGCCATATAACCAAGATACACACATACCCTATAATATTCCACCATTGAGATAAGAGCCAATAACAGCTTCTAAACATTACATGCGAAAGGGGAATCCTATATCCTGATCATATACACCAAGAGACACCCAGTAAGCTTAATAACACAAAACCAAATATCCATTTAAGCATTTAAAAACCCAAATAACTACTGGAAAGGACAAATAAACTATCTCAAACACAACAAATTATCTCAAAACATGTCCCAAAACAGAAAAGACTAACTGACACAAATATGCTGGAGATAGACAAATGCTCCCAGAAGAGGAAGAGCAGGTTTTGGGTTTGCCTGAGAAAGAATTCAGAAGAATGATATGGAAATAAATTCAAATGCTCTGAAAAGGGGTGGAGGAGAACAAAGGAAGCAGTCAGGAAAGTGCTACAAGAGCAAACAAACAAGGTTGATACAGCATTGGAAACAATTCAAAACCTGCAAAAAGAGGTCCAGATGATTAATAATAAAATATCAGAAATGGACAATACATTGAAAGGGGAAAGGAGCAGAATAGAAGAGATGGAAGCTAGAACTAGCGAGCTAGAAGACAAATCTCTCAATACTGCTAAGATAGAAGAGCAAGCTGAAAAAAGGATAAAAAATCTGAAGATAATCTAAGATTCATGCTAGATAACATGAAGAGGAACAACTTAAGAATTATTGGTATTCTGGAACAGGAAGAATCAGAGAAGTCCACAGGGGAGATAGTTGAAGAGCTTCTGGAAGAAAATTTCCCTAACATCTTGAAAGATGGAAGATAAACACTCAAGAAGCCAAACTTACCCCAGGAAGGATATACCCCAAAAGAAATTCACCAAGACATATAA
Source organism: Chrysochloris asiatica (assembly GCF_000296735.1). Classification (NCBI taxonomy): domain Eukaryota; kingdom Metazoa; phylum Chordata; class Mammalia; order Afrosoricida; family Chrysochloridae; genus Chrysochloris; species Chrysochloris asiatica. Next base: position 1,017,081 of record NW_006408805.1, read on the forward strand.
TAATCAAACTATCCAAAATCAAAGACAAGGAGAGAATCCTAAAAGTGGCCAGGGAGAAGAGAAGTGTCACTTAACAAAGGGAAGCAAATCAGATTAAGCTCTGACTATTCAACACAAACCATGCAGGCAAGAAGGTAATGGAGAAACATATACAAAACCCTAAAAGAAAAATACTGCCAACTAAGAATTATCTATCCAGCAAAACTTTCAATCAAATACAATGGTGCAATCAAAACATTCCAGGATAAACACAAGATAAGAGATTTTGTCAAAACCTATCCAGCACTTCAAAACATCCAAATGGAGTTCTTTGGACTGAAAACTAACAAGAAGAGACAATAACCAGAGATTGACAAGTGTGGCAACACCACCTGGAACTCAGTAGGGCGATAGCAAAGTCCAGAATAGAACAAAACTACAACAACGACTTCAAAGGAGCTGGGAGGTCAACTGAAGATCAAATTTATATCAACGTCAAAGAAGGGATAAACGTAGCAACAGAGATCCAAGTGGTGAGGATGTCAGGTAGATAACAGGATACAGTAGATTCTCTAAAATGGAGAGAAAAGTTAATAGACTATAAGGTAACCCCAAAGAACGTTAATACTTCACAACTTACCATGACAATGAACTTCCAAGCAGAACAAGCAAACATGAAAACTAAGAAGAAACCAACAAGAAATAGCATAAAAAACACAAACTCAGCACAAGTAAGCATTCAGAACAAAGGAACGAACAGCACTACCAAAAATTAACATAACGGCAGGAATTAATTCATACCTATCGATAATTACATTGAATGTCAATGGATTGAATGCACTAGTGGAGACAGAGTGGCAGAATGAATAAGAAAACAAGACCCTTCAATATGCTGCATGCAAGAGACACACCTTACACACAAAGACCAAAACAGACTAAAAGTAAAAGGATGGAAAAATATATACCAAGCTAACTACAACAGTAAACAAGCAGAAGTGGCAATACTAATCTCTGATAAAGTAAACTTTAACACAAAAACCAGCAGAAGAGACAAAGAAGGACACTATCTCATGATCAAAGGGTCAATTGAGCAAGATGACATAACCATAATAAATATCTATGTTCCCAATGAAAGAGCACCAAGATATATGAAGCAAACCTTATTAGAATTGAAGAAAGAAAAAGATAAATCTACAATTATAGTGGAAGATTTTAATACGCCACTCTCTAGAAGGGACAGAACAACCAGAAAGAAACTCGACTAAGTTACACAAGAGCTAAACAACACAATCAACCAACTTGACCTGATAGATGTGTACAGAGCATACATACCAACAACAGCACAATATATTTTCTTCTTTAGTGCACATGGAACAATTTCCAGAATTGACTATGTTAGGTCACAAAGGAAGCCTCCATAAATTTACAAACATCAAAATACTACAAAGCATCTTTTCAGACCACAATGCTATAAAACTAGAAATCAACAATAAGAAGACCAAAGAAATAAAGTCGAATACATGGAAACTGAATAACACCCTGCTGAAAAGAGACTGGGTAAAAGAAGAAATTAAACGTGAATTCACAAAGTTCCTAGAAACAAACGAGAATGAAAACAAAACATACCCAAATGTTTGAATCACAGAGAAAGCAGTGCTGAGAGGAGAATTTATTGCAATAAATGCGCACATCCAAAAAGAGGAAATAACCTCAATTAACATATTAACACAGCATATACAACAATTAGAAACAGACTAGCAAGGGAACATATAGTCACTAAAAGAAATAATAAAGATAAGAGCAGAAATAAATGAGATGGAAAACAGAAATACTATAGAGAATCAACAGGACAAGAAGCTGGTTCTTTGAAAGGATTAATAAAACTGACAAACCATTGGCAAAACTAACAAAAGAAAAGAGAGAGAAGACATAATAACACACATTAGAAACCACACAGGCAGTGTTACAATGGAACCAAAGGAAATCAAAAGGATAAGAGATTACTATGAAAAGTTGTACTCCAACAAATTCAAAAACTTAGAAGAGATGGATATATTTCTAGAAACACACTACCTACCTAACACTCAGAGTGAAGTAGAAAGCTTGAACAGACACATAACAAAATAAGAAATTGATCAGGTCATCAAAAAACTCCCAACCAAAAGAAGTCCAGGCCCAGACGGCTTCACTGGTGAGTTCTACCAAACATTCAGGGAAGAACTTTCACCAATTCTACTCACATTATTCCAGAATATAGAAGAGGATAGAAAACTCCCTAATACGTTTTATGAAGCAAGCATAACCCTCATACCAAAACCAAGGAAGGATATCACTAAGAAAGCAGATTATAGACCAATATCCCTCATGAACATAGATGCAAAAAAATCTCAACAAAATCCTAGCCAACAGAATCCAACAGCACATCAAAAAAATAATACATCATGATGAAGTGGGTTTCATAAAAGGGATGCAAGGATGGTTCAACATTAGAAATATAATCAATGTAATCCACCATATAAATAAGAAAAAAGAAAAGAACCACATGATCATATCAATTGATGCATAAAAGGCATTTGACAAAATCCAACATCCATTCCTGATAAAAACACTCAAAAAAAGTAGGAATTGAAAGGAAATTCCTCAACATAATCAAGAACATATATACAAAACCAACAGCCTACATCACTCTCAATGGAGAGAAACTGAAAGTCTTCCTCTGCAAAAGGGAACCAGACAAGGATACCCTTTGTCACCATTCCCATTCAATATTGTTTTGGAAATTTTAGCAAGAGCTAAATGGCATGATAGGGAAATGAAAGACATCCAAATTGGCAAAGAGGAAGTATAACTCTCTTTATTTGAGATGATATGAGCCTATACATAGAAACCCCCAAAGACTCAGTAAAAAAAAAAAACTACTAGACCTCATTGGAAGATTCAGCAAAGTGGCAGGGTATAAGATCAACATACAAAAAACAGTTGGATTCCTCTATAGTAACAACGACAGCGCTGAAAAGGACATTAGGAAAGCAATACCATTTACAATAGCTGCCCAAAGGATGAAATATTTAGGAAAAATGTAACAAGAGAAACAAATGATTTATACAAAGAAAATTACAAAACTCTACTACAAGAACCCAAAAGAGACTTGCAAAAGTGGAAGAACATAGAATGTTCCTGGATAGGAAGACTCAACATCGTGAAAATGTCAGTACTGCCCAAGGCAATTTACACATAATGCAATCCCAATCCAGATTCCAACATTCTTCAAAGAGATGGAAAAGACAATTACAAACTTTATATGGAAAGGAAAGAGACTCAGGATAAGCAAAGCACTGCTTAAGAAGAAGAATAAGGTTGGAGGCCTCTCATTCCCTGATTTCAAAACAGCCTGGTACTGATACAATGAAAGATACATTGATCAATGGTACAGAATCAAGAATCCAGAAATTAACCCATCCACATACAGCCAACTGATTTTCGATAAAGTGCCTAGATATATTGCATGAGGAGGAAATAGTCTCTTTAGCAGATGGTGTTGGCAGAACTGGAAAGCAATATGCAAAAAATTGAAACAAGATCTTTACCTCACACCCTATACAAAAACCAACTCAGCATGGATTAAAGACTAAATGTGAATCCCAAAATTATAAAGGTCATCAATGAAAAAATAGGGACAAATGTGAGGGCTCTAGTTCAGGGAATACACAGACTACCAAACATTTT
>NW_006408805.1:1022335-1023618 GCF_000296735.1 Chrysochloris asiatica
GTGAAAAAAGACCAGCAGGAAAAATCAGAAACAATAATGGCAATGTGATTGATTACTACAAGAACAAGTAAGCTGTGCGTCTGGGATCCATCAAGGCAAGTGAAGGTCGGGTCCCCTCAGAGCAAACTCCCTTCCAAGACCAAGACTCAAGGGGAATACACGAGCAAGCATGTGGTCTGGCTGGTGACCATGTTGGTCACCCATGAGGGGAAGAGGGGGAAAAAACAGCAACGAAGTTGTGATCTAAGTCCAACCACATTCAATAGACTCCTGTAAACCCGGGAGGAGACCTGGATAGCCAGCAGTTACAGTATGACCCGGGGACTCCTGGGCCCAGAGGCAGTGACATGGCCACAGAGGACTAGAGCGGATAATGAAACATCCAGCTAATAGGAAGTGAGGGGAGATGCACAAGAACACCCATACTAGCAGATAGTACCCACCTGACCTGGCTTCAATAGCTGGATGATCAGAACTCGACTAGAAAAAGAAAGAAGAGGGGGGAGTGGGGGAAGAGTAACCGACAACAATTTGGTGAACTTTACCTATACGTATAGCTGTAGTAGCTCAAAAACGGGAACAAATCTTTACAGGAAGGATCACTTCCACCCCCTCAGTACATAGGATTGACAGGGATGGGCAATGTAGACATTGGTTACCCAAAATGGAGGGGGGTGGCTATAAAGGCAAGAGGTGACTGGTTTACAAGCTTTCAAGAGGGAGCCTAGTTCCAGACAGGGCAGGGGTAGGTAGAACCTCCACTGAATAATTTCAAGTCTGTTGGAATCGGGCTAGCGAAAGGAAATGGGGATAAAACTCTTGTGGTACAATAGTGAATAATTGCCATCAGGACTGACTCTGAAGGTCAGAAATGTAGAGGTAGATGTTTTTTGACAAAAAGAGGGGAGTGATTGATTTTGCAGCCCAGGAGAGAAGGTCCCTGGGACCATCAAGTGAGAAGAGCAGAAAGTGTGCCCCTACCCAGAGAGGCAGTGGTGCCAGGCATGGAGACAGAGATGATGACGTGGACAGATGGAGTGACTGGGGACACAAGACTCAGGGAGGGAGAGGGGCTATGTGCTGACAGCCAGGGGGGCAGCGGGCAGACCTGTGGTGTGTATCCTTTGGTTATTTGATGATGCATGGAGGGGATTGTAATCATTTCAATGAAATGAAATATGATAGGATGAATGTAAAGCTAATGTTCTCCCATGTTGTTAAGTGCCATTGAGTCGGTTCTCACCCATAGTGACCCTATATAGGGTTTCCAAGGAGCAGCTGGT
>NW_006408805.1:1050076-1058881 GCF_000296735.1 Chrysochloris asiatica
AAGTACTAGAAAGAATTCTCAGAAATACAAAATAGCAAAAATTAAATTCAATAGAAGAGTTGAACCATGAGGATGAGTTCCTTTCCCGACTTGAAGGGTGGTTGAGTGCCATAGTCTTAGGTTCCTCCAGTCTCTCTGACCAGTAATTCCAGTTTTTGTTGTTGTTGTTTTTAATAATTTTGAGGGATTTTTTTTTTTTAACCACATATTTTGCTACTCTATACAGGACCTTCTAATGTGAACCCTTTCAGATCAGTTGGTAGTGGTAGCTGGGCACCATCTAGTTCTTTTGGTCTCAGAGTCCTGAAGACTGATGTTCCCATATTCCATTTGTTCTTGAACTAATTAATTCCAAGTATCTCCAGTTCTCATCTCCCTTCTTTTTCCTGCACATGCAAAGATCAATAGCTGCATCTTACATGGTCACTTATGATTATATCCTAGATGGTACTCACCAAAGCAGGACGTAGAACATTGTCTTTGTGGACTATGTTATGCCATTTAACCATGGTGTCCCCTGAGACAATTTTACCTCCCATTTTTAATCGTATTTTGTTTTACTCTCTAGGAGATTTTCTCAACCTTAGCTTCAACTCTTCTATTGAGTTTAATTTTTGCTATTTTGTATTTCTGAGAATTCTTTCTAGTACTTTGTTTAATTCTTATGAGTTAGTCTTATTTCAAGGAATCACTGTTTTTTTGGTATCCCACTGAGGGCAATAATGATAACTTTTTGGAAGGAATTTCTTTTGCTCTCTGGATTGCTTTGATTTTTCTTTTGTGTATATTTGGTTTAGTCCCTGTCTTTCATGTTGAGGGTTGTCCTTAATTGTGTGGAAATACTTGGGCATCTTCAGAAGGCCAAACTTTTTTTGTGGGGCCAGGATTTGTCTTCTGCTTGACTATATTGTAGAGTGACCAGTAAAAACATGGTCATTTTGTTCGTCTTTTTGTGTGTGTGTGAGGCAGCATCTCAATAGAAAAGTCCTCTGAATTCCTATACAAGTAAAATGAACCTGGCTTCCAGCATCCTGGGAGACTCATCAGGAAGGTGGCTAGAGAACTCTGTGAAGATATAAAATAGTTTTCTTTTAATATTGGTCAAGAAGACAACCACCCATAGTGATAAGAGGAAGAAAATATCATGGAAAGGGGTAAATATGCTTTCAAAATTATTTTTTCTTATGAATGGAATTATCTGAAATGATATTACAAATGATACTGGTTAGTTGTCATTGGACACAAGAATTTAACATAATGTAATCTTAACTCAGACTACTGTGAAGCAAAATTCAGTCGTGTTATAGGTTCTGGAGCAGGGGTATGGGTTGGGGGGAATTATCTGCATTTTTTTTTCAAAGTTTAAACTACCTTGTTAATACAGCCCTAAAGACACACCCTTTTTCGAAAACAGGAGGGAGAAACAGTTTGCTTAATGGCACGGTCAAACCTTTTTATGGATTCAAGTCTTCTCTAAATTCTGAAAAGTCACTTGGAAGAAGGATTTTTCTTGAAGTAAGCTGAAGCTTTAGACCACAGAAGAATTCAGCCCCCATGACTGGCTTAAAGATTGGTTTTGGTCTGTAGCTTTTCCATTTTTAATGACCTGTATATTGCCATTACAAAATGTTGTTATTGTTTAGTGCTGTCGAGGTGGTTCCAACTCACAGGGACCCTGTATAGTGTTTCAGAGGAGCTAGTGATAGGTTTGAATTGTTGACCTTGTGTCTAGCAGTCCAGTGCTTATCCTACAATGCCACACACACCAGTACTCTTCACAGTGCCATACAGGAGAATAATGGCACTCGCTGTAGCCAGTTCTCTATCGATATACTAAGAATAAGAGTTGTAATTTTTAAATCTTTCTGTCTTCCACTCAATCTTTTATAACCCCTTCAACTCTTTTATAGTGTTCTGGTGTGGTGCAGTGAAATAAAGCACTGGACCACAAGGTCTGTTTGAACCACAAGGTTGGTGGTTCAAATTCACCAACTGCTCCTTGGAAACCCTATGCGGGGTCACTATGAGTCAAACCGACTCAATGGCACTTAACAACAACTCTTTTCTACACAAAAAATTATCCTGGTGAGTAAGAGAACGGAGGGACTTAATAAGTGGTATGTGCTGAGGAAAGATAGCTTGTTGAGAATTGACAGAAGTTTAATGGAATCCTGGTATGGCACTATAGGATAAGCACTGAACTGCAAGGCCGGGTTGAATCACAAAATTGGCAGTTTGAACCCATTAGCCGCTCCTCAGAAATCCTATACAGAGTTGCTATGAGTCAGAACCAACTCAATGGCACTTAACAACAACAACAAGAATTCAGGAGCTGGGTCTAGAGAGGGCAAGGAGGAATGAGAAAATCAAAACCAAAAGAGAGGAAGAAAAGACCAGGGGCAGGGAGGGAAAGTGGATGTGGTGAGACTCAGGAGCTAAGGAATTCACATGGAGAAGAGAGCATGACTGGGGCTTTCTTGGGAGTGCTTTGTGTAGCTAAGCTTCTTCTTTTATCTATCTAGCTATCTACCTACCTATTTATCTAATTATAGTAAGCATATATGTAACAAAACCTTTGATGTTTTAACATTTGTAATTCAGTGACAATTCAGTCCCATGCACAATTCAATGACATTCTCCTTTTATTTTTCAGTTGGTAGACTTCTGAGATTTAAGAAAATGTGGTGTAGATAACCAATAATACTAGAAACTCACAGGAGCTTTTACATTAGTAAAGTTTATTTATTTATTTTTTTAGAGTTGTTTTTACAATCTCTCTTTATCCAAGCTTGACAGGTCAGATCTGAGATGAGGGAGGAAGCTCTAGCTCAGAGACCACAGTCCTGGATTTAGTCCAGGTTCATAAACACTTTATTTCTAGACGTTCCCTTCCAGCTTTCAGCAAGGAACTCAGAAGGAGGACTTCGGGGGAGTTGGAGAGAGATGATGAAGTTGAAAGGTACAATATTAGAAGTCAATGAGATAAACAACAAAATTGACCATAATTCAGAAAATATAAACATTCCATTTTAAAAATGAATACCCCTGCAACCTGCTGTCAAATTCTAAAAACAAACAACAACATCCCGCCCCCCCCGCCTTTCTTCCCCAACATCTTAGGTAGAACCTAGCTTCTACCATGGTACTTCCTGTTTTAAGAAACTTCTGCCATGTGAATGTGAACAAACTTGGCTCCAAAAATTTCAGTCTGTATACTGGAGTGAAGCCGCAGCAACCAGGCCGTTACCACAGGTGCTAGACTTGGCAGAGAAGAGCAACATATTAGTTCATAGAAGTAGAGTAACCATGGGGCACACAAGCCCCTCAAGTGACCCCATTACTTCTTATTCGCATGGAGTGAAGATGGCATTTAATATATACTTGATCAGTTTTTTAAATGATGCTGCACTGGTTTTAAGCAAATGGAGAGAGAAGGTAATATGTTTGGTTAGAGGAGTCTGCCAAGGCAGAGCTTGAAGAACAGGGGATAAGTTTCTGAGATCGTTGCTTGGAACTGGATGTTTGCTGTTAGAGTAGGAAAGTGTGATTTTCCAGTGGAAGAGACAGATTAGCATGCCAGCTATTGGGGAGCAAGTAAAATTAATTCCTGGTTGAGACATGGTTCTGCCGGGGGACTTCTTGGAAACACTTCTTGCCAACCACCTGCATGACTTTCAAATCCAACTTCTAGGCATGGACAGTTTGTTAGCTGGCTTAGTGGTTTCTTTTATGCAGGATTTGAACATAAATGCCAGAATATGGCAGTTTGGGATATGGTCAGTAAAGCCAGATATATTGTGAATATCTTGTTGTGATCAAGAACAGTATCTTATTTTTCTCCTAAAACACTCTTGCCTCGTCACTGAAAAGGAAAATCAGAACACCTAGCCAATAATTGAATTGACAACCAACATAGGGAGAGAAACTATAAGTAGAGGAACTGCTGGCTGGTTGAAAGTTCTCTACACCAGTGGTTCTCAACCCTGGCTGTGCATTGCAATCATCTGAGCAGCTTAAAAAATACTGATGCTGGGCCCCACTCCATACCAGCTGAATCAGAATTGCCGAGGATGGGCGCTGGCATTTGTATTTCTTAAAAGCTCTTCAGGTGATATGTAGGGGAGGCCAGAATTGAGAATCACTGTTTTCAGTAATAAAGTTCTCTTTTGGATTTAAACATGTAGAATGTAGATGGTTATGAACTCTAAGAATCTTACTTTCTTATTAAGTGCTGTAGAGTCAGTTCTGACCCATAGCGACCCTGTACAGGGTTTCCGAGACTGTAAATATTCATGGGAGCAGAAAGCCTCATCTTTCTCCCACAAAACAGATGGTAGTTTCGAACTGCTGACCTTGCGGTTTGCAGCCTGATTCCTAACCACTACACTACCAGAGGATTATGAAATTTTGGAACCACAGGGCAAATAGGCTAAATGAATTTCTCTTCTTAGTATAGTTCTTTGTTTAATTTGTCCTTCAGCTCACATGTGTATATTATTCAGTGGTACACCCCATGTAGATTTATTATATGATTTATCAGCTATAATTTTACACCTGGATTCTGGGAACTGGATGGTATTCCATCATTTGGACCAGAACAACTTACACGTTTGTTTTTGCCTGTTGTTGTGTGATTAAATGCCCTCAAATAGGTGCTGACTCAGCGACCCTGTATAGGGTTTTCCAGCCTATAAATCTTCATGGGAGCAGAAAGCCTCATCTTTCTCCGGTGGAGTGGTGGTGGGCTTGAAACTCTGACCTTGTTGTTAGCAGTCCACTGCTTATCCTAGAGCAACATCAGTGCTCCCTAAAATGCTTAGTAAAATAAACTCTGAAAACAAATACTCAGATTGAAATTCTTGATATAGTGTTTATTGGCTCCACCCCCTGGTGAGCCTCTCCTTCTAGTTCATTGATTTGAAAATGCCTAAACAAGGGTGCTAAATATCTGTCCTTCCACAGGTAGTATTACCAGGTGAGCTAATTACACCTCCACCCTGAAAGAGAGGGCTCTCACCTTCTGCTGATTAAGAATAGTCAGGTGAGGCAATTTCCACAGGAACAAAGGTTTATTTTAGGAAAAAGGCTTGCAAGCTGAGACAGGGAGGGTTTAATACAACATTTAACCCCCAACTCTCGAAACAAAGGCTTTTCCGAGGTTTAAAAGAGTTTTAGGTGAGGAAAAGATATGCTTATTGATGGGGTTGTGTTGTTAAGTGCCATCGAGTTGGTTCTGACCCATAGCAACCCTGTATAGGGTTTCCAAAGATCAGCTGGTGAGCTTGAACCACCGACCTTGCAGTTCAAACTGCTTTGCAGTCCGGCACATTAACCCACAGTACCACACCAGGACTCCTATTCAAGGGATAGGCAGGGATTTCTGGAAAATGGCTCATTTAGGGGTCATACTAATTGGATATGTGCCTTTCTTTAAGATGGAGTCCATCACAAAGGCCTCTGGTGGGGGCAGATAAAACTTATTCTGGAATGTTGAGTACGTGGTAGTTCTTTAGGACCCCAATTCAAACCCCTTTCAGGGACTGTGCTCTCCTCTGCCCCAGCAGAGGGTAAATCCTTTAAAGGTATGCCTATGGCATAGGATAAGCCAGTCCAGCCTGGAATTTTTATGGATGGTCTTTCTTAATGGCATGGCCCAGGATGTGGCTGTTCAGCTATTTTCTGCATATGTCCTATATATCACAACTGCTCAAGCAAACCTCAGCATTCCTTAAGGTTTTAGTCACAAGATCAGTCAAAAAGTGGCTCATGTTTAATCTTGATTTCTGGACCCCCTTTTCTCCCTGCCTCAACAAAAGTGGCAGATGGAAGTATGTATGATGGATGTTTTCTTACATTTCATGATTAATGGATTGGGTTTTGTGTTAAAGTTGGATGGATAAAATATTTTCCCACTTAGAGATAAAGTGGTCAACAAATTGAAGTAAATAGTCTTTTCCAGGCAGCTTTGCTCTGTTTCCTGAAAGAACAGCTTATTTCCAATAAAGCTGTCATCTAAATGGGGTTTTTAGATGTTCTACACCAAATAGTGCTTTATATTAAATAAGTAATAATAGTTCATAATTTTGGAGTGCTTTCAATGGGTGGACCCTGTTCTAAGATTTTATATGTATAATCTCATGTAATCATCACACATTAAACCAAAATCAAACCAAACTTGTTACCATCAAATCAGTTCCAACTCATGTGTTACAGAGTAAAATGCTCCAGAGAAGCAGATTGACAGGACTTTCTTTCCCAGTATGTCTAGGTGGGTTCCAATCACCAATCTTCAGGTTAGTATTCAAGTGCAAACTGTTTGTACCAACCCCACTTGGGTTGAGTCTTACAAAGGAGTCTTAGACTTCCAACTTGTCCAAGGTTGCATACATGTGTAACCAAGGCTTGAGCCCAGGTAAGTGACCTGATATTGACTCTTGGACACAAGTTTATAGTAATTATGATCAAACAAAGAAAGCCCTGACTGAAGAGTGAAGAGTGAAGTCACGCAGCTAAGTCAAAACTGAGTATCAGATTCATCAGTCTGTAGGGGTAATGATGCCAGTGCTCTAGGAGGAACAGCTCCATGTGTGGCGTCAGAAAGATTTGGAAACAATGGAGAGAGAAGACAGGTCAGTCAGTGTGTAGAGTCCAGAAAGGGTTCAAACCAGCTGCTGCTGGTTAGAGTCTATCATGACTGATGCAACCACATGTGTGTCAGAGTAGACCTATTCTCCACAGGATTTTCAATGACTGGTTTTTTTGGAAGTAGAGTGCCAGACCTTTCTTCCAAGGTACCTCTGGATGAACTCAAACTTTCAACCATATGGTTAGCAGCTGAGTGTGTTAACCATGTTCACTATCCAGGACCCCCTAAACAATAGAAGCAGGATCTGCTGAGCTGTCTGTGCCCTGAAAGTAAACTTCTGTGACACTGAGGAGTATGAAGACAGGCAGCAGAAGGGCTCTAGTCAGGGTGATGGGATGGGTCTGGCTGAGGTGCTGCGTTCATAGCAGGCTCAATTGTGCCTTTCTCAGCCACACAAAGGACCCAAACATAGATGCACTTAACAAAAGATTCATGAAAAAAGCTGAAATGCAGAGTGAAATGGCAAAAACAGGAGGAGGGTTGCTCCAAAGAGTCAAATACAGGGGAGAGTTGAACCAAGTCAGAAAATATCCAGGCCAAGCAGAAGGAAAATTGATGCTGTGGTAATAGCAAAAGAAACCATTAGAAAAGGACACATTTAAAAGTATACACACACCCCGGTCTATTCTAAAAGAAGACATCTCAGGAGACAAGAAGTTAAAATAACTATTTCCAATGATGTCAGGCTCCCTTCTCTTTCTGCAAGTAGCAGAACACCCTGTGCTAACTGTTACCCACCCACCCACTGACGCAACAACACTTAGTGATCCTGTGTAAGGTTTCTGAGGCAGTAAATCTTTGACAGCAGTTAGGTCTCATTTTAAATACATATTGCCATCTTCCATAGTCCACATTTTGTTGAACGTGACAAAGAACTATAGGCATAAAGAAGGCTCATATCTGTTTTCTTTTCTTGTTATTGTGAAAATACATAGATCCCAGCTTTTGCCCTCTTAACAATTTCATGTGTACTATTTACTGATGTCAATCAATGTGCAGCCGTCACCAATATCAGTTGCCAGAATTCCCATCCTCATAAACAGAAATGCGTGGCTACTAAACACTTTCTGCTTATTTTACTGTCAGAGATATCTCGATCAGGTCTTGGGGATTAAACACCACCTCTCCATTCTCTTCAACAAAGAAGCCAAAAACCTCCTCTTGATGTTTTTCCTTAAATCTTGACCGATTACACAGGGGGAATATTATGGAGATGGATGGGAAAGCAGGAAGACAAAACAAAGGGTCAAAAATCCATGTGTCTCTGCACCACATTTTGTGGACCAGCCTGTAGGCTTCTTTGGGGTCTGTGTCTCCTTCCTCCTTGGTTGCCTGAGAATTGTTCTTTCTTCTGCAGAAGACATACTGGTGGCCCCTTTCTTCCTAGGATGCCCCTAAATTGTGATGATCTCTACTGGACATTAGAGAGTTAGAAGGGGTCTCTCCTTTGGGGGCAGTCCCAGGATCCTCCGGTGGGATCTGACAGGTGCAAGGCCTGAGGCACATGTCAGAATCAGAGCTGGCTGTGCTGCTGGATCCAGTGGAGGGGACCATCTGCGAATTCTCTGAGGAGCAGATGCAACAGCTGGCCTGCTGGGATAAGCTGGAGTTTGAGAAGGAAGTGAAGAACTCCTTCATCACAGTGCTTATGGAGGTTCAGAACAAGCAGAAGAAGCAAGAGCTAATGAAAAAGAGGCAGAAAGAAGGGTCTGAGCTTGCAGAGTAGCTGAATAGAGAAGGGAAGCCTCTCAAGGGATGTGAAAAGCCCAGCTGGAGACTGTGTATCTGTCATCCATTGAATTGTGTTTCCCCAAAATATATGTCCATTTGGCTGAGCCAAGATTCTCAGTGGTTTGGCAGTTATGTAATGATGAAATGTGTCAGTTATATAAAGATGTAATCACCTCCACCCCCATGACGTATTCAGACGTGATTAACTCTGATCTGATGAAATATCTTGTGTTATAAACTTCTATGATATTAATGAGGTCAGATGTGGTCTACGGGATTAATTTGTATCTTGAGTCCATCTCTCTCTCTTTTTTTTAATTTTTAAAGAAGTTTTCATTGTGAATTGAGTTAAAGTTTACAGGGCAGATTATCAGTTTTACATTCCATAAATCATATTTTACTTCATTGCAATGATTACAACCCCCTCC
>NW_006408805.1:1074484-1095631 GCF_000296735.1 Chrysochloris asiatica
GTGAGAACTACAAAGGCAAGAAGCGACTGGCTTACAAGCTTTCAAGAGAGATTCTAGATCTAGAGGGCGAAGAGGAAAGTAGAATCTCCACTGAGTAGTATCCAATCTGTCTGGGCAGGGCTGATGAACGGAGATGGGATAGGACTCTTGTGGTACAATAGTGAATAATAGTTCTCAGGACTGACTGTGAGGGTTGGAAATGTAAAGGTAGATGTTTTGTAGCAAAAGGAGGAGAGTGATTGACTTTACAGTCCAGGAGCGGAGGTCTCTGGGACCATCATGGGAGAAGAGTGGAGTGCGGGACCCTACCAAGAGAAACAGTGTTGCCAGAGATGGAGGCAGATACAATGACGTGGAGAGATGGATTGGCTGGGAACTGTAGACCCAGAGAGGGAGAGGGGCTGTGTGCTGACAACTGGGGGGCAGGCTTGCAGGGTATACCCTTTGTTTGGTTGATGATTTTAACCATAGCAACAAAAGGATATATGATAAGATGAATGTAAAGCTATTGTTCTCCCATATAAACTATCACATAACTCACAATGAAACATTAAAAAAAAGAAATAAGTTCGGCAGGAAGATGAAGAGTAAGTAGGATCTATATAAGGTATAAAACCCAAACCAAACCCACCTCCATTGAGCCGATTCTGACTCACAGCAACTCTGTCTGTATATGGCTTCTAAGGCTGTAAATCCTTACAGGAGCAGAATGCCTCATCTCTCTCCCGAGAAGTGGCTGGTGGGTTTGAATTGCTGACCTTGTGGTTATCCATCCAGTGTTTATCCTATAGCACCAGGGCTTGTGGTTAACAGTCCAGTGCTTATCCTACAGTTCCACACCGGACTCCATTATAGGAAAGGGGAAAGTCTTTAAGTAGAAAAACAGTACAAGGAAAGGGAGATGTTAAGGAAGGAGAATATATAAGGGATTCTCAAAGAGTTCATGAGAATATGGACTAAAAAGATAATGGAATTTTTCCACGAGCCTGTTGAGGCCCCCACATACAATGTATTCATATTTATCACATATGATTAGCTTTCTAAGTGGCTTACACACAGAGAGACACATGATTGGGGGCCAAAGAGATAACAGAGCACAAATAGAAATGAATGGAAATGGATATATAAAGGCAGAAAAGGGCTAATATTTCACACAGCCTTATGAATATCACAGCCAGAAATAACACTGAGATTCAAATTCCCAGTTTTCCCCAGCGGAAGGGGTTTTCTTCTCCTTGTTCTGTCTCCTTTTCCATTGGATTCTGCTTGTGATAAAGCACAAACCAAAGAGGGGACAGAACAAGCCTCATAAACATAAACAAGGGTACTATGTAGCTGTTATAAGATATCTGCCTATTTGTTTAAGGTTTCAGCTTAAAGACAGATTTTGCCTTCCCACATGCATCTGCATGGAATTATATAGCTATCCACTAGAAAGAGGCCTAATCTTATTCACAATAAACTGTTGGGGTTATGTCCAGTTCAGAGCCTAAAAAAAAAAAAAAAAATGGTAGGAATACACAGTCACTGTACCAAAAAGAAATGATTGATGTTCAACCATTTCAAGAAGTAGCATGTGATCAAGAGCCAATGATACTGAAGGGAGAAGTCCAAGGTGCACTTAAAGGTATTGGCAAAGAACAAGGCTCCAGGAATTGATGGAATACAAATTGAAATCTTTCAACAAACTGATGCAGTACTGGAGATACTCACTCATTTATGCCAAGAAATTTGGAAAACAACTGACTGGAAGAGATCCATATTTGGTCCATTCCAAAGAGAGGTGACCCAATGGAATGCAGAAATCATCATGCAATGTCATTAATATTGCATGCAAGCAAAATTTTGCTAAATACAAAAATGACTGCAAGCATACATTAACAGAGAACTTCCAGAGGTTCAAGCTGGATTCTGAAGAGGGCATGGAATGAGGGATATCACTGTTGACGTCAGATGGATCTAGGCTGAAAGCAGAGAATACCAGAAAGATGTTTACTGGTGCTTTATTGATTTTGATTGTATGGATCAGGACAAGCTATGGACAACATTGCAGAGAATGAGTATTCCAGAACACTTAATTGTGCTCATGAGCCCAATTTGTAACTAATAGAATCATCAGGGCTCCTTGTTTATCCTAAAGTTAATTAATAATATACAACTTTATACCAAGTTACTAGTCCTCATATTAACCTCACTGTGTTCAACTAACTGCTGTGGTTTGTCTCCTGACCAATCCTACTCATACAGGTAATGAGTTGAAGAACTTCTTTTCTGGGGAAAGAAGCTTGAGAGCTGCTTGTCTTGGCTGCCTTGTGGAGAGCCCCCCTCACTCTCCTAGTCTCTAAATTATTTGCCTGCTGGTCACCAAGGAGATTGCTGATAATTTCTGATTGTCAAACCTCCCCGTGAAGCTTTACAGAGACATTCTGGAAACTCCCTGCTCATTCCTGATCCTCAGCCATGGATCTCGGAGGATCTAGTCAGTTTGGATCAGTAGTGGGGAGGAGATGAGGTGAGGAGAGAAGTATGCTAGGTCTGAAGATGGCGAAAAAAGCTAGAGGTTTCTCTGGATCCTGGTTCCCTTGCAGATCTCAAGTGCCTGGCTCAGTCCAGGAGGTTAAAGGTCAGCCTGGTGGGCTCCCCCTCTGCCCTGTCTCAATAAACACCATTGGGTCCAGCCAAGGTCAAGTCCTCCAGTCAGGCATTCAAACATAGAAACAGTGTCCTGAGCCCATCACTCCAGTATGGGAGAAGCCCTATGGCTAGCTAGAGCATGGAAGGGTTTGGAGCTGCAAGGCCTAGAGACTTTGCTAGGGAGGGAACTTTAGCTATTCTGAGCACTCCACATATACTGAAGCCTCCTCTCATGGTCCAACAATAACCAATAATAATACTAATAGTGAGCTGGCTATTGTAACTCTTATCCTACAACTTAGCTGTGCAAAAAGTATCTATTGCGTGGGGGGAGGGGTTGGGGGAAGGTATTGGGAGGTGACGGTAGGACTTTAGGTGGATCCTGAGCCCCATCCAGAATCTTCTGAGGTGGGACAGTCCCACTAGTGAGGACAAGCAGACCAGCCTGGAACAGCTAGAGTGACAGAAGATACAAAACAAAAATGTCAGCATGACTGGCTAATACAAGAATAAGCAAGCTGTTCGCCAGGAAGCCATCAAGGCAAGCAATCGGGTCCCTTCAGGACAAACCCCCCTCCAAGACTGAAACTCAAAGGAAACACATGAGCAGGCATGTAAGCTTGCTGGCAACCACATTGGTCTACTGGTGAGTGGAAATGGGGGAAAGGCAGCAATGAAGAAATGGGTTTAATTCAACCATGTTCCATAGACTCCTGTTGACCTGGATATGGGAGAGAGAAGAGGAAGAACTGGTTGTTCCAAAGTGTGGTGAGACATGGGGACACCTGAGCCTGTGGACAAGGATATAGCCACAGAGGGCTAGAGCTGAGAGTGAAGCATCCAGCTGATATGAAGTGAGGGGAGCAAGAACACCCAAAATTGCTGATAGCACCCATTTGACCTAGCCTCAATGGCTTGATAATTAGAACTCTACTAGAGGAAGATTAAAAAAAGAAAAGAAAAAGAAAAAAAACATTTTTTAATAAAGGAAACAAGGGTAAATTGCTACAATTTGATGAACTTGACCTATACTCATTGAGGTAGTAGTTCTAAATAACAACAGAGAGGGAAGGAGTCTTCACATCAAGTATCAATGCCCTTTGTACACAGGGTAAATAGAGACAGGCGACTTAGACATTGGCTACTTAAAATGAGGGGATGAAAAAGGCACAAAGTGACTGGCTTACAAGGTTTCAAGAGGGAGTTTAGTTTAAGTGTGGTGGAAGATAAAGTTCCCAATGAATAGTTTTCATCTTGCCTAGATGGGTCTGGTAAAAAGAGATGGGGATAAGATTCTTATGATTCAATAGTGAGTAATAGTTATCATGACTGATTGCAACTGTCACAATTGTAAAGGTAGAAGTTTTGTAACAAAAAATGGGGGAATAGTTAATTTTATAGTCTAGAAACAGAGGGACCCTAGGACCATCAAAGGAGAGAGCAGAAATGGAATCGGGGACCATATCCAGAGAAGCAGCAATACCAGAGATGGAGGCAGAGATGGGGACATGGAGAGAGGGAGCAGCTGAGGACTCTAGATTCATGGGAAGAGAGGAACTGAGAGATGGTGGCCAGGAGGCAGATTTTCAGAATGTGCCCTTTGGTGGTTTAAATTATTATAAATGCTTGAGTGTTTAAAAAAAAAAAGAGAGAGAGAGATAAAATGAATAGAGAGAAATACTGTTAACTGATGGTATATGGAGGGGATTATAATCATTGTAATGAAACAGGGTGTATGATTTGTTGAATGTGATACTGATGATCTGCTCTGTAAACTTTCACTCAGTTCACAGTAAAAACTTTAAAACAAACAAACCAAAAAAGAGTATCTATTGCTTTATTTTACTCAAATCGCTCCATTACCACAGTCCCTGTCCCTAGCACAGTTTCACCAGAATCCAGGAGGCTTATGCAAACCAAAAGCCAAAGCAGTTACCATGGAGTTGCCCATAGGATTTTCACTGCTGTTACCTGATAAACAAGTATTTTAATTGTGGATTCCAGAGTTCTGGTTGTGTGGAGTTTGAAGTGAGATGATCTTTGAACTTTGAGTCTTAAGGAAACTGCTCTTCCATAGGTAAAACAATAGTTCAGCTGTTAGTAATCGGTTTTGCTTTAGGCTTTTTGCTCTTTTAAATAGTTGTCTATGTGCAGTCAATTTTGTGAAACAGGAATTTTAAAGTCAGAATAGAGCTATGTTTTAGGATAAATCAGTAATTAATTTCATAATTCTTCAAGCCAATGCTGTATGAATTCCTTCCTGACCACAAATTGTTTTACCAGTTCTATTACAGTCCTTTTCATGGCAAAGTTGATAAGATTGAGTATAATAATTTTTTTTAACCTAAAAACACCAATAGTTTTTTATTAATACCAGCAATACACTAGAACATATAATCGAGTATAATAATTTTTGTAAGTTCTTTCTTCTTTGGAACATTTTTGACTCGTTAAGTTACAAAATTACCCTAATTGCAAATCATGTATCAAAAAAGCTTCAATCAATTTCTATTTTTGGCTTAATATGACCTTTGTTTTTAACAGGTCTCTTAGGAGCAGGTTGCCAGGCTAGTCTTCTGAGACACCTCTGGATGGATTTGAATGTTGACCTTTTAGTTAGTAGTTCAGCAATTAACTATTTGCACCACCCAGTAATTTTGAGGAGGTGTATGAGGTGCCAAGAACAGAGAAAGGCCTGTGTGGGTCTGTGATGTCCACACTGATTTCTGGCTTGCCAGAGTTGCCACTGACCTTCCTGTTGTCTGGGTTTGTCTGTGTGGGCCTGTGGTGTCCCATGAGTCATGGCTTGGCTTCTCCAGGTCCACCCTCTCCAGGTTCATCCTCCCTAGAAATCCACTGACCTTTGGCCTGTGCCAGGCTCAGGGAAATCTCTTTCTTTGCACTTGACCTACCCCAAAGTTATACATCTTTTTTACACAACCCACCTGCCCAGCACACCAAATACAACTTTTCAGTGACTAGAGGTTTCTATGAAAATAGAAAAGTGTTTAACCTTCGGGTCAAGCAGGTTCTGCTCTTACCCTGTAAAAATCCCTGAGGCAAAATGAAAGGCCTAGCTAAAGCTTCACCTGTTTCATTTTTGCAGAGGTGTTTTTAAGTAAATTAAAAAGACTGTTGCATTTGCGGGGAAGATATTGGATAGGAGTAAGGAGTGAGGGTTAAGCCTGGGACTATGGCAAGATCTAGGCTAGGTCAAGGACTTCGTTTACTTGCTACTGTTATAATTAGGACTAGGGTTAGTGTCAGGAAAAAGACAAGGCTTTCTGCTCCTGCAAATATTTACAGCCTCAGAAACTTTATACAAGATCACTATGAGTTGGAATCAACTTGACAGCAAATAACCACCACTAGGGTTACTGTTAGGGTAAGTGTTGAACTAGGGCTAGGAGTTAAGTCTTGGTCTAGGTTATAGGTTTACAGTTATGTTCATTTTTATTTAGTTTTTTTTCTTGAAATCTATTTGGTTTTCTCTTCATTTGGAAGTTCTATAACTACATTGTTTTGTGGGGTTTTTTTTGGTTGTACCTGTATCTCTGGTTCTCTATTTTCAGTCTTAAAGGTCTGTTGTATTTTGCCGATTTCTATATCTGAGTTGAGTCTATTGTCATGTATGTTAGTCTCAGATTGTTGTCTGCTGTTGTTGGTTCTTTATCCAAAGAACTCACTTTAACATATTTTGTAAGGTTGATCTGGGTTTTAGAAATTATTTTACAGTATGGGAAGATGATGGGCTAGGCAGAAAGGCTGTGTAAAGTTCCCTTTGCACCAAGGGCACAAAAACTGGAACTCTGAGCTTCAGATAGAGGGATTAATAAGTGGACTGAGTGCTTACCAGAAGAAAGAGTTGAGCTGATGCAACAATAAGGTGACTTCTGATTGGGGGCAGCTGGCAGCCAATGGGAACTGCCGCAGCCATACTAAGCATGTGTGAGCAGATTATGAGACAAGGAAACAAACTTGTGTTGCAGAAGCCTAGAAAGGTGCCATTTTCCCCTCTCCTTGAATCTCTGGTTCCTTGCACTCCCCTGGTGACCAGAGGCAAGGCCAGGCTCTACCAGTGTACACCCCAAGGGAACGTCCCACTTTCCAGGCAGGCAGAACCATGAGGACCCCAAAGAGATAGAGGGAAGACCCTGCTCTATATATGCAAAGTTGGCCCTGGGAGAACAGGGCCACAAAATACACAAAAGTTTGAAGACACAGCTATGACTGTGGTGGAGCATTGTTATTAAGTGCCATAGAGTCGGTTCTAACCCTGAATAGGGTTTCTGAGGAGTGGCTTGAATCGCCAACCTTGTGGTTCAAACAAACTTTGGTACAGCTAATTAACCCACAGCATCATACCAGGACTCATTTTGTATGGTGGAGCATACAGCTAGCAAAATGACAAAAAAAAAAAAAAACTTCTTAGATATTATCAAACACCTTAAGGTGATAAGTAGCTGTGTTTGGGGGCTCAGGACCAGTCTTAGGGGACACCACAGTCAATTGCAATAACATAGTCCACAAAGACAATGTCCTACATCCTACTTTGGTGAGTAACATCTGGAATCTTAAAAACTCATGAGCAGCTATCTAAGGTGCAGGTATTGTTCTCTCCATGTGCAGAAGAAAGAAAAAAGATGAGAAATGAAGATGCTTGAAAACAATTAGTCCAACATCAGTCTCTGCAACTCTGAGACCAGAAGAATTAGATAATGCCTAGAGACCTCTACTAACTGCTCTGAAAGGGTTCACATTACAGGGCCCCAAATAGAGTGGCAGAATATGTGGAGCGAAGCTCAAAATTAGTCAAAAAAAGAGAAAAGTCTGGGTTTATTGGTCAGAAAGAGACTCGAGGAACCTGAGACTATGGCCCAACTCTGGTCTGGAAAGGAACTCACTTTTGTGGCCCAACATTCAGCCAAACAGTAGATAGGTATATAGGGGAAAACAACATTAGTAAGGTATGTGCACTATGAATGCTGGCATGGTCAACCTAAGGACAGAGATGAGAAGGGATGGGACGTTATGTGGAATGAAGGAGGTAGGAGCCACAGGGAAGAGGCACAATAACTGTTGGTTATTGGAGGGGATTGCAATTATTGAGATGAAGCAAAGTGTGTCATTTGTTGAATGTAAAACTGATGATCTTGTCTGTAAACCATCACTCAATTCACAATAAAAAGTTAAAAATAAATAAATAAAAGTAACTGGTTAAAAAGTAGAAGAGAGAGGACCCCTTTAGAAAAAGTGTAGGATTCCCTAGAAGGAATCGCCCAAGGGGATCAACATTTGTGAGAAGGGCTTGGGAACAAGGATGATCTTGGGTAAGAATAAAAGGGGAAGCTATCTAAAAAACAGAAAAATGAGGACATTTTTTAGAAATGATGATTATGTTTACTAACTTGATTGTAATGACTATACATATCTGCCAAAGCATTGTTCATTGTACAGTTTAAACATGTGCATGGTGCTTGTCTGTCAATTATATATCACTAAAACTATTTTTACTAAAATATTGCTTTTAATTTCTGTTTGTCTAAAAGTGACCTAATTTCACCATCATACTTGATGGGCAGTTTTACTGGGAAAATGTTTCTTAATTGGCAATTTGCTTCTTTCAGAGTTTTATATGTCAGTCCATTGTCTTCTTGCCTGTGTGGTTTCTGCTGAGAAGTCAGACCTTTTAGTCTATTAGTGCTCCTTTTAAGGTAACTTTTTTTATTTTCCTGAGCTGCTCTAAGTTTGATTATAATATATCCTGGCAGTTTTTTTGGAGTTCGTTCAGCTTCTTGAATAGCTATCTTGTTGTGTTTTAATGATGCTAGGGAAATTTTCTTCCAACATCTCTTGGACAATATTCTCTAGGGGTTTTTACTTTCCTATTCTGGAATTCCTACCACATGTAAATTATTGTATTACAAATCTTAGAATTTCTTTGGAATTTTGTTGTTGTTTTGTTGCTCTTTTGTTCTGATTGTTCGTCTAGTAGATGATTATTCTAATGATTTTTCTTTAAGATCAGTAATTTGGCTTTCCAGTGATTCAATTCTACTTTTTTGCCCTTTCAGTATATTATCGATTTCTGAAATCTTAGTGTTAATATTCTGGCTTTCTAATTGCTGATACTTTGGACATATTGTCAGGAGGGACCAGTCACTGGAAAACGATATCATGTTTGGTAGGGTGGAGGGTCAGAGAAAAAGAGGAAGACCCCCAACGAGATGGATTGGCCAGGTGGCAGCATCAATGGACTCAAGCGTTGCAACAATAGTGAGGTTGGCCCAGGATCGGGCAGTGTTTCATTCTGCTGTGCATAGGGTTGCTATGAGTCAGTGCTGATTAAATGGCAAACAACAATAACAACAATTGCTGATATTGTGTGGTTCCCATTATTTTCAGTTTGTGTTCTGAAATTTTCTATAGTTCTGTCTGTGTTTCCCTTGATTTCATCTGTAATTTTCTGAATCTTTCTCTCAATCTGTTCAAGTTGCCTAATTAGCACTCTTTTAAATTCCTTATTAGGTAGTTCTGATACCATTTCTGGTGTTATAGTTTCTGAATCTAAATTTTGGTCACTTGTTTGAAGCCCTCTCTTTTGTTTCTTTGAGTAAGTTGAAATGATCTGTTTTCTCCAAGACATTGTGGTATCTTCATATTTAACTGATGGCTGTGTATCAGTGTGTTGTCAGATACTCACCACTTGTCCCCTGGCGGTAGAGACTGGAAGTGTTATTACTGTTTGTTCTCTGTTCACAGTTTGTGTAGTATAGTTCAGGGTGGGTTCATGAGCCTCTAGAAGCAGCGGCACTATGCCAGGTTCCTGACCCTAGGCAAAGCAGGAAGGGGTGCCAGTGGCTGGGTTGTTGAGGGGGTGGTACTGGCCATGTGCCAGGAAAAAAGGAGAATTGCACTCCCTGGCTACCAACTTCCAGACCACTAACAGCTGCTTGCAAAAGCTCAAGATGGCCATGCCACTCCAAGCCAGTGAACAGTTCACTCATTTTGATTCTCTCTCACTGTTCCTCTTCAACTTTTTTTTTTTTCAGCTGACACTCAGTCCACCTCTGTCCTGTCTTCTGAAGCTCAGGGTTCCAGGACCACCACTTGTATTTGTTTCACTCAGTCTCTCATTCTTTGTTGCGGAGGGTCAGCTCAGTTTGTCTGCTTATTCTACCATCTTGCCCCAGACTCTTGCATCTCATTCTTGAATATTTTTGTATCCATTAAAATAAAAAAATAGAAAAAAGTGTATTCCATTGTCACAAAAGTACTATCACATGTAACATAATAAAAATGCAAGGATTATTTGTATTACATTTTCTGTCACTCAAGTTGACACTTGTCTACCCTTTCCCTTCTTCTACCCCTGGTAACCATCAAATAATGCTTCTTTTAGCATGAGAAACTTTTCTTGACTGTTTACAATATTTGTCTTTTTGTGATTGACTAATTTCCTGGTTCATGCAGGCGTTTTGCAGCTTCATCATTGTTCTTCATTGTTACGTAGTAGTCCATTGTGTGAGTGTACCAAAGTTGCTGATCCAGTCTTCCACTGAATGGACTTAGGGCATTTAGACTGTAGCCATCTTTGTGTTATTGTGAATAGTGTGTGGTAAACATGGGTGTACAGATTCGTGTCTTGGCTCTTATTTTTACAGATACCAAGTAAAGGGATTGCTGGATTGTACGGTATTTGTATTTCCAACTTTTTGAAGAAGCGTCATACCATTTTCCACTGTGGTTGCACCAGTCTATCTTCATGAAAGGACATCATTTTGTTTCTAAAAACAGTGGCTCAAAGTAGGGTAGTTATAATTATGAAATAAAACCAAGAACCTTTGAATTAGCTCAGAACAATAATATAATATTTGATTGTTTCATGATTTAATAAACAACTTGAAAATTAGAGAACAGCAAGTCTCCCTGCATTAAGGAAAAATGAAAAATAGGTACCTAAGGATTGATGGTTTCACAAAAATTTAAATATTTTTCTTAAAGAATACAATTTTCCATGGTTACCAAAAACTTAATGGTTAGTAAGTCAACACTAAAAAGTAGCTCCTGACTCCTGGTGTGGTGTGCGGGTTAATGTGCTGGACTGCAAAGTTGGGTTGAACTTCTAGGTCGGCTGTTCAAGTTCATCAGCTGCTCCTCGGAAACCCTATACAGGTTTGCTATGAGTAGGAACTGACTTGATGGCACTTAACAACAACAACAATCCTCATGATTTAATGAAAACTATTGTGTGCTTCCTTAATTTTAATTTCAAGAAGTCTCATAGCTACAAATTGGTTATTGTTGTTAAGTGCCATTGAGTTGGTTCTGACTCATAATGACCCTATATGGGGTTTCTGAGGTGTGAATGGTGGGTTTGAACAGCAGACCTTATGGTTAACAGTTCAGTGCTTGTCCTACAGATTTGTTTTTGACTACCCTGGTAGGATGGGAGTCCTGGTGTGGTGCTATGGGTTAATGCGCCAAACCGCAAAGCTGTTTGAACTTCAAGGTCGGCAGTTCAAGCTCACCTGCTGCTCCTTGGAAACCCTATACAGGGTTGTTATGGGTCAGAGTCAACTCAATGGCACTTAACAATGACAACAACCCTTGTAGGATAGCCACTGGACTAATTGCAAAGTCAGAAGTTCAAAATCACCAATGGCTCCTAGGAAACTCTGTACGGGATCACTCTGAGTTGGAACCAACTCAACAGGACTTAACAGCAACAACCCTTTTCTAGAAGACCTGGTCGCATATGAAGTGCTCAGCTGCTAACTGAAAGGTTGGAAGTTTGAACCTACCAGTGGCTCCATGGAAGAAAAGACTTTGCAGTCTGCTCTGTAAGGGCTATAGGCTAGGAAGCCCTATGGCAGTTTTTCTTTGTCTTATTGGATTATTATGGAGTCCTGGTGTGGTGCTATAGGATAAAGCAAGGTTGGTTTGAACCACAGGGTCTGTAGTTCAAACTCACTAGCCGCTCCTTGGAAACCCTATACGGGGTCCCTATGAATTGGAATCGGCTTGACAACACTTAACAACAACAACAACAATAGGTTGCTATGAGTTGAAATTGACTTGACAACACACAATAACAACAACCCTTTTCTAACTGGAAAAAACAAATTGATAATGCTTCAGAATAGTTTCTGGTGAAAGAAAGCAATCAATATTTTTGTAATTTGAGTTCGATTTTGTGTGTGTGTGTGTGGTTATCTTTTGGTTTTGTGGATAACAAAAAAAAAAAACCCTTAAAATCAAAGTGACATGTCTGATCTTTTTTTTTTCACATACACAATAATTTTCTAATATTGACTACTAAGCAATTGTTGTTGTAAAGTACCATTGAGTTGGCTCTGACTCATAGTGACCCTGAATAGGGTTTCTGAAAAGCAGCTGGTGGGTTTGAACTGCTGTTCTTGTGGTTCGCAGTCCAGTGCTGATCCCACAGTGCCACTCCAGGACAAGTAACTACCGTTTATAGATGAAAGGGAGTCCTCATGTGGTGCTGTAGGTTAATGCGCCAGACTGCAAAGCCATTTGAACTACAAGGTCGGTGGTTCAAGCTCACCAGCTGCTCCTCAGAAACCCTATACAAGGTCGCTATAGGTCGGAATTGACTCGATGGCACTTCACAACAACATAGATGAAAGACTGCGGCTTGGAGTGAATAATTTTTTCAACCTCACTCCTTTAGAGGGCAGCAGAGTCAGAATCGGAACCCTGGTCTGTCTAGTCCCAAGGTCTACTCTGTTCCACATCCCTATTGTGCACGAGATTCTTTTGCTTTGCAGAATCCTTTTAACTCCTCAGCATATGTAGCTCTTACAACAATCCTGAGAAGCAGTCAGCATAGGCATTATGGTCATATTTTGACCAAGGAAGAAAAGGCCCAGAGAACTGAGGTATTTGCCTAAGGTTGTATAGGAAGGGTTGGTGCGACGGGCTTTGAGAGTGGCACAGCAGGGTAACTTGGAGGATAGTTTCCAAGCTCAACCTCCACTTGCACAGCCCTGGCTTCGGTTCTTTTCTCCCCTCCCCTACATTTCCAATTTGGTCATCCTCCTTTCTTAGCCCCTCCTATAAAGGGCTCATTCATTTCCTCTCTGGTCTCCAAGGAGCAGTTTACCAAGTGACTAAGCAGTGACCCCTGCAGGTCTGTGTTCCTGTTGCCCCCTCCCTCCTTGACTCAGCCATGAGTACAGCAGGGGAAATGTTGACTGGCAACCTCTGACCTATTTCCTCTTCAACTCTCAATTCATCTCCCACTGGGATCCCCAGAGTCTACAGTTGGCCTCCAACCAGGCACACATGGAAAAGACATTGATTATAGAAGCATCTGCTTCCTCTGCTCCAGCCCAGCTGCCCATCCTTACACAGTCTGCTTCTGCAAAAGTCTGGGGACTCGAGTCAGGATTCAAACCGATCTCAATAAATTGCAGAGTTGGACTAAAATCTGCAGGACAGTGAGGGACCTGAAGATTGGCTCAAAGAATCTGAAATGTTAGTGCAAGACACGAAAAGGCCAAGGGACCAATCTGCCCAGAGTCATCTGGTCCCAAGTTTAACAAGAATGCACATTCAGATGCTGTGGCTTCTCACTGAGATGTAGAGAGTGATCCAGGAGGAGACTGAGGCAGCAGTGGGAAACGGGTGCTTGTTCCAACCATACCATGTCTAGTCAGACACCTGAAGAAACCAGTGGACCTACCATTTCCTCTCAGAATGGTAAGATCGGCCCCACTTTTTTCCTGGGAACCTTGACTAAGTAGCCAAGAAGATGCAATGTGAGTGAACATCTCTGTGTCTAGTGGCATTGTGCTACTAGTTGCAGTTTGGCTGTTCAAACCCACTAGTGGTTCTGCAGGAGAAAGATGTGACTTCTACTCCCATAAAAGTTTACCATCTGGGAACCTTTATGGCAGTGGATTTGATTTTGGTAAATAGAGAATTAAAGCTCTAATACACTAAATATCTGAGAAGAATTTTGAGTATTCTTGTCAGAAGAGAAAGGACATAGCAAAAGATATGTATGCCCCTGGACAAACCAGAGTGAACCACAGTCTTGGTGAAAATGAACAAACTAAATGGCTACGCAACTGCAAAAGGAGTTGCTCCCAAGTAACCCCAAAGAAGAAAGGGGAAAAAATAACAGGACGAGAGTGGGAATGGCCAGGCCCTGAGTGCAGATCTGAGCATCACTCATCTTAGGCCTCTAGAGGAATCACCATGTTGGTTGGCATCTAGTCAGCTCCAACTCATGATGCTTTCATGTAGAATAGAATGAAACACTACCCGATCCTGCATCATCTACATGATCATTGGTATGTTGAGTCCATTGCTGAAGCTGTTGTGCCCGTTGATCTCACTGAAGGTTTCCCTTATTTTTGCTGACCCTCAAGCTGACCCTAACAATGATGTCTTTTTCCTAGTGCTTAATCTTTCCTAATGATGTGCCCAATGTAAGCAAGCCCTTGCCTCTAAGGAGCTTTTTGGTTGAAGATGGACTTGTTCATTTTTTCTGGAAATCCAGTACATTTGGCATTCCTCATCAATACCACAGTTCAAAAGCATCAATTCTTCTGTTTTCTTACATGAAATAATTGAGGAACAATATGAGGCCTGGGAGTTAAGTGAAGAGAATTAGAACGCATTTGTAAAATGTGGACAGTAGTTACTATGTCATGGAGTTGTTGAAAACATTGAGCATATTCCGAGACTATTACAGGGATTCAGTAAATGGTAGGTAATATTATTATTATTTGAGGGCACTGGTGGTCCAGTGGTAGAATTCTGAAGACCTGGTTTGATTTCTGAACCGTTACTCCAACCCAAGCCAAAATAGAACATCATCAGCACCCACAAAGCTCCCCATACGATCATATAAAATTTTCCTTTACAACAATACAATAATCTCTACAACAAAGAAGATGTTCTTCTTCCCATTCATCCGTGAAGAACCTTAAGCTCAGAAAAGCTCAAAGGTTTCCTAGGTTTCAAGGTTTGTACATCAAATCCAATTATTTGGTCTCAACGTTTTCCTTTCCTTTACCAGCTTCTTTTAACAAATTGTGAACAAAGTACATGAGGGGTTGAGGGCATTTCAAGATATATTTAGGCCTCACAATCCCTGGGTCAAGTCTGCATTGGGTGGGTGGCTGGACTTGAGAGTTGGGGCTTTTTCAATCTATGTTTAGTGATTTTTTAGTTTTAGAACATCATTAAACTGAAAATGCAGGGAGCTCTTAGGTCTCTTATCTGGGGCTGCTCCAGTAGGACCTGCCCTACCCAACTGGGCACTATGAACGGAGTGAATCATCTGGCATAAATTATTCACAAGTACTTGGGCAGTGAGGGCAACTGGAGAGCAAGGATAGAGGTGTCAGAAAAGCTGAAGCTGGTAACCTGTGCTAGACCCCCATCCTTCCAGGGCTGGGCTTACTTGGTACAAAGGGGCCCACAGTCAGGCAGGAGCCTCAGAGAGGCACCCACCCAGAGATTGAGACCATGGTGGGTCATAGGGCCCGGCATGGACCACTTGGCTTTCTGCTGCCTGAACACCTCTGCCTTCTGCATCTAGGGGCCTCAAATGAGTGATGCTCAGATCTGCACTCAGGCCTGTCCATTCCCAGTCTCATCCTGTTATTTTTCCCCCCTTTCTTCTTTGGAGCTACTTGGGAGCAGTTCCTTTTGCACTTGCGTAGCCATTCAGTGCAGACATTTGCTTCATTTACCTATTAGATGTTTAGCCAGCATGCACAGAGTGCCTATGATGTACCAGAAGAGAGCACATCACCATACCCTAAGAAATTACCTGCTCGCTCAGGTGCCGTGGTCAGGTGGTAAGTATGGCAATGACATGGTCAGATTTGGGTTCCAGAAGGTTTCCTCTAAGTTGAATGGTTCCAAGGGGCTAAGTCTAGGTGAGAGATGCCAATAGTTTGGGACAAAGCAGTGCCCATGGGGGTTAGAAAGAATCATTTTCTGAGTGAAGTGTCTTCTTGAACAGTTGAGCATAAGAATTTTCCTTTTATTCCATCCCATCCACTTCCATGGGAAGAGTCTGCAATGGGGAGTTAGGTCATCAATCACAGCTCTGCCATATACTGTGTGGTTTTGGACAGTGATTTAGTGTCTCAGAGCCTCATGAGAATGTTATTAACCACCTCATCATTTCATGAGGATGGCAGTGGAGGGTCTGTTGTAGAATTCTCAATCTCCATGCAGAAGATCTGGTTTCAAATTCTAGCCAATGCCCCTTAAGTGCGGTCATACCCTATCTATCAGTAGAGTCTTACCTGCTGCTATGATGCTAAGACAGACTAAAAAGAAAGGCTTGGTGATTTATTTTGGAGAATCCATACAACCCTATGGATCACAATGGTCGAATCTACAACCAGCCGTGTGGACCATGCAGCGTTTTGTTCTGTTGTGTGTGGGTTCTCCATGAGTAAGAGCTGACTCAATGGCAAGTAAGACAACAGTGTTGTTAGAATGAAAGGGATACATGTGAAGAGTCCAGTACAGAGTCTAGTATGAAGGAAGCACTCAATAAATGGAAGCTATTGTGAATTTATTATTCTTGGGGTTTGGTTGTCCTCTAAGGTACTTATTTTCATCCAGATTTGCTGAGACTGTAAAAGTGCTTTATAGGGTGCAGACTTACCCAGTGCACAGGAGATCAGAAGAGGAGAGGCTATGGCCCAAGCAAAGAGCTCCCTGTTGACTGACTTACCACATGCTGTTGTTAGTTGCCAGCAAGTTGACTATGGCAAACTTATGTAAAACAGCACAAAACAGTGCCATCTTCATGATCATCATTGGCTTGTCTAAATCCATTGTAATGACTATTTATTGTCTGACTCACTGATGAACTGAAAGCTTCCTGTGAGCTGGGATGGGATGATCCAGTTGTATTTGTAACCCTAATACCTGGCACATAGTACAAAGCCAGTTGCCACCAAGTCAATTCTGATTCATGGTGACCCCTGTGTGTCAGAGTAGAAATCTGCTCCATAGGATTTTCAGTGGCTAATTGATCTGTGGTAGCGTAGTGGTTACGAATCGGGCTGCGAACCGGAAGGTCAGCAGTTCGAAACTACCAGCTGCTCCGCGGGAGAAAGATGAGGCGATCTGCTCCCGTAAAGATTTACAGCCTCGGAAACCCTATTCAGGGTCGCTATGGGTCAAAACCGACTCGACGGCACTTAACAACAACAACAACAATTGATCTGAAGTAGAGCACCAGGACTTTCTTCTAAGAAATCTCTTGACTTAAACTTCTAAGCTTTCCATTAGCAGCCAAGAGCATTAACCATGGGCACCAACTATGAACAACACATGTCATAATTATGTGACAAATGAACAAATGCTGTGGGGGTAGGGGACAGACTGGTGTCATCTTTCCTTTGCTACAATGGGAATGAACAAAGATCAGACTCTGGAATCTGCGCATGAAGCTCTCCAGGCCCTGAACTGTCAGTGGTCACGCTGATCTCATTTTCCTTTGTGCACAGTCAAACCTGACTGATCATTAGATTTACTTTGGGAAGATTGGTGGTTTTAACTCAACGGTCTGAAATGAGGCCCAGGAATCTCCATTTTTATCAAGCTTTCCAAATGGTCTGATGGTCAGTCATGAAGAGAAACCTTTGCTCCAGTTGTTTCTCTGATCTTGACCCAGAAGTCATCATTCTGCAGAGACTCAGGCAAAAAGGAAGTGCCGGGGAATCCAGAACCACCTGAAAGTCTCATTCACTCATGTTGCACTTCTCTCCCCAGGTCAGTCCCTACCAATGCTCGCTTGGGACCACTGCAGAGGACAGGGAGTCCATCCTCAAGAGTGTGGTTCTCTGGAGCTATCAACCTAGGTTGCCAGCCTGGTGCTGGGTAAACTTCAGGAGAGTGCCTTCAGTCGACTCCTGTGCCAGGCCCTGTACACATCCTACTCCTACCTCACACTGTCTGTGCTGGCTGAGAGCACCTGGGACAGGACTGGCCTGAGCAGCTTTGCTTTTATTTGCATGTTCTTCCCATTGTGCTCTGCTGGTTCTAAAGTACTCCACCTCTGTGGAATGAGAAAACCTTGGGTCACAAGGAAAGGGAGGTGCATTAAATCAGGATGTCAGGGTCTGGTGAGCAGGCAAGACCCCAGCCAGCAGGGGTTAGGGCTGCTGATACACAGCTAGGCACTGCCCAAGTATGCAAAAACAATAACAATAAATACACAGGACCTTCCCTTCTCTGGCCAGTGCCTATATCGAAGCCTCAGCTGAATGACCCATCTCCAGTGGAGGGTGCCTCTGTGGTGGCCACGTGTGCAGTGCAGGATGGCACACAGTCTATGAGCTTCACCTGGCAGCACTGGGCATTCCAAGACTCTAGGGAGGCTCTGCTGGAAGTCACCAGACACCTGTTCCAGCTGAACCCCATCACCTGGACACACTGGTGCATATGCAGTACCCACAACACTGCCAACAGGCTGAGCAGTGATAGAGTTTTCATTTGTGAGTGGAGTGGAGATGGGGGTAGGGGAAGTGGGTAGGACTGATCCCCATGCACCACCACACACTCTGGGCCTCCTTCACGCCTCATGTACTGCAGATAACTACAGCCTTCCAAGAGGCTACAATAGGCCAGAGCCTAGGGACATTTTGCCCATTAGGGTCCAGGATGACTCTAGTAAAAACAAACAAACAAAAACAGTTGCTGTGGAATGAATTCTGACCAATGGTGGTGGTTGAAGCCCACCATCTGCTCCTTGGAAACCCTACACAGGGTCGCTATGAGTTGGAACCAACTTGACAGCACTCAACAACAACAATAGTTACCCCTTTTGTGTCACCATTAAGGTTTTCAATGGCTGATATTTTTCTGAAGTAGATTAGGTCTTTCTGCTGGGTAGACTTGAGCCTTCAACTTTCTGGTTAGCAGTTGAGCACATTAATGGTTTGCAACACTCAGGGATTCAAGGACTCCACTGTTCTAGTACTTTTTTGGGGTCATGGGCCCTGCTTACTGGGAAAATTTATACTCACACAATTTTACCCATAATTTCAGAAAATCTGCCCTTTCCTCCCTGAAGAAACAGGGAGGTTGTCACCATGGGAAGAGAGAGTGGTAGCAAGTTGGTTCAAAGTCACAGGCTGAGAACCTGAAGCTAGAAATCAAAGTTCCATGTAGAAAATAAAATCTCAGATGATCTTGAGCTGTGTTATCCAATACGGTAGTCACTCATGTGGCTGCTGAGCACTTGAAGTGTGGTGGTGGTGGTGTGCTGTAGATTCGGTTCTGACACATAGTGACCCTGCATAGGGTTTCTGAGGCTGTAAATCTTTATGGGAGCAGAAAGCCTCATCTTTCTCCTGAGGAACCACTGGTAGTGTCCAACAAGCTGACCTAGAGATTAGCATTTCAACTCATAACCACTACGCTACCAGAACGCTTTCACTTGAAGTGTGGTGAATTCAAATTGGGAGGTTTTATAAGTGTAAGTACACACTTGATTTCAAAGACAGAAGAAAAGAATGTAAAACAGCTTGCAAATAATCTTTATATTGACTATATATTAAAACAATAATGTTTTGGATACATTTGATTAAATAAAAATTATAATTATTGAACTCCATTAGTGTTGTTTGGTTATTTTTACTTTT
This sequence comes from Chrysochloris asiatica, assembly GCF_000296735.1. Taxonomy (NCBI): domain Eukaryota; kingdom Metazoa; phylum Chordata; class Mammalia; order Afrosoricida; family Chrysochloridae; genus Chrysochloris; species Chrysochloris asiatica. The sequence continues at coordinate 1,093,774 of NW_006408805.1, forward strand.
TAAAAAGCTGACTAGAAGATTTAGAATAACATTCATGGCTAGCATATATCTATTGGACGGTGCTTGTCTAGAGATCTTAAGGAGCAAGGCCTAAGGATTCCTTTCTGTCTTCCGGGGGCTGCTTGTCTTTGGGAATGAGATCTGTGGAAGGGGAACAGGAGTACTTGGGAAAGAGGAAGAGGCAGAAGCTGGCAGAGACTGCAGTCACCCTTGGGAGTCATGGACAGCTTCACAGAGGTGCTGACAGACGAGAGAGGAAAAGGGACCCAAAGGAGCTCTAAGTGGAAAACGTTGACTGTTGAGATCTTTGTTCCTAACAGCCTAGAGTGATCACCTGACCAGTTTGCCTTTAGTGAATATCTCACTAAAGCACTGAAAGTCCCACGTCCCAAGAAACTCCAGTCTGGGTTAACTGGGAGGGTTGGTCACCCCATTTCCCTTCTGCCTGGCACACTTGTGTGGGTTCCGTTCTCAGCCCAGACCTCTTATCTCCCAGTGAGCCAAGCCACAGTTCCTCATGAGCTTCCACCAGCTTGTGCTCACCTCCATGAACTCTGGTTACCCTACCTGGTCTGATCCACGCTGCAGACCCTTGAGTCCGAGCAGAGCAGCTGACAGAGTAGGTCTGTAACATGCTGTGATGAATGAATTCAGTGACAACTGGAGGAGTGAATGAGGGGCTGTGACAGGCCTCCTCTGCCCTCCATGATGGTCCAGTGAGCGCTGTGGTTTCTGGGCCAGTAGAGGGAGAAGTAACCCTGAGCTGCCTGGCAGCGTTGAGCTCTCCTAGTCACTATGTGTGGCTCCACGACCACACCCAAGTCCACACCAGGCCTGCCTACTTCATTGCTAATGCTGGCCATGCCCACACAGACCTATTCACCTGAAGGTGGTATTTCCATGGCCCTGGGGATGAGACTGAGGCACAGACAAGGCTAGAGTAATGACAGTTAGGCAAGGTGTCCTAACTCCTAGGTACCAAGGCGAAAACAAGAGCATGAGCAATGGGGGCCTTCCATGGAGGCTTCTGGAATTCTTCAGGGACTCCTGCTCGTTGACCTTTTCTTACCAGCTCCTCAGGGGACCTTGTTTTTTGCTCTACCACCCACTTTTCTTATTTTCCTCCCCTCTAATAGCTCAGACCTTCAGGCCTTGGACTGGACTGGGGTTGCCCTGCACTGGGGATGGAGTCCATTCTAGCCTGACCTCACTCACTACCCCCAACCCAGATCAAACTGAAGGAGAGCTGGCCTGCTCAGTGCTTCTTGACATTGAGGTGATTTCTTCCATGTGTGCCCGGCCTGAGGGACTTTCTAACTGCCCAGCAGGCATGGAAAGGCCACCAAGGATCTGGCCTTACTGTCCCTAGTACTGTCTCCTGGAGCCATGCAGCCCCCCAACTCCCCAACAGTAGCATTTACCCCTGTAGAGTGGGCACACACACAGTCTGGCAGTGTCTACCCTTTGCTCTCTCACACTTGGTGAATTGACGCAGGAAACCTCTGGGCTCTGACATTCCAAGCAGAGAGGTGAGTGTGGGCCAGTGAGGCAGAGACGGTGCCTGGGATCCAGGGGGGTGCTCTGACCTCAACTTCCAAGTCATGCCACATAATAAGAAGTCAGGAAGTGCTCAATTCAGGTGCTACCTCTTAATTTCTCTCAACTCCACTGCTGTCTCCATCAGACTGTGTCCTGTCCTCCTCAGTTTGGACTTGGAGCCCGGTAACACGTGCCTAAATTCCAGCCTGCGGGCTCAGCAGTCTCTCAAGAACATTACACAATGGCCGGCAGCCACCTTCAGTGTTCTCCCTTCCTGGGTGCTGTTCTGCCTCCCCTTGCTGGTAAAACTCCCACTCAC